>NC_073746.1:12136197-12469436 GCF_029784135.1 Toxorhynchites rutilus septentrionalis
ATAAAGTGACATAACATCGTAATTTAAAGAAATTATGGAATGAACATCCCAACAGTTCCTGCTGTAAATGTGTTACTCTAGAAAATGTAGATAATCTGAAAACCCATCGAACACAATGGTTTAATGATACCCTCAGGCTGTCAAACCCAGCTGCTGAGGCGTTCAAAATTAATTCTGATCCATAGGAAAAATGAGGTAATAGAAGAGATTTAAATAGCAAAAGCTTGGTAGACACAGGAAGCATTTCTGCTGTAAGTCGAAGATGTCGTAAGCCTGCATAGATCTTACCACATTGTGCATTTATTTGAGAGTCCTATTCGAGGTTAGATTGGAAAATAACACCAAGATTGGTAGCTTTTTGCACATATTCTATTTTTTCGTTATTGATAGTTAACTCCGGTAAACTTGTACGAATCTGTCGTCTGGAAATGAACATGGCTTTAGTTTTCGACGAATTTATTAGAAGCATATTACTCAGAGACCATCGTAAAACATTATTGAGATCATAGTTAATACGACGCCCTATATCTTCTAAATCCCAATCGTTTGAGCAAATGTACAGTTGCACATCATCTGCAAACATGTGAATAGTACCAAATTTCAAAACAGATGGCAAATCGTTGATAAATAATGAAAACAAAAGAGGACCCAACACTGATCCTTGAGGAACACCTGACAAGATATTAATTGAATTAGATAGGCTTCCGTCAATTTCCACAACTTGAGTACGACACGTCAAGTATGATTTGATCAGAAAAACTGCTTTGCGACTAAAATTGAACTGATATGATAATTTTTGCAACAGCTTCACGTGTGAGACTCTATCGAATGCTTTGGAGAAATCTATCAAAAGCAGAAATGCAACGCCTTTTCTGTCGATAAATTGGTGTAAATCGTCATGAACCTTAAGAAGCGCTGAAGTGGTGCTGTGCCCCGATCTGAAACCCGACTGATTAGGACTAAGAAGATTATACCGCTGAATGTAAACTTGAACTTGAAGTTTCAAAATTTTCTCAAAAACTTTGGACAATGAACATAAAATACTAATTGGACGGAGGTTGTTCAAACCAGAACCAGCAGGTTTTTTGCGTATCGGAATTATTTTCGCCGCCTTCCATGCTAGGGGAAATTTTGCAGTTGAAATGAATAAATTGAAAAGATATGTTAACGGGGTGATTACAAATGGCAAAATAAGTTTTATGAATCTTAATGGAATACCATCCATTCCTAGAGCATTTGATGAAAACGAATAGATAGCATTCGAAACATCCAGCTCATTACATTGAGTAAATGAAAAACCGTTGGAATTGGAAGGAGGCACCGAAGGAAGCATAGTATCTCGAGTGAAGTTATCACCGAAAAAAGTATTTATTTCATCACCAGAATTACAGAACTTCGCACTATGAAGTGAGCCCGCAGAAACATTTAGACGTTTCAGTTTTGTCCACAGTTCCTTAGTCGAATTCGCCGATTCCAAATTGATTGTCATATAGTTAGACTTCGCTTTATTGACTAGTTGTGTCACTTTGTTACGAAGTCTCTTGAACTGAATATGATCAGATGAACTTTTACTGTACGTCCATTGGCGATATGCAATATCTCTAACAACAATAGCATTTAGAATATCATTATTGAACCAAAGAGCATTTGAATTAGTGCTCGAGATTCGCAGTGGAACAAACCTTTCGTAAATTCCAACTATGTAACTGTTCAACAAGTCTAGAGCCAAATCAGAGTCAGTGAAACTATAAAGTAAGGACCAGTCTAAGTTGTCTAAAGCGTTTTGTAATGCGGCCCAATTTATTCGAGTGTAGTCCCTAAACATTTTTGGGCGATCTTCACTGCATCGTGTCAAATTTAGCGATGAGAAAATCATATCATGATGTGAAAATCCTGGTGCTGCGACTTGGTTGAAATTGAGAACAAAATTAGTGTCATTCGTTATCAATAAGTCAATTAAAGAACTTCCACCGGGGTAAAAGTGGGTAGGTTCATTGTTGATACAAAATAAGCCAAAATTGTCTTGAACTTCACAAAACCGAGTAGTTTTGGCACAAACTCTTTTCAGATTCGTATTGAAATCGCCTGTCAAGATAATCTTATAATCTAGAGACAGCTCAGCAAGCTTTATATCGAGAATATTGGAACAATCACACTCCTCTCGTGACTGCTGTAGTGAACAGTTCGTTGTGCTGAGCTCTATTGTGTGGTTTATTATATAGCACTCTATTGTTTTTCGACTTAACATTTCCTCGTGTGTTACGAAAAACGGATAGTGAAAATACACTGAGAAAGTCCAAAAAGCGGGTTCAACCCGCCAACAATTCAGAATCCGATGTTCTAGACAGAATGCCGAAGCAGAAATATTGTGATCCATCACGAGACTCCGAAATGGACTATAACGACACAGTATCACCACGCCACGAGGTGAGCAAAAGTTCACATAACCTCTCTTCGGTGAGTGTGAACAATGGATATTCGCCGCTTCAAGACATTGGTGACAAAGAAGTTCCCAATAACCATTCTCCCAAGCCGAGTTCGACCAAAAAGGTTAAGATTCCGCTTATTACATTGACGGAGCTTAGTCTTCCTGATGCACATGGAAAGATCCTGCATTCTGGTGTTTCAATATTCAACACCAAACGAACTTCGTCCGGAATCAACGTGTATGTCTATTCGACAGGAGACTACAAGATGCTAATTGATCATCTGAAAAAGCAAAAGGTTCACTTTTTCACATATGTCCTTGACGAGGAGAAAACGACCAAAATCGTACTATCAGGATTACATGACATGGAAGTCGATGATGTTGCCTCAGCATTAGTTAAAGTGGAGGTTAAACCGTTCCAGATTCGCAAGATGATGCTCAAAAAACAGAAGTACACTGATCATGCACTGTACCTACTTTACTTTCGTAAAGGATCAATCCAAATCAACGACCTCAGGAAAATCAAGTCCGTTCACCACAGCATCGTCAATTGGGAATATTACTCCAGAAAAAATAACGTACCTATCCATTGGCTCAGATCTCTTCTCGCATTCCGAGGTAGTCCAAATTATCAATGATTCATTCGCAAAACTGTCGGTCTGTAGAACTAAACAAGATCAAGTTAAAGTCATACTTGAAATAATATCATTTTACTGTTTCCCACATGATGGATAATTACAATCTACTGAAAGTGTTGTTCTGGAACGCGGATAGCGTTATCTCAAAGAGCCATGAATTTTTCAATTTATTGATTGAAAAAGACATTCAAATAGCTTTATTATCTGAAACATTTTTAAAACCGAGTACGACATTTTCTCATGCTGATTTCACTATATACCGTTTTGACCGGGTCGAAGGACCAAAGGGAGGAGTCGCTATAGTCATTCGTAAAGATATCTCTCATTCTCCACTTCCAAGTTTCGAAACTGCCATCATAGAATCAGTTGGCGTGTCAGTTGACTGTACATCGGGAAAAGTCAATTTTTTCTCAGTATACAATCCCGGCAGTAACAACGATACTCAATCTTTCATTAGCGATGTACGAAAACTGACCAGGATGAGAGAAAGTTTTTTCATATGCGGCGACATGAACGCCAGACACCGTTTTTGGAACTGCTCTCGTGCAAATTCAGCTGGTAATTTGTTATTTGATGAATTGGGGACAGGTTCATTCATTTTACACAATCCTCCCACATCAACGTATACACCCAGCGACCCTAATCGTTCACCTTCTACTATTGATATTGCCCTAAGTAACGGTCTTCATAATGTTGAAGACATCTCAGCTTTAAGTAAATTGACCTCGGATCATTTGCCAGTATTCATGCAAATAAATGTTGGTACCCCGATCTTCATCCCTCCGCATGCTATACCTGATTATAGCAGGGCAGATTGGAATGGCTTCAAATCGTATATTCATGATAGAATCAATTTGACCAATCTAGACCTGAGTAGAATAAACGAAACTTCAGAAGTCGACGCTTTACTACAAAACATAGAGTCAATCATATTGGAAGCGAACAATTTATTCATCCCCAAATCTGTGCCACATAGATATAAACTTAGTCTGACACCGGATATAAAATCACTAATCAGACTTCGTAATCATTGCAGAAGACAATGGCAAAGAAATCGTCTTAACTTTCTATGGAAAGCTGTTTACGCGTCGCTAGCTAAACAAGTAAACACAGAAATTGAAACTTTAAGAAATAAAATTTGGTCAAAGAACTTACTCGAAATGAATCGAAATTTGAATAATCGTCAAAGGCTTTGGAAGTTTACAAAATTACTAAGAAATAAACAGCGTTTTTTGCCTCCCTTGAAAACAGATGACAAAATATTGCTCACTGATCAAGAAAAAGTACAAGCTGTTGGCAGTCATTTCGCGGCTGCTCATGAACTTACATTAAACAATATCAGTTCTATTGAAGAAACAGTAAATACAACCGTGAATAATTTCTTACAAAATTTCGTTCCCGATAATAATGATCAGCTGAGTCTTACGAGCCCACGACAAGTCACTAATCTAATCAAAAGGACAAAAAACAGAAAGAGCCCAGGGGTTGATGGAATAAGCAATCGAGTTCTTAAAATGCTTCCTAAGAAAGCTATTGTTTACATAGCTTATATTTTCAACTGTTGCTTTAAATTAGGATATCATCCATTGGCATGGAAACATGCCAATGTGATTGCTATACCTAAACCCAATAAGGGCATAAGCAACCCTTCTAATTATAGACCTATCAGCCTTTTAAGTTCCTTGAGTAAAATTTTCGAAAGGATTGTACAAAAAAGGTTAAATTTGCACATGGGAGATAGAAATATAATACCTGCCGAACAGTTCGGATTCCGAAGTGAACATTCCACAGTACACCAACTTTGTAGAATTGTAAGAATCGGAAATAATCGTTTATCCACTGGCATGGTTCTTCTAGACACAGAAAAAGCTTTTGACACAGTATGACACAAAGGTTTAATTTACAAAATGATTAATAAGAGCTTCCCTTCATACTTAGTAAAGCTTTGTGCTTCATTTTTGGAAAATCGTACGTTTCAACTCCGCATAAACAACACATTATCCGACATCTATCCTATCCATGCAGGTGTTCCTCAGGGTAGTGTTTTATCACCAGTTCTGTATAATCTGTTTACTTGTGATATTCCTAACTTTCAAAACTGTGTTAGATATCGATTTCGCTTTAACATCGTCTGCAAAAAGACCGAGGGACGTAATTAGCCGATTGAATCAAGCAACTGCTCATTATATTGATTATTGCAATAAATGGAAAATCAAAGTGAATGCGAACAAGACAGAATGCATCTACTTCACGAGGTTCACAGCGTCTAGAAAACTCCCAAGTAGATGTCTATCAGTAGACGGTACTGAAGTTGCATGGAAAGATGACGTAAAATATCTAGGTATGGTCTTGGATAAACGACTTACGTTCCAGAAAAACACTCAATATATCCGTGAGAAAAGCGAGAAGCTTATCAAAATGCTATACAGCTTCATAAATAGAAGATCGAAACTTAACACTATTAATAAGTTATTATTGTATAAAGCCATATTTCGACCGATATTGACATATGCTTATCCGGCATGGAAGGATTGTGCCAGAACACACAAAAGAATGTTGCAAATTATTCAGAACAAATGTTTAAAATTGATATACGACCTCCCATACTGGTTTGGTACTGAAAATTTACATGAGATAGCAAATATCGATACCCTAGATACATTCTGTAACAAATTAAATCAAAATTTCTTGAGGAAATGTGTAGCATCCGACCATGAGCTCATTCGTGAGCTTTATGATTAATTATTGTTGTGTTTGTCTTTAGTTCGTAAGTCAGTAGAAGCCCTTTTTTTTTTGCTCAATAGTTTAGGGTTTTTTGTTAATTCGTTTTTCCCTTAGAAAATTTTCATTGTATTATATGATTCATAAATTGCTTCGACTTTATTAGTATCAATTGTTTGTTGTATAGCTGTAGCTGGTCTCAAAACAAGAAAAATCATTGTGTAAACTCTGTAAAAACCACAATTACTGAAATAAACATTGATTGATCATTGATTGGAACAATCGCCTTCGGGGGCCGAGTAAATGACGCCAAGCAAAATTTTTTCGTTATTCACCTTAACTTCAACAAATAAGTATTCGGTTCGGTCTAAATCTACTTGTTCAAGTGTGAGATCAGAAACATTTACAATTTTGCAATCAATGTTAAATTTATGATAGATACAAATTCCACCACCTCGACCGATCTTGCGATCATTTCCCATCGACATCGACAGTGACCGTTGTATCACTGATGCTTTCATTGAGCCATGTCTCTGTTACACATACTATGTCCACTTTACTATTTAAAAAGCAATTTTTAAATTCATCAAACTTACTTAGTTGACGAGCACACAGACTTTGAGCGTTCATATGGCACAGATTTATGCAATCTTCACGTAAAGCTACATTCATAACAACTCGCGGAATATCGGCAATACTTCTTTGCGAGCGTGAATTACCATCATCTTGGCTAACCGGCATCATCATAAGGCAAAAACAAGAACAATTCAAAATGTATAAATTGATCAGGCTTGAGGGGAAACAAGAATGAGAGGAGCGACAAATGCATGGACAGAGCTACATGCATTTCCAATTCATTTGTATTCATGACTACTCTAATTTAATCTATAGTGAATATGGTTTTTCATCGCAAATTCAATTGAAAAGTTTTGAATACTACGATAGCTGCAACACAAGCGGCGGGGTACGGGAAGCTCGACCAAAACAACAGCAACAACAGCAGCACCAGTATTTCTTCGATGATAATCCGTCCGGGGCGATGAATCCAATGAACGCGACGAAAATTGAGACTTTTAGGAAGGAAAAGAACATGGATAGTTGCAGGAAAAGAATCATGGGAATGTTGCTGGAAGGAAAAATAAGAATATTGTAGGATAGGGTTATTTTCGATGTCCAAAATCTGATAGTTGGACAACATCATAGATCGGCTGAGCTGGATCATCTTCAAGTGACTTCACGTAAAATTATTCCGTCCTTAGAATACACATTCCGAATGAGCCCACTCCGTTTCATTTTCAATGCTGAACCCTTGATGTTACGTGCTGATTCCGTGAGGTTTTCGTTTAGGTAGATACGCCGATCGACGTCGAAACCGAGATGCAATAAGCTTAATTTCTTCGCCGAGAAGTGACGCTGGAAGAATTCATCTTTGGACGCTCGGAACGCAAACTGGAACAGAATCGGTGGGGTTGTTTGACTCTTCCGATTTCCACAGGAGATTAGCTTGATTGAAATCACCGCATACGATAATCGTATCACCATCGCGGGTAAAATCAAGAGCATTATTGATTGAATCGACAAAACGTCTCATATATAAAACGTTAGCACGCAGTTCGGGTGGGATGTATCCGGCACAAATGAGTAGGTTCGTGTCATCGATTTGGACTTTTGTGAACACTAGTTCGAGATCTAACTCAGCGCTGCACATAGGAGATGAAGCCAATTGACGACGAACGGCGATGAGAACACCTCCTCCAGATTTTTAGTGTTATTATGCATGTTCCGATCATTCCTGAAGACATTGTAGTTATCACCAAACAGTTGTACTGATGTTATTGATTCATCTAAATTGCTCTCCACTAGAATGATGATGTCGTATTCGCTTCCACTCACAGCCAGGAAGATCTCATCCATTTTAGTACGTAGTCCCCGGACGTTTTGGAAATACATACACACTTCCCCGCGATTGGAGGGCTGAAACGATTGCACGGATGGTGATCCGTCACCGGAATTACCAACAGATGAATACTCGCCTCTGACGGAGGTGCACTGGTGCACGCCTTCCACTGAAAAACGCCCCACATCAGAATTTCTCACAATATCGCTTCGTTGGACATCGGCGAAACATAGCACGTCACGACCATCATGTTCACATAGTACGAGTATAGTATCATCATTCGGCTGCAACGGGCGAAGCGTTTGTACGGGATCGTCAATTGAAAATAAAAAATACTCGCCATTGGTGGAGACGAGATGATCTCCACCGTCCACACGACATCGCCTTAAGCTTGAATCGGGCCCATAGCGTTGTCTAAAGGGATCTCAGCAGGGACCCTATCCGGACGACGCTTAGTCGAATGCTCCATAAACTCCCTAAACCGTAGTCCGGCAGGCCACGTAGAAGCGTCGAGAGCAATGTCCCGGTAAGAAGGGTTCAGGCCGATTTTGAAAGATACGTAGCTCAATTTAGTCACGTCGGCATCTTTTGCAACCAGACGCACTACGTCAGCTGGCTCAGTGACGTTCAGGCAGCGGGAAATAATCAATTTAACATCCTCAACATTTATCAGCGGTTGAAATCCAGAGAGATACAGCCAAAATTTCGGTGCGGGTGGTGGCGGCACAATGAACTGAACAGACAGATCGGTTATTTAATTGTATTGGATTCGTTCCACGATCGGGTGGTGTCTGCACTGCTTGTCCGTCATTCCCACGACGTCGTTTCACTCCTTGTTGGGACCAGTTCAATGTACCTTGTTAGCCAGGCCACATTGACGTTCATTGGCAATGTTCTCCACTTGTTTAGTTAGAGATTCAACAAGACTGGTAAGCTTCTTCACTTGACCAGAAAGCTCATTCAAATCAAGCGGCGATTGCAGTTGCGAACTTGTTGACTCCTTGAGGAATGAGCAAACACTTCGACCATTAAGTGTGCTTCTGCATTTGGGACAAATGAACATTGCTTTCCCAGTCGAGAACAGCTCTTTAAGCGAACGATTGTTGAATCCGCAGCGTTGCTGGCTGATATGGAAAAACGTATCACAAAAGCCGCAGCGAATTGGTTCCAGATCGTTGATTACCAAGCTGCATTCCCCGCAGTGCCTTTTATCCATGTTTTGTTTTGCTCACGTTCGGTAGGTGATAATAATCCAACGAAATATAGCTGGTGCTAATGGTCACGGGGCAGCAAGATGACAGACGACAATGGGAGATGATGTGCTCGAAACTTGCAAGTTGCGCGAAATCCGAATGTACTTCAGTGTCCAAGAATATGTTGACAAATAAAGTATACAGGTACAAATAAACAAAGACGTTTAACTCGATGTAACAGTCACAAAAACAGTAAAATTGAAGCACGATGAAACTGTACTAACAACAACAATAAACAGTGATGCCTATGATGGTATGACACCCCTCCCTCCTCTGGAATGGAAAGGGGGTCCCATAAAAATATTATACATATTTCAATCAAACATGACAATTGAAAATTTTCGGAAAACTCTGAATGGTAATGGGAAAATTCGGAAATTTCAATTCCCATATGTTCTATAATTACAAAGTGACAAGCGTTGTTAGTCCATTTGATGTTTGCGCCAACGAAATTGATGTTTGTTCGAAAGTGGAAATGGATTTTATTGTGATAAAACGCACTCCTGTATCTTCAGTTAAATCTTATACTCTAAAACTGTCTAAAAAAACAATTTTTTGCTTTTCACTGCACCACTGTGCTTTTATTCACTTCTATCTTAATACTGAACTTACAATTCATTTGCCCTGATATTTAAAACAGATTTTAGTAAGACGCGATATTCGCGTCTAATCCTGATGGTGGGATTGTTTATTCTTTCGCGATGACCGTGAGCTTGTTTATCATTTCACTGAGCTGACTAATTGATTCTTGGCATTATTTATCTATCGGCTAGCTAAGCGATTTTCTGTTTATATTAACCCATTAACGACCAAGCCGTAAAAATTATTTTTTTTGTGAAATCCATTGGTCTAATTTTGATTATTGGCACCTTGGAAACCCTAATGTACAAGAATTATTTTTTTCCCATCTTCCATTTTCCGGAAAATGACTGTTCGAAAAATCGAACATTGGCCGAAACCTGCACTTTTTTTTCGCAAGTACAAACACACTGCCAACAAAAAGTCTCTTCAATTAACAAATATACGACATTCATAAATGCTTCAATTTTACATTCCTAGACGAACAAGCGCAGGAAGATAAGAGTCTTCAAAGAAAAAACCTGAATTCATCCACCTACGGAGATATGAGACCTATCAAATTTTGACTTATTACCGGCAAGCTTTTTTTTTCAAACGAAAACTATTGCTTTTTTATCGTGTTCCTGGTAGAGAAATGTCAACGCTTAATAATCGTTGCTTTCCTATAATCCAATTCCCGAAAAATCAAACAATTTCAAAAACTTGCAAAGTATAAATACGCTGCGGAAAAACAGTTTATTTTAATAACTAAATATACGTCATCAATGTTACAGATTATCGTAATAGTAAGACTTTATTCATGGATTTTATCAAAGCACTTGATATGGTAATGTTTGTTGCATTTTTTACAAAGATAATATGTTGGTTTGCCACAGCTTCTCCACTGACAGCGACGTACTTTTAATTCGGGATGCCTTATAATAAGGTGTCCTCCGCTAATACGGGGAATGTTATTGGGGACAAAATCTTCAACCTCCTTTTCCTCGTCGCTCGTAGTTGGATCACCAGTCAGTAACAGCGCTTGAGTAATCAATACTCTGAATTCCTTCTGATGCAAGGAAGTTTCGCCTCTGTGTTTCGCTACAAAACAGTGCAATTTCCACGAATTTACGACTGCAGAATTCAACGCATTTATCCATAGAGGCCAGTACCATTTTTTTGAACGAATGTTGATCCGATAGTTCTGCGCAGCATTGTCGTGCAAATCTACGCCACCCATATTTTTATTATAGTTATACAACACATGTGGCTGCTGCACGGTAACAAGTTCGCCGGCACTTTTACCCTGCACTCCTTTGCGCCAACGTTTAACAGAATGAGTTGGTTTAATTTGATCAAAGTTTGTAGCGATTGTTACTTCCTTGTTGTCCTGCCATCGACAGAATACGATTTTGTTGCAATCGTCGAGCTGACAATGATATTGACCTTTCGGAAGCTCTTTTCCTGTCTTGAGCAATGCACCTCCAACACGGTTCGATCGAACGGTACCTGATGCTGCGATTTTCAGTTCTGTTAGGATCAACATCAACAGGTAGCTTGTAAAAAAATTGTCAAAGTAGATGACATATCTAGTAGGGTGCTCAACTCGTCCAAGCAACCGCAACACAACATCGGCCCCTAAGCCCACTGTCCTGTTGTAGTTGTCACTTGCGCCACAGTATGGCATGAATTGATAGAGGTATCCTTCTGTTGAGCATAGACACCATACTTTATAACCGAACCTTATCGGTTTTCCTTTTATGTACATTTTGCAGGAATGTCTACCGAAGTATGGTACCATCTGCTCATCTATGGACAAATTATCACTGAAAACGCCAAACTGCATGAATTTTTGATTCATTACTTCAAAAAACGAACGAAGCTAATTGAAAGAAAAAAAAATTAATAGACTTTCAACAAGTGCAATTTTTTTACCTTAGCCATTTTATCCATCTTATTCAGGTTGTAATTGTCTGAAAAGTGAATGAACTTTTTTATCTCGCGAAACTTATTCCTGGACATGCACTGCTTAACAATAGGAACTCCCAAGGAAGGTTCATTGGACCAATAATCGTTAACATTGGGGAGGGTGTGGTATCCAGATAACAGCAGTATTCCAATGAATCTTTTCAAGGTTATGATGTCGAGTAGAAAAGTGGAATTTTGCTGGCCAGCATATCGATTTGTCTCCCGTACAATAAGTGATATGACTTCATCATCAAACAGTTTGAGAAAGAGTTGTAACGGTGATAAATCTTTGATTGTATCGAACAACTCTTGTTGTTTATTAGCCAGAGGTTCGTTATTAGGCGAAACAGAGTATTCAATTTTATCCGTTGTAAGACTTTTCCAATGGGGTTCCGGAAATGCACTCAATGGCTTATAGCCAATCTCCAACACTTGCTGTTTTGTTTGAGACAAGGTCTGTGTTTCACTACCTCTCTTACGTGAAGTGGAGGGCAGAGCCATCTTGCCTGAGAAATGTTTATCTTGAGCGGCAGCTTTGTGTGCATGATCTTGTGGAGTCGTCAATTCAGCAATGTCATCGATACTACCAAAAGTTTCGATCTCGAAAGTTCCTGCTACAGCATTGAGGGTAGGGATGTTGTCATTCTGTTGAATTGAATCGTCATTAAGGTTTTCCTCATCGGTGAGATCGCCCACCTGATCCGGCGGAAGAATATTTACACCGGCAATCTCACTAGAAGCATCATTCCACGTACTGATGATTTCCTCCAGCTCCTCCACGCACGAAATTCTGCGGACCGCCATCACCTAAGGTTATACGGACAAAAGTGTAGCTTTCCGACAATATTTGTTAAAATAATTGATACTTACAAACATTCACAATTGAAAACGCAAAATTGAATGAAAAAAAACCTTCCGTCTTCCAATGTAAACAAACCAGAATGCGCTGCGGAGGTTAGATGTGTTGGTATTGATTCAGTAGAAAAAAAATGTTCGTTATGGCCAACGTTCGATTTTTCGAACACTCAATTTCCTCGGCTGTTTTTTTTCCTGTAGGAGGCCCAATCGTATGATTTTTGCCCTACATCACAATATGTGTTCTTTTATCAAAGTAATGCTGTAGAAAAAATTACATATTTTTGTTATTTATTGGGTTTTTCTATTGAAATTGAAAACACCTTCCGGACATACTTGCATTAAATCGAATTCATTGCCCAATAAAGCTATTCAAAATTAAATGAAATTGATGGTAAGTGGTAGCCAACAAGTTAAGCTATCTTTTGGTGCAAAAACATTACCATATTGTTGCTTTCCGAAGACAAGAAAAATTATCAAAGTTGCTGTTCGATTTTTCGAACGCTTGGCACAAAATGGGTTAAGAAATGGAGTGATGATGTTGAGTGGCCCGTTGTTTATGTTGCTGGGTTATCCTGGCCTTAGATGTTGTTGTTAACTCTTCCCCTCTTAAGCAACTTTGTCCTCAAAGTTGAATTGTTCTAAATGGTGGTGGCATATTGATAAATGATTGAATTTCTTTTTTGCGCTGTTCTGTTAATTCTGCTGATGTTGACTCTGGATTTGCTATGATGATTTCATCTTTTCCGCTGACTGGAGAATGTGTTTCTTCAAGGGCGATATTTTCTTTGTTGATTTCTGGAATGTTGAATTCTGCTTTGATAGTTGGTTTCCGGGAGTTGTATAGGAATAATCCGATGATGGCGATAATTGAAATAAACGTTACTCCTCCAAATGATCCAAATAAGTTGAGCTTCCATGTAAGTGAATTATTTTGAAGATTTATTGTTTCTAGTTGTTCTCTGTTTTCCAATGTTAGGTTTTGTAAATACTCGGCAGGTGGTGTACCGAGAGTGTCAATTTCGGTAACTAGTAGACCTGTTGTAGGATGATATGGTCGTCCAGGTATGATGGCTTCGAAATTAGAGAAGAATTCTCCATTGATTTGTAGGCTGCATGCTTCAAATTGGATGAGGAATGAACCATTGTGAGTTGTTGATTTGAATTGTTGCAATTTGATGAGACTGCTACTATTGCGTTATTGATGAGAATAGAAGCGTCGTTTATTCGTTTGATTAATCCTTTTGAGTACACTTTTTCGAAAATGCAATTAGAATGCTGTCCTCGGATGAGTCGGTTAATGCAATCATTACTTGAGGTTAATGTTGTGGTTTCGCATAGAAAATAGTTTCCTTGGTCTTCACATGGTTGATTTGATTCGTATATATGTGTAATATTTCGCACAAGGTAATTGCGTTGTAATGCGATTCGTTTGTTGTTTTTAATGACAGAGTCAATATATTCGTATTCATGCACAGCGCCCCGAGCGGCCTCACGGCATTCTTATGTTCTAAAACACAAAAAAACACAACTTCTTGGTTTTCAGGAGACACCACCGTTCTCCTGCGTGGCTCACGATCGACTCCCTTTTCTTTATTTTACTTCTCTTCACGATAACATTAATGTCTTACTTTCTACCGACAAACTCTAGGTAGAGTTTTCCTATTCTGCTACCTCCTTTCTATTTATTTATTTACTGCTGCCTATCGTATTCATGGAATTTTCCATCTGTATGGAAAATTCTGGCATTCTTATGTTGCTCATTCTTATTGTAGAATCCTTTATTGGATTCTCATATTGTCTGGTTAGAAAAATGTCTGATGAGATGAGAATTAATTTAAAGGGGCGCTGCATTCATAGATATTCTTTGAGAATTGAGGCACTTTTAGAATATATGCAATATGAGTGGTGTTTAATTTTACTTGGGCGGTTGATTGTGATAGGAGTTCTTCGAATGATGTAACGGATATTTCGTGGTTGCTATTATATTGAAGTCGCGCATGGATAATAACTTGCTGCTTGGAATGCCATGTTTTGCCATTAAGATTGCTTCTTCTAGTGTTTCTATTTGATCCTGAAGAGAATTTAGGTTTGATAATATCATGAGGTGATTGATTTCAATGGAATGGTTTTTTGCTTTTTGTCTTTCCATTGCTAATATTTGATTGGCTAAATCGGTTACTTCTTGGATTCGGTTACTTATAGCTTGATTGATCATAACTTGTTTGTTATTTTGTGTAATGAGGGAGTTAAGCGTTGCGTTGATTATTCGTAGATCTTCTGCATCTGGATTACCTGCTACCCATTTCCATACGGTGCCTAATGTATCCCATCGTTTCTGTCTTGTTACAAATGGTTTTAACTTAAGGAATGTTTCGTATAATTTATAATTTTTTATTTGCATAAGTTCATATAATGGATTGCTTGACGGATTCAATTGTATTTTTTCATTAATATTTGCTATTGTGTTGCCTATCTGAATTAAATCTATCGGATGTACAATTCTTACGTACCCTGTCTTGACCTTGGCTTTCCCTAACGGTATAATAGCTAACGGATGATTCGTGAGGTCGTGTGTATGAATGCCTGATTGTACCATTGATACGCAGAAGGCGAATCTGAAAAAGGAAGAGATTTGTTTTGTGTATCATTCTGTTATTGGAATCAATTACATAGGTATCGTGGTTTTCTTTAATTTTTACAATATTGTATCTGCTTTTTCTTTTATTATTGGTAAAAGTTTTTTCGTATGCATAGCTATCTGGTATGTATGTTTTATAATTTTTGGGTACAATCTTGTTTCCTTTGTCTTTAAACAATTGTAATATCTTTTTATTGATTTGTTCTTTTCTTTGGGCAAATTCTGAAAAACTTAAATTGTTTGGGTTGTCTCCTATATAAACTGTTTTAGATGTTTGCTTAGTGAATGAATGTACTGTATTATTATATCTATGTGCAGCTTCTTGAATTAGATTGTTTACAGTTATACCTGGGTTAAGTGCCTTAATACATCTTGCTATTTCTCTGATAGTTGAATGACATCTTTCTACCTGTCCATTAGTTTCTGATCTATGCACTGGTGTTTTAAAAATTTGGATTCCTAGATTTCTGATATGTTGCTCTATTATGTTTGAAACGAATGCACTTTCATTATCTATTACTATTTGTACTGGCACGTCCCAATCATAAAGAAGTTGCTTTAATGGATCTCTAATGTCTACTATTGATTTGGATTTTATTGGTCTGATTTTAAGAAATTTTGAAAATTTATCCAGGGATGAAAGGAATAGGAAATTTGCATTGTAGACAAATATATCAATATGAACAATATCTCCTGGGTACATAGCATAGCTTTCCTGTACAATTTACTGTCAGAAAAGCACATGATTTTTTCTCATGGCAGCTCGAAATCTTCTCGTTACAGTTTCATGGGCCTACCACAAGGCTCCTGCCTAAGCCCCCTCTTGTACAGTTTTTACGTCAATGATATGGATGATTGTCTAACTAGAGACTGCACGCTGAGACAACTTGCAGACGATGGAGTTATTTCCATCACGGGTACTAATCCCGTCGTTCTGCAAAAGTCGTTGCAAGATACCCTGAACAATCTGTTCACGTGGGCCCTCAAGCTGGGTATCGAATTCTCTACGGAGAAAACTGAAATGGTCGTTTTTTCTAGGAAGCACGAACCCGTCCAATTCCAGCTTCACCTATCCGGTAAAACGATCCAACAATCAATGTTTTTCAAATACCTGGGTGTATATTTTGATTCTAAGTGTACCTGGGGGAGACACATTGCGTATTTGAAACAGAAATGCCAGCAAAGAATCAATTTTCTCCAAACAATAACCGGAACATGGTGGGGTGCCCATCCAGGAGACCTCATTCAGTTGTACAAAACAACGATATTGTCAGTGTTAGAATATGGCAGTTTTTGCTTCCGATCAGCTGCCAGGATTCATATTCTCAAGCTGGAGAGAATACAATATCGTTGCTTGCGTATAGCCATGGGGTGTTTGCATTCGACACATACGACGAGTCTTGAAGTTTTGGCAGGAGTACCCCCGCTTACTCTTCGGTTCACAGAATTATCCTACAGATTTCTCATCCGTTGCAAGATCATGAATCCATTGGTGATTGATAACTTCGAAAATCTACTCCAACTGACTCCTCAGTCAAGTTTTATGTCTTTATACCATGAGTACCTTACCCACGACGTGCACCCTTCACCAGGCATCTCCAACCAAGTTTGCTTCCCATACTTCTGCAATTCCTCTGTCATTTTTGATCTGTCCATGCGACAAAAAATCCATGGAATCCCAGATCACCTACGCTCCGATTCTATTCCGCCGATATTTTCGGCAGAATATGGGAAAGTTAGATCTGATAAAATGTTCTTTACTGACGGTTCATTCATAAACGGGTCCACTGGCTTCGGCATCTTCAATGAAAATTCCAGTGCCTCTTTCAAACTCAAAGATCCTTGTTCCGTGTATGTCGCTGAACTGGGTGCGATATATTACGCATTAGGGATCATTGAAACATTGCCCATCGACCACTATTTTATTTTTTCAGACAGTCTCAGCTCAATAGAGGCAATCCGCTCAATGAAAGTTGATAAATGCTCATCTTATTTCCTAACAAGAATAAGACAACTATTGAGTGTTTTGGTCGAAAAATTATTCAAGATTACCTTAGCATGGGTTCCCTCTCATTGCTCGATACCGGGGAATGAGAAAGCGGACTCACTAGCTAAGGTGGGCGCTTTAGAAGGCACTCTTTTTGAAAGGCAAATTGCTTATAATGAATTTTTCCACATTCCTCGTCAGAATACGCTCGTAAGTTGGCAGCGCATGTGGAGTGAAGATGAGTTCGGTCGTTGGTTACCCACGATTATCCCTAAGATCTCGACGAGGGCATGGTTCGAGGGATTGAATGTAGGTCGTGATTTCATTCGCGTGATATCTCGGCTTATGTCCAATCACTACAACCTAAACGCGCATCTCTATCGCATTGGGCTCGCAGCAAACAATCTTTGTGATTGTGGCGATGGCTACCACGACATCGAGCATGTTGTCTGGTCGTGTATCCGGTTCCATGCTGCTCGCTCTCAGCTCTCTAGAGTACTGAGAGCACAAGGCAGACAATCGGATATCCCCGTCCGGGATATCTTAGGTAGCCGTGATTCTGATCTTCTGCTTCATCTATACCTGTTCCTCAGAAACGCCGATGTCAACGTTTAATGATGTTTCCTTCGTTGTGTCCCCGTTTCATATCCCTCCTATCCAAACGATAAACTTTTACTTAGTCGCGGCAATACATACACACACTCTTTACAGATACACGGGCCAAAGGTTGTGCAGTCCACTGATCATTCAACAAGAGCCAAAGGTTGTACCGCTTATGACAACTCTACACGAGCTGATGATTGCGCCGGCTAGTGACCATTCTATCCTGGATTCCTCGAGTCGAGAAAGACGCACCACGCTAGATATGGGGTACAGACTAGGGGGGCGTTGCTGATTAATGGTCAGCTGCATCCCAATAGCAGGTATCCCGTGTCGGGCACACGTACAGAGCATCGAAGACTGCAACATACCAATTATGAGAACACTTGTAATACTAACCTCGAGCCAACCGCGAGTAATCGGTTACATATTACTAACATAGTTGTAAGCAAACATTGTAGAAAAATTGAACTCCCGGCCCCGTTAGGCTGACGCCATATGAGCCCTAATAAAATATATATTTTGGATAAAAAAAAAAAAATATCTCCTGGGTATTGTGGCATAGGTGTTTTTATAGGTATGTATTCTTGAGGTTTACGATCATATTTTTCGGTTTTGCAAATTTCACAAGTATTAACATATGATCGGATCATTTTATTTATTCCGGGAAAGTAATATGTTTTTAATAGTTGTATTGAATTTTCTTTAGCGTTACGGTGAGCGAAATTGTGGATATTTTTGATTTCTTCGAATTGTTGTTCTACCTCTTCTATGTCTTCTACTCTTATTTGAGAAAATCGAGCTTTGACCATTTTGGGATTATAATTTTCTTTGTATATATCTTGTATTTGTCCCATAGTATTTTCGTCTGCCATAATTCCGTTAATAATTCCTGGTACTAAGTATTCTTTCATTTTCTGTTTTAAGAAGTTAGTTGTAAAGTTTGGTTCTGTAAAGATATATCTGTGGTATCTTTCGAATGGCCTATTTTGTTCAAAGCTAGAGTTTCGTCCAATTGTAAAAATTAATTGATTGCGGAAGACATTTATCGGGGCTTCAGTTGAGGGTATGAAGGAGTTGTCATCATCTTCTGCTGAATGCTCTGTAGGAGTTAAAGAGTTGATTTGTATACGGGATAATGCATCAGCTACAACGTTGGATTTTCCTGGTTTATAAAACATTTCGTAATCATGTTCTTCCAAAAAGGATTTCCATCGTTTTAGTTTAGCATTGTTGTTTTTAGGGGATAATGTGAATGTTAAGGGAAGGTGATCGGTGTATATTTTTAATTTAGTTCCGTAAATGAAGATTCGAAGGGTGCGTAAAGCCCATACTACTGCGAGCATTTCTTTTTCATTTGTAGCATAATTTTCCTCTGCTCTAGAGAGTGTTCTTGAAATGAAAGTTATTGGTCGTTCTCCATCGTGAAATTTTTGTGATAGTACAGCTCCTAATGCTGTATCTGAAGCATCAGTAGTCAGAATGAGAGTTTCTTTGAAATCTGGATATGCTAGTACGTCGTTTGAAGATAATATTTCTTTTAATGTTTCAAAGGTTTGTTTTGCATCGATGTCGAATTTAATGGGAAAATTTTTTGATTGGTTTTTAGGAATCTGGCGATGGCCATCTTCCCCTCTTAAAAGTTTTGTCAAGGGTTTCGCAATGTTAGCGTAATCCTTTACAAAACGTCGGTAGTATCCGGAAAGTCCTAGAAAGGCTCTTAAATCTTTGAGATTTTTTGGCTCTGGGTATTTTGGAATACATTCTACTTTTTTCATGTTTGGTTTCAATCCGTTTTCTGAAATTATAAAACCTAGAAATTCGACTTCTGTTTTCAAAAATTCTGATTTATCTGGTTGGATTTTAAAGTTCGCACTTCGTAATGTTTTAAAGATGGTTTCTAAATTTTTCAAGTGTTCTTCGAAGGTTTTTCCGAAAATAATGATATCATCGATGTAAACGTGGCAAATTTTTCCAACATGTTCTCGCAGAACATCATCCATAACTCTTTGAAAAATTGAAGGGGCATTTTTCAATCCAAATGGTAATCGTACAAATTCATATTTTCCATTATTTACCGAAAATGCTGTTTTTTCTATATCCTTTTGTGCCATTGGTATCTGGTGGAATCCAGAAGCTAAGTCAAGAGTTGTGAAAAATTTATTGTTGCCTAAATTGGCTAAAACTACTGAAGTATCTGGAATAGGGTATTTATCGCTAATGGTTTTTGAATTTATTTTTCGATAATCTATGACCATGCGATACTTTTTTTCGTTAGATGCGTCTAGCTTTTCCGGAACGATCCAAACTGGAGAATTATATGGAGATCGAGATGGTCTAATAATACCGTCATTTAAAAGTTTTTCAATTTGTCTATTGACTTCTGATTTTGAAGCTTGTGGATATGGATAGGTTTTACTATACACAGGGTTTTCGTCCGTGGTTCGTATATCTGCGCTTACCTTTGTGGTGAATGGTAACTTGTCATCTGGTGACTGAAATAGATCTTGAAAGTTATTTAAAAATTTGTTAAGTGTTTCCCTTTGAGGTTCTGTTAGGTGTTCATCTCGAATATGTATTTTATTAACCTCTTGTAGCTGGTGTTGGAGAAGTGGAATTACGTGAGTATCTGTAATGATTAATTTTTCGTTTGATGTATCTATTATAGCTTTAAGTTCTTTCAGTGTGTCATGCCCTATTATTGCATCGAATGTTTTTAATTTTTCCAAATGATAAAATTTTACCATAAGGTCTGAATGTGGTTTAAAAAATTTTGCTTCCGAAAATTTATTGATTTTGATGTCACCTCCGACGGATGATATAAAAAATGGAGTTTTAGTGGTATGTGAAATTTGAGCGTATTTGGGATGAATGTAATTTTTGTTTGATCCAGTATCGATCAAGATTTTCAAGGGAGTTTCTGTGTTACCATAGTAAAGAAAATATGGTAACGCGGAGTTTATTCTAAAAAATTTAACTCTGCGGTTTCAGAAATTTCTTCGAGATCATCTGGCTTCAATATTTCTCATGTACCTTTCAAATGTAGAGGATTCTTCAGGGTAATATTCTTCGTCGTCTGAAGGTGTGTATCCATATCTTTCTTCGAATCCACATTCTTGGTCTGGCGGTTGCTTTTCATTTGTTTCGGTGTTGAATAATCGAGGTCTTTTTGAGGGATGAATTTGATGAGATTGTTGGGGTCTATTACTGTAATTAATCATTTTTGTTCTAACGGAAGGATCAACTTCCATTGGTTCAGGTTTTTGAAATGGATTTTTATTGAATTGTGGTGGTTTTGGGCGGAAGAACGATTGAGCGTTCTGTGGTTCATTGAAAAATGGTTGTCTTATGAAGGGTTGTGGATCATTGACTGGAATATAAGGATGGTATCTATTTAGATTTATCTTTCCGTTCTGCATAATATTTCTAGGAGGAATTCTCGGGGGTAGATTAGGTATGTTATTTCTTTGAGGAATTACTGGTATTGAGTTTCGTGGGCCTTGAGGTATTTCTGGGGGCTTTGGTCTAGCGAGAATCTTTCTAAACTCAACATTTTGAAAAGAAATGCAATAGGAGTATGCACTTGCGAGGGAGTCCGGTCTGTAATTTTTAAGGAATTTTCCAATCTCTCCATCTAGTCCTCTTACGAACGCATCGATTGCTTTTTCATTGTACATGTCGATCATTGCTCTGCATGCTTCGGGATGTTGGAATCATACATCCGTCTTTACCTGATTAGCAATCAAAGAAAGGATACGATTTACTTCATCGTAATAGTCTTCTAATGATCTACGATTTTGTTGGCAATTCATCAACTGATGATCCAATGTTGTAATATCTCTTTTTTCTCCATAGTATGTCAAGAGAGTACGTTTGATGAGATTCCAATTGGTGTTCACATTTGATGCTACTAGTGCATCATTTGCTTCACCTCGGATTTTCCTACGAATTGCTTTACATACTACGTGAAATTTATTTCTGGTGTCTATGCTGCTTGTTGCTGAAGGTTGGTACAACTGTACTAAACCTCCTGCATCACTTAACCAAACACAAACCTCATTCGGATCTCCAGTAAAAATAGGGAGATCTTTCACGAGATCAGGGATCTTTTCAATTTTCTCTGGGTCCACAGGTGTACCATCTGATGATGTCAGATATAATGGTGGATCTGAAGTATCAATGTCACTTGGCTCGGCTCTGGTAGTTTCCAGTGCAGCGAGTCTATTCAAAATATCTTGATACTGTTGTTGTTCCATGTTGAAATGGAATTGTTGCAATAAGTTCGTTAATTCGTCAATTTTTTTCGTTTGGATAAAACTTAATCTAGAATCGTTGTTTCGCTTTGCTTTTGTTTTTCTTATATGTTATATCTTTACTTTATAAATTGCTCTTTTGTTTTATGTTTTATTATTCACTTTTGTATTTCACTCGTGATATATTTCTTTTATTTGATTCACTTGTATGATTGATAGAAAATGGTTACTTACGTTACTAGCCTGAACATCCTGTGGGAACACCACACGACTGCGGGACAACGTACTTCCAGACGTCAATCCTCTTACGGTGCCGTTCTTGGAAAGCTCCGGTGCGCGTGTTCAGTGGTTTGTTACCGGTGTCCTATTATCACCTTTTTCCCAACACTGCCGGGTGCAGTAGAGACTCGTTGGGTTGGAACCTGAGGTGTTGTCTTTCTCTCCTTCTCAGCACGTCCGCGTGATCCTTTTCACCTAGGCCTAGTGATTAGCTGTCCTGGTTACTAATGGCGCTGGTACGTACGGCTGCAGTTCCCTGCGATCCAGATAAGTTTCGGTAGTGAAGTCAGGAATGTGATATCTTCTATCGGATCACGGTTTCCTGGTGCGATGTTGGTCACTTGGTATCCAATTAACTCTTTCGTTTCGGATTACTAAGTTTGTCTCCTAGGCACTTGCACTTCACTAACTACTTGCAACACACAGGTCCCTATTCGGGCGCCAGTTAAATCTTATACTCTAAAACTATCTAAAAAACAATTTCTTGCTTTTCACTGCACCACTGTGCTTTTATTCACTTCTATCTTAATACTGAACTTACAATTCATTTGCCCTGATATTTAAAACAGATTTTAGTAAGACGCGATATTCGCGTCTAATCCTGATCGTGGGATTGTTTATTCTTTCGCGATGACCGTGAGCTTGTTTATCATTTCACTGAGCTGACTAATTGATTCTTGGCATTATTTATCTATCGGCTAGCTAAGCGATTTTCTGTTTATATTAAGAAATGGAGTGATGATGTTGAGTGGCCCGTTGTTTATGTTGCTGGGTTATCCTGGCCTTAGATGTTGTTGTTAACTCTTCTTCTATCTATATAAATAAAAATGGATCGCCGAATGTGTTGATAGTAGCAAAACTCGAAGAAGGAATTATCCGATTCAGGGTTATCTTCATTCTATCATATTTTCTGTATCAAACATTTATTCGGTGTAACGGAGCAACATGTTATTTGCAAGTGATTGTAAAATCTTGAACGAGAATTGTGTGTGAGAATAATCTGATATTATAATTACGAATTTTGGTAGAGGAAATTTATATTGAAAGTAAATTGTAAAGGGTCAATTAGAATATGAATCAATGAACAGTTCTGCGATTGGAACCATGATCGTAAGCAAGAAAACGTGAATTTTTGGAGGTATTGATAACAAAAAATTAATTTTGGATGGGACGAAGTTTGTCAGCTAGGTCAGCTAGTATATTACATAAACTATAGTATAAAGAAAAACATATGATTTGAATTCATTTCAAGTATCGATTACTGTTTTACGAACGACTCTCTAGTTGTATTTATCATAGCTAGAAGAGATTTAGTAATTCACATAGAATAAAGGTCGGACTCGATTATATAAAAGATCGATTATATTGAGATTCGATTATGTATAGGATTTGAAAATAATTGTTGAAGAGAGAGGCGATCGGACAGCCGTCGGGAATGGACGCATTTTTTTTTCTCTCCGCTATGCGTTTTTTTTTCGCCATACGTTTCAACATGATGGAAAAAGTAATAATTCGGTGAGGTGAATAATAGTGGACGCGTATAAATAAATTAAATAAGTGAAGTTATGCGGTGAAACATTTTGTTCGAATGTTTAGTGTAATTTATCAATTCGAATGGCTTCAATATGTGCGCGTTCGTCGTTTACTCGTTTTCATGTCGCGACATGTTTAAATATTTTTCGTCGCGTGATTAGAAGATTAGAAGATGAGAGAAATGACTCTCGTCCGTCTTTTCGTGCTTACTTTCGGAATAGTTTACTGGTGCAAACTGTCGGTTTTACTCGTTTCTCGCATCATTCTCTCGCGTTCCGTGGCTATGTGCGTGTGTGGTAGTTAGCCAAGGAATCACACTAATTCTGCTAACAGGATGGTATTGGAGCATGCCGAAATCATCACAGCTAAGTTTTTATTTTTTAGCTGTCTTTTGCTTCTTTTGCCTGATATTTTTCGCTACTCGTAATTTCAAAAACTGATCCAAAAGTTGCCCGAAGTGTACTTCGCTTGCAGAGTGTCTTCCGGTGTTGTGAGAGGGAGAGTAAATGTCAATAAATTGATCAACATAATAACGGGCCTGATCATGGGCGCCACTTCGCGATGGGAGCGAGATGAATTGTATGCAAGGATATATGGAATTCATTTCGTTTTCTTCGTGGGGTGGCTTTCGTGATCAGGCCTAAAGTGTTGCTAAATGTGTTTCTGAGTTAAAATATATAACCATACTTACAATTATTCCAACTTTTTTTTTAGTGGGTCAGTTTTTTGCAAATGAGGTTTCGTTTGTATATTGAAAGTAAAAAATATATTCATGTTGTTTTGCAAATCATGATTAGAACGCTAGTGTGAACTTAAATGTGAACTCGGATATCCACTCAATGAATGTAGTTTCCAATAGTATAAGATATTATTATTGAAATATTATTATCAAATACTACAAGATTTTACATTGCTTAGATCTAAAATCGTCGTACGTTGTCTTTGTGGTGGATCTTTATTTTTCATGCTAGGTTGCGAGGAAGAAAATCCATTATTTTTACATTGAATTGAAACGTTTACTTAGCAAAATTAGATTAAATAACTTAGATCAAATATACGCCGTTTAGTACTAAGTCTTATCGATCGATGATCGAAGGAATTCTCTCGGTTACCTATTCAGGTTTTCTAAAGTTAACTCTCAGCCGTCGGGATTAGTGTTCGATAAAAAGTATGCTTGATTGTTAACGCAGGTTTTAATTATTTTCGAGGAGTTCCCTTGGTTACCTTTTCAGGTTTCCAAATATTATATCTCCAGTGTTGCGATAGGAATTCGATAAAAAAGAATGCTCGATGATTAACGGAAATCTCTCGGTTACCTTCTCAGGTTTCCCGTCATAGCGATTGGAGTTCGATAGCGCGCGATAAATAATATAAACGACCCAATTATTTCTACAGATTTCCCTTCTCATGCTGCTTGGAGATAGTCTGCAGCGCGCTGTGACACATAAAATTTTCGGAGTTTCGATTCATAAATTGTTTACATAATCACATCACTTACCGCAGTGAATCCCGATTTTTACCTCTTCCTACTAACAACTATTCCTTCCATGATAATCGCTAGGGAACCACGCTATAGAGGCGACCCTTCTGGCCTTCGGGCGGCGATTATCATACTAACATTCCTTCCCTTCCTCTGGTGACTGTAAGGACGTGGCCGGCGTCGTTATTGACCATTTAAAGCTCGAATCATCGAAAATTTCACAACGAGAATGATTTGCTAGTCCCAAGCGTCATTCTGTGTGTTCTTTGTGTAATTTGGTTGGTTTAGGTCAATCACGGAGAGCAACTACGAATTGTACAGTCTACCCAAGCTCAAGCTCAAGGATTTGAAAATAATTGTTGAAAAAAAAAATGGTCGACTATATATAATCGAGTCTGATGTGTACCTCATCAGGTAATCGAAAAAATCTCGGAAGAGATTACCATCCAGGCGCACAGAAGACCATTAAGCAATAATCACGCAAATTTAATTGAAATGCGCGAGGTGAACAGTAGACAATTCTAAATTACAGTCGTCTCGAGTACAACTCTAGGGCTTTGCATCCGCCTTGACCTTTGAGGGGATGTGGGTTTCTGAGTACGTGCAGCCCCCTTGTGCGTTGTTACTTAATGTAATAATAACTCGTGATTTGTGCAAGTGCGTGGGGCGAAGTTGAAGCAGCGATACGGATGTTAGAATGTAACTAACTTACATATATTTATTTTCCCTTCCAATGAAAGAACTTTGAGTTATTTGTGCCTGTTTTGTGCGGGGGGAGGCAATTCGTGACGATTATTACAATGTTCGTCATAATATCGGATGCTAGGGGGTGAACGTTTCACTTACTGCAGGCATGTTTTAATTTCCGGTTCACTTGTGAATGTGGATATTACTTTTTAATTTGTTTACATCGATGGGGTCTGATTTATAACAGTTGCCCCATCCTGGATGTGCTAATGGGAATATTAATATTGAATTAATACAAACATGGCGAAGCGGAAACTGTCTCATTTGTTTGCACAGCGCGTGCGTTAAGTGGGCAGTGATAAGCGTTCATCCCGAAATTTGCGGTTAAAATCAAAGCGGAAAATCACCATTTAACAAACAAACCGCCTCGCGATTTGCATTATATTATTAATGAAATTTAACGAGCATATGGCACCGTTTCATTGTTTCCATCCATCATGGGATCCTGTTAGAAAAACGAAATCATTCAACTCATAAATTATTTCATTCCATCTTGGGAAGCAGGGCACGAGTTGTACACACGTAGCTCCGGTGGCCGCTTCCACGGTATATAATTTTCACAACCCGACAAACCGCCCCTTTCTGGGGTGGGACCAAAAGCCACCGAAAACAATACCTCGACTAGCAACAAGGTCGGGGAAATAAAATGGAAATCGAAAAACGAAAAATGCACACGATCAAAAACTGTGAGCATGAAAGGCAGAAAAAAATGAGGGCACAGTAAATATCCGATAGCTCCCAGGCAATGAAACCGTGAAATACGTACAATAAAGCATATGGATTTTTTGATATTTCCACTGAGAGAAGAAAATCGATAAATTTAAATCCTCGTGCTTCGTTTGTACGAAGGCTGCATTGAGCTTTGGCAATTCAACAAAATATCCGGTATTACAGCTATCAACAACAATTGGAAACATTAGACTATCACTCACAGCCCTAAGGGTTTGTGAGGTCCACCCGGCGAAAACATAGCTAGAGAAAGGTTCCGCACCGAACAAGTCAATGTGCATAGGAATCGATAGAAAAAAGGGCCATAAATATGTACATCGTTTTAGCACCGCAAACATCCCCAAAGCCATCGGGGAGCACACGCCATGCACGAACGATTCACATGTCGCTCGTAAATATTGGCTAATATATGCGTTGATTGTTTATTCGTTTCCTCCGCAGAAAAAAATATATATATATATTTTCCTCGCTCCAGTTCGGCACAACACTTTTCTCCATTACGAGGATGTTTCCCGACTTTTGATTTCGTTTGCATGCGGAACCGAAAAAGCAACACCACCACCGTTCAGATTTTTCATATTTCTAGAGCGCATCCACCTCAACCTCCCTCCTCCCCATCCCCATTACCGTCATAAATTTCCAACATATTCCCATCGTTTCCCGACCCAATCGTTGGCACGCCACTAAAGTTCAAATCATCCCGAGTGATTCACTTTCAATTTCACCCAATAACCCGCATGGTCTTCGCCTTTTTTCCCCCCCGCACATCGCATCGATGAAAAATTTTATGCGTATTTTCCCACCCTCCCAAACATATCCCGTATCGGTCGAGGACGATCGGTCCGGTGGACGGTGGGACCCGTGCGTGTACGTGCGAACCCTTGCATTTATAAATAATTTATGTATTTTTTACCCGTTGTTGCGATAAAACAATAAAACGGTTTTGTTACGAGACGATTTGAAACCGTAAAGTGAGAAATGGTTTGTGTGATTCCGTTGCGGTGAGCTTTGGGGTGGGGGTTTGTGGGGGGAAAAAGGTTGTGTTGGTTTTTCCGAGACGATGTGTGACTATTTTATCAATATTTCGGTGGCGGAGTGGGGAAGGTACGACTTATGATTTCTCTCTCCACTCAAGTCAAATCGCGTCTATTGAAACTCTCGGAAGAGAGACAAGTTGCCTTATTAAAATAAGTTTTCTACGCGCCCACGTTGACGGGAATCAGTCTAATTAATAGGAACGTAGCAAAAAGCTGTGTGGGTAGATTTTAATTTGTTTGCGAACTTTACAGGTCTAGTCGATACGATTATTTCGTCGCAAAATTCTGACATGAGACGCTACAAAGTCAAACGTTTTAGGAGAATAATTTCAGAGTTGGTTGGAATAATTTACAAGGATCAAGAGTGTTTTCGTGTTTATTAGTTATAATGAACGATCATCTTAGCGAGTAATTTAAGCAACGATATAAAAAATCAGCTGTTCAAATGTGAAAAATATCGGTTCCGTGTGGGTTCCATAACATTAAAATTAGTTACTTATGCGTCGCCTAACGCGATCCGGCTGAGTATTTTGCAGGACACACTTGCAGATAAATTATTGAACGCAGGTCAAACTTTGTTTGTAGGCAACTCTTACATGATCTAGCCAATTTTTTTTTTAATTTGGAGACTAATTGGCAACAAAAACACAAATACATATCTTCAGTTGAATCCAAACAGATGGATTTTATAAACAGACGAAGATGAAAAGAGATCTATTTCGCGCGTTGTCACATTCCAAATGAACTGATTCTGTTGTTTCTACGGTAGAGATTTGATTCAGTTAAACAAGCGTTAGACCAATAGACCCACTCCACGAGATTATGCATCACCAAACCAAATTACGAATCAAATTTAAGTAGAACTCTTGAATACATATCAACCCCAAGTTTGAAAAGGGCACATTTCAAAAACTGCTTCATTTTGGATGAAATGTCTTAAGCTTCAATTTTCTTCGTGATTTTCGAGATGTTTCAAAATTCGTTGACACCTCAAGGGGTATGGATGTGATTCACTGAACCCTCCTATACTCGCGCATCGGTCTCGCAGACCGAAAAATCCATAATTTTGTCTTGAGGAGACTGAAAGTCATCTATTTTAAAACTGAATGAAGATGACAAGAAAATAGTCTGGAGTTTTTTCAGTCAATTATATTTTGACGTAGGACTACGTCTTTCATTTCTATACCGGGGTGTAAAATCAAAGTATCGAAAACGAAAGCGTTACGCCGGAGACCGAGATTTTGAGCGTTAATAGCTCCTAAACAACTGAACGAAATGGTATGATAAACACTTCATTCGAAAGATAAAATTTCTACGCGTTCTATACTTGTTACTTTTTGATCCAAAAACTTGTTTCAATAGTCTTAAAATTGCTTTCAAAACAGGCTAATGAAATCACCAATCGGTATATAAGCGAGCGCCGCTCGGAAATTCACTCAGTTCTAATTGAACAGCGATTGGAGCATGTTGTCGCTGTTGTGGTGAAGCTCTTCGTTTATCATGAAAGCGCGGATGAACGGTGTCACCAAGAGCCTGTTTGTGCACCCTAGGCCAGAAGGGAATCCATCAGGAGGAGAGTGATGCCACAAACGGTTCCCCGGGAAGACATCGCTACACACACATACACGCGCGGAATTCTTTCCGTTTGGATGCCATTCAGCATTGAGAAAGTTCCGGAAAGATCTAATCATTTCTGGAAAATAATCTGCCAGTTCCTCTGGGAATTTAAAAATACATTCATGTGAAAGAGTTTATTTGAATGTTTTCTATCCATGTAACACTGTGACCAAATACATTTGGTTTTGTGATTTTTCAATCAATCGCAATTAACAGGATAGCTTCTGAAGATTATTCTTTCCCATCAGTAGGATATTTCCGTATCCAATATTGTATGCGCCCGCAATCGATTATTGCTCAGTCGCCGAAAGTTCCGAGCTCAGAGAGTTCATTTCCCTCTAGTTTGCCTTCCAAATTGCCATCGTAAACCACACCTTCTCTCAATTCAATCACACACAAAAAGCATACTTAAGTGATATTCTGGTGGTGAGACACATTCATTTTTCGTGAGGACATCGACAAGACAACATCGTTGCCTAACGTGCTGGAGGAGGTGGACGGCGAAAGATCGACACATACACGCGCAGAATTCTTTCCGTTTGGATGCCATTCAGCATCGAGAATGTTCCGGAAAGATCTAATCATTGCTGGAAAATAATCTGCCAGTTCCTCTGGGAATTCAAAAATACATTCATGTGAAAGAGTTTATTTGAATGTTTTCTATCCATGTAACACTGTGACCAAATATTTTTCAATCAAGTACTATTAACAGGTGGTTATCGAGTTAGTATTAACACACTGGTGGGCTTCCAGTATCGAGGAAAATGTGGAAATATCTAATCGTTGCTGGAAAATAATCTGCCAGTTCCCCTAGGAATTGAAAATTACATTCAAGCGAAAGAGTTTGTTTTAATGTTTTCCATCCATAAAATATACATATAATACATTTGGGTTTGTGATTTGTCAATCAAGTACAGTTAGCAGGTTAGCTTCTGAAGATTATTCTTCAGAACAAGGTTTTTAGTATCCTTTATTGGATGCATAAAACCTTGTGCCTCCAACGTAACGCTCTCGTTTTCGAAGTCCCCCAAATATTCATTTATTCATTCATTCAGAATGGATTTGGATTCAACTTCAAACAAATGATCTCTAAATCAACGATAGTCTACGTCACCCTTGCGGTTATACCATAGATATAACCCACTTCCTGTTTTTTTCTTCAAAAAATACCAATAACGCCTAAAAAGTACACAATAACAATATAACATGGACAAGTATATTGACGGGTACAGACAGTAATACAGGGTTTTCCAACTTTAAATTTCGAAAGTAAATTTAAATAAAACACACTTAGAATTCGAATTTCGATGAAACTTTTATTTCAAATTAAAGTTTGGTTTATGCCATTATGTGTGAAATACAACATCATTCAAATGTCCACCTAGGGCTTCCTCGCACACCTTGATCCGGAACAGGTAATTTCCGGTGACTTTTCGGCACATATGGGACGGTATCTCGGTCATAACTTCACGAATGTTGTCTTTCAAATGTTCAAGAGTTTGCGGAGAGTTGGCATAGACACGGTCTTTCGCATAACCCCACAAAAAAAAGTCTAGCGGGTTCAAATCGCATGATCTGGACGGCCAATTGGCATCACCAAAACGCGAAATTATGCGTCCCTCAAATTTCGTTCGCAATATGGCCATGTTCGGTCGTGTTGTGTGGCGCGTGGCGCCGTCCTGCTGAAACCACATGTCATCCGTATCCATATCTTCAATTTGTGGCAAAAAAAAAATCGGTTAACATGGGGCCATAGCGCTCACCATTCACAGTTACCGTCTCGCCGTCCTCATTTTCAAAGAAATACGGCCCGATGACTCCACCAGACCATAATGCGCACCAAACAGTGACTTTTGGCGGAGGCAATGGCCTCTCAACAATCACGTGTGGATTTTCTGAGCCCCATATACGGAAATTTTGGGTGTTCACATAGCCACCGAGCTTTTATGCGAAAATTCAGCATTTTGCTGCTGTTGTTCGTTCGCCCAATCGACGTATGCCCGACGCATTCCATGGTCACCACGCTCTAATTTTTGTACCAGTTGGACTTTATATGGATGTAGGTGCAAGTCCAAATGCAAAATTCGCCACAATGATGTGTTTGACAAGCCCAATTGCTGAGCACGCCGTGGAATCGAAACATTCGGGTCATCCTCCACACTGGCAGCAACAACAGCAATATTTTCGGCCGAACGCACATTACAATGATGCACAGGTTTCACAATATCCGTTACGGATCCAGTTTGTTCGAATTTACGCACTACATTAGCGATTGTGTGCTCTGTAGGCCATCCATGACGATCAAAATCCGTCCGTAATGCTCGAAAAACATTTGCCGGTTTTTCATCATTTTTATAGTATAATTTAACAAAATTAACACGTTGTGCGATGCTAAAACGATCCATATTGTAAAATGGCAGACCTTCAACTAACGATATGACACTTTGGTTGACAGCTATGTCAAACGGTTGTCAGCGCAGGGCTGTATACTTTCGGAAGCCCGAAATGGAAAACCCTGTATAATTGAAAAAAAAAGGCATTTCTGGAAAAAATGGGAAAAAATTGATTTTTTGGGCAACCCTGAAATGGACATGATCACCATAATGATAAAAAAATACGAGATAAAGAACAACTACTTTTCAATAAAAATCTGAGAACCGCCATATCGGTTTGACTAGGAATGGCTGTAGGGGAATGGGGGGTATGCCCGACCCCCTAAGGAAAAGTATTGTTTTGAGAGATCTGCGGGCACATAAAAGGTGTGTCACATCAAATTGCATCACGGAAAAAACGCTGTAGAAATTCGCCCAGTAGACCGATCCTTTTGAAAATTTTAGACAGTAAAATAAAAACTATTAAACAACTTTTGGCATTTTCTTTTTATTCATACTTCGAGCCCAAGCCCGTATGCTCACACCTTCCTCTTTACCCCGTCCATAAGGTTCTGTACAACGTCAGGTTGTAGTTTTTTTTGAACAGAAATCCATTTTCTCTTGAAGTCCGCCTACGATTTGACAACTTTTGGGTTCTTCCGGAGGGCCGGCTTCATAATCACCCAATATTTCTCTATTGGGCGAAGCTCCGGCGCGTTGGGCGGGTTCATTTCCTTTGGCACGAAGGTGACCCCGTTGGCTTTGTACCACTCCAACACGTCCTTTGAATAGTGGCACGAAGCGAGATCCGGCCAGAAGATGGTCGGGCCCTCGTGCTGCTTCAATAGTGGAAGTAAGCGCTTCTGTAGGCACTCCTTAAGGTAAACCTGCCCGTTTACCGTGCCGGTCATCACGAAGGGGGCTCTTCCGGGCTCGCGTCTTCCCCACCATGTTTTGCCTTTCGTCGCGGTTAGGAGCCATCTGAACCTTGTATGTACGCAGGCCCTCCCGCTGCTTGGTCCGCTGGACGAATGAACTTGACAAATTCAGCTTATTGGCGACATCCCGGACCGAACTTCTCGGATCACTTCTAAACTGCTTAACTACGCGCTTGTGATCTTTTTCACTGACGGAGCATCCATTTTTGCCGTTCTTCACCTTCCGGTCGATGGTTAGGTTCTCGAAGTATCGTTTTAGTACTCTGCTGACCGTGGATTGGACGATTCCCAGCATCTTACCGATGTCCCGATGTGACAACTCCTGATTCTCGAAATGAGTGCGCAGGAATAATTCACGACGCTCTTTTTCGTTCGACGACATTTTTCCAAATTTACGAAAAATTGACAGTGAAGCATGGCCAACGTGATCTATACACTTTTATCTGATTATAAGCGAAAGCTGAAGATATAATTCCTAAAAATTAAATTTCTACAGCGTTTTTTCCGTGATGCAATTTAATGTGACACACCCTTTATTGATATGTTTCCTCCACAGAATCATTGTCTAGTTTATTTGCCATGAGATATAAGGAATATCAGTACATTTAAACGGTAATTTTCTCAAGTAATAGTCAATTTAAAAAACTGCCATAAAAATGAAGCTCATCAACCAGTGCGGGTGAAACCGGCACCCCATGGGGGTAACACCGGTACCCTATGGGGTAAGACCGTCATCTCAATTTATCAATATATATACTTGGCAACAGATTAACCAGTTTGAATGTGACAGTCGGCAAATTCTAATTCTAAATGTCGCTGTCGAGTATGATTCGGATCGTTCAACCGATTCCGCAGATATGGTCGGAACAAGTTCCGATGAACATGGAATATGGAGAAGAAATCACCAAACCACACCACAATTCAATTACAAGTTTAATGGAATCTAGGACCACATTGAACACTTATCGATGGTCAGTTTTTCTTCTTACTTGAATCAATATCCGTCATACGACGCTTTTAATCACACTAGGATTCGACTTGAATCACAGAGAAGAATGAGTTCATGACTGTAGGTAAATTTTTTCAGGTTTTTGTGATTATGATGGCAATAAAACCAATTAAATTATGTTTAGTTGTAATTAGTTTATTATTTTCATTAAGACCATATAGCCATTATTTTTCGTTCAATTATGAAGTTCATTTAATTTCATCGAACAGCTTAAATCCAACATAAAATTTACATCAGTAGTTCAAAAGTCGTGGAAGCACGTTTGATAGAAACTCCACTATCAATAGCCTTTTTTGCAACGATGAGGTTCTCTTGGGACCAACTCCCTCGATTCGTTTTCCTTTGGTAGCTGCGAGGCATCTGAAGTTGATGGAAAATATGTCTTAGAAACCTTCAACTAAACGCAAACCATGCCGGGATCCCCCACTGAAAGTGTGACGGACCTACCCCGACAGCACACATTTTTCAAGAAGACTATTTCTATGAACTTATTGCTTTAACTTACCTCAACTCGAATCCCAGTGATTGCTAACAATCCAGGGGACAAACTGTAGAGCAACGGAAAAGAATTTGAAACCGCGTTCAACAATAAAAGCTTAAACTTCACTGACGGAAAATTACATCCGGCTACATATCATCGGCACTCGCGTTTGTTTTGATTTATATTTTGACAATAGACGGATCACGGTGGGTTCGATGTGATTGAAAACGTCTAAAATAATAAATACTAACATGTAGAGTATTCAAAAACGTAGTTAATCAGAGTTTTCTAGTAAAACTCAGCGGGTGCCGGTCTTATCCTCAGTGGCGGGCTTACCCTCCCTTCCCCTATATGAATATTTCCATCGCACTTACGAGTGTTCATCATTAGAGAACATTTCTACGAAATCAGAATTGTGTTCTACTCTAATTAACGTTAGTTATTCTACAAAAAGTTCGAAAACTACCTTTTTTGACACATTTTTACCCCCATCGACGGTACCAGTATGGGAGAGTAGCATGTTTTCTGTTATTTTTAAGTTCATTTAATGCAGGGACTCTCAAACCAAGCAAGAGACCTCTTTTCCAGAATGAGGTGATACCACCGACCCCCAAAAACGTTATGGTTGGTCAAGTGAGTAAACTTGATATTATTTTCTCATCAATAAATAGACATAAAATTCAGAAAACATCAAGTGTAATTAATGATTATTAAAACAAGTTTCAACAAGGGGTCGATATCTCCCACTTTGACAATCCCTGATCTAATGTAATAGATCGGGATGCCAAAACATGTGTTAAAAATAATTTTCAGGTTTAGGGGAAATTTGGGTAAAATCGACACCTTATGATTGAAAGTTATTTTTATAAATTTTCCAATGCCTTATGAACTCACTTGTCATTTTTTACGTTTCGAGTCATCATATAGCAGCAAAAGTCGCGTTGCTGTTAAAAAAAAACCGGTTATCGAACAGAAAATAGTCCGTGTAAAATTTCGCTAGTGAGATTTAAGTGTTTTAGTCAGAATAGGTTGAATAATTCGGTTCTTTTTGTGAGCCTAATTCATCACAGATCATTATTCAGATTCCGTGAGGAGATGTGAGAATATGGTATAGTAAATTTGCAATATTGTGAAAACTAAATTATGGATTTTTTTTATAATTCGTTTATTTGTACAGGCTCAGTTACATAGGTTTAAAGAAGCCAAACTCTCAACTATACTTTCACTATTAACATGTTTTCTTAATTCTACGGTTAATGAAATAGGAAACCGATTACTCGCGGTCGACTCGAGTTTAGAAGGGTGACACATTTTCTTTAGGAAAAGGATGGGATGTAAGGAGATTGTAACCATGTTCACACTCACACTCACACTCACTTTCACATTCATACTCACACATCACACTGAATTCTTAAACTATCCTCACATCTAATATGTATTAACAATTTAACTTATTCTAATGTTAGGGAACCGATAGCTCGCGAAGGACGAAAAGGAGGAGAAAATGGGGGGGAAAGGATGTAAGAACAATCACACTCGAAGATCGATATCTTTAAGGAAAACATATATTTGGGACATGTAATCAAGGTCTAACCGAGCCAACACATCTCTCACCGGCACATTGGGCTGCCTTCCTCGAGCCCGAAGGGAGTTTTCTAAATTCGATCTGGCGACAAAATATAGCTCGCACGACCAAACAACGTGTTCGATGTCGTGGTAACCATGGCCACAAACGCAGAGATTGCTGTCGGCAAGCTTGAAACGAAAAAGCAGCGCATCTAAAGAACAGTGATTGGACATGAGTCGGGAGAAGGTCCGAATAAAGTCCCGACTCAAGTCCAGACTTTTGAACCATGGTTTGAGGCTAACCTTAGGGATAATCGAGTGGAACCACCGGCCCAATTCATCTTCGTTCCACTTGCGTTGCCAGTTAGCGATGGTATTTTTACGAACTAAAGAATAAAATTCATTGAAGGCGATTTGACGCTGATAAATATCGCCTTCAATTGCACCTACCTTTGCTAATGAGTCAGCCCTCTCATTACCCGAAATGGAGCAATGTGAAGGGACCCAGACAAAGGTAATGACATAACAGCGTCTGGATAAAGCACTCAAAATTTCTCGTATTCTCTCAAGGAAGTACGGCGAGTGCTTTTCCGGCCTCACTGAACGGATAGCTTCGACAGAGCTAAGACTATCCGTTACAATGTAATAGTGTTCAACAGGTCGTGAGGCGACGCTGTCCAGCGCCCAGTGTATTGCTGCCAATTCAGCAATGTATACTGAGCAAGGATACTGAAGACTGTGTGAGGTGCTAAAAAATACGTTGAACACTCCAAATCCTATGGACTCATTCATAGAGGACCCATCAGTAAAGTACATATTATCACAATTGACACGCCCATACTTTGCTTTGAAGATCGTAGGAGCGATCCTCGATCGAAGATAATCTGGAATTTCATGGATTTTCTCCTTCATGAACAGATCAAAATGTACAGAGGAATTGATGTAGTCAGAAAAACAAACACGGTTGGGAATATACGAAGAAGGATCAACCTGCATGGTGATGAATTCATGATATGAGCTCATGAATCCAGAATGAAAATTTAGCTCGATAAGCTGCTCAAAATTTCCGATCACCAATGGGTTCATAACCTTACACCGGATGAGGAACCGAAGAGATAATAAATTGAAGCGATCTTTTAGTGGGAGTAGGCCTGCCAAAACCTCGAGACTCATGGTATGCGTTGAGGGCATACATCCCAACGCAATACGGAGACAAAGATACTGAATTCGCTCGAGTTTAATGAGGTGTGTTTTGGCAGCTGATTGAAAACAGAAACTGCCATACTCCATCACTGAGAGAATAGTTGTTCGATACAACATTATAAGATCTTCGGGATGGGCTCCCCACCAGGTGCCGGTAATTGTACGGAGAAAGTTTATTCTTTGATGACATTTTTTACTCAGATACCTAACATGGGCCCCCCAAGTACATTTGGAGTCGAACCAGACTTCAAGATACTTGAATGACATAGCATGAGTGATCGGTTTACCCAAAAGTTGAAGCTTTGGTTTTGCTGGTCTATGCTTCCTAGAAAAAACCACCATCTCTGTTTTCTCCGTGGAGAATTCGATCCCTAGCCCAATGGCCCAGGTTGAAAAATTGTTCAAAGTATCTTGTAAGGGTCCTTGCAGGTCGGATTCGTTTGATCCTACGACAGACACCACTCCATCATCTGCAAGTTGTCTTAGGTTGCAATTTTGTGTAAGGCAATTGTCGATGTCGCTTACATAGAAGTTGTACAAAAGGGGGCTTAAACATGAGCCCTGAGGGAGGCCCATGTAAGAGATCCGACTCACTGCCGAATCTCCATGAGAAAAATTCAAATGTTTCTCACAAAGCAAGTTATATAACATATTATTCAATAGAGGCGGCAGACCCCGAGAGTGTAATTTGTCTGACAGGACCTCTATTGAAACTGAATCAAAGGCCCCCTTTATGTCCAAGAATACTGAAGCCATTTGTTTTTTTTCGGCGTAAGCCATTTGAATTTCTGAAGAAAGCAACGCAAGACAATCATTCGTCCCCTTGCCCCTGCGGAACCCATATTGTGTATCTGAGAGTAGGCCATTCGTTTCAACCCAACGATCAAGGCGAAACAAGATCATTTTCTCCAACAATTTCCGTATACAAGACAGCATTGCTATTGGGCGGTACGAATTGAAGTCGGACGCGGGCTTTCCAGGTTTTTGAATAGCTATAACTCGTACTTGTCTCAAATCATCTGGAACAATATTATGTTCCAGAAACCGATTGAATAAATTCAACAAGCGATGTTTCGCCACATCAGGGAGGTTTTTCAGCAAGTTGAACTTAATTCTATCCGATCCTGGAGCCGAATTGTTACAAGAAAGGAGAGCAAGAGAGAATTCTACCATCGAAAACTCGGAATCAAGATCGCACCTATCTTGTGGTATGTCTCGAACAATTTTTTGCACAGGAGCGGAATCAGGACAAACCTTCCGTGCAAAATTAAAAATCCATCGATGTGAATATTCTTCGCTTTCATTCGTTGATAAGCGATTTCGCATGTTTCGAGCCACTTTCCATAATTTTTTCATTGACGTTTCTCGTGACAAACCTCCCACGAAATTTCGCCAATAAGCACGTTTTTTCCCTTTGATCAAATTTTTGAACTGATTCTCAAGGGCTAAATACATTTGAAAATTTTCAGGGGTTCCACGTTTCCGAAAAGCTTTAAATGCATTCGATTTTTCTACATAAAGCTTGGAACATTGGCTATCCCACCATGGATTGGGAGGCCTTCGGCGAATGGTGGACCTGGGATGGGTTTCGTTTGAGCGCGAACCGCGCTGTCATAGATCAAACGAGAAAAGAAGTTATACTCCTCCAATGGAGGTAAACCATCTCTGGAATTGATGGCTAGAGCAATCGCGTCCGCATATTTTTTCCAGTCAATGTGTCTTGTGAGGTCATATGCCATGTTTATAGATTCAGAAGAATTCGACCCAATGGTGATGGAAATTTTGATTGGCAAGTGATCACTACCGTTGGGGTCCTGGATTACATTCCACTCGCAATCTAACGATAGTGAATTCGAGCAAAGCGAGAGGTCAAGAGCACTTGGGTTAGCAGGAGGTTTAGGTACACGTGTTGTTTCCCCAGTGTTCAAAAGTGTCATATTGAAGCTGTTACAAAGATCATATATCAACAGTGAACGATTGTCGTCGTACTGTTCCCCCCAGGCAGTTCCGTGAGAGTTGAAGTCTCCCAAGATCAATCGTGGCTCAGGAAGGAGTGAGCACATGTCATCAAGTTGTTTGCGGCTAACCGCAGCTCTCGGAGGCCAATACAAGCTGACAATACAGAGGTCTTTGCCTCTGATGTTTGCATGACAAGCAACAGCTTCGATCCCTCCAATAGTTGGAAGGTCAATTCTAAAAAATGAGTGGCACTTATTGATCCCCAAAAGCACCCCTCCGTATCTATCATCACGGTCCAAGCGTATAATATTAAAATCGTGGAAAGAGATATCATCTCGCGAAGAAAGCCAAGTTTCGGACAGAGCAAAAACATCACAATTGAAGTTATGAATTAAAAATTTGAATGTATCCAATTTAGGGATAAGACTACGACAATTCCACTGTAAAACAGTGATATCTCCGACCTCTCTATTTGAATTAGACATCAAGAGAGATAATCATTGCAAGGAGGGGCCATGTTTGCATCAATTGTTGCAAAATTGTCTTTAATACTGGAAGCATTGAAATGACAATGGTTCTGATGGAGTCGGAAACATTAAAACACTTGAAGATTTGGTCCAAAAGGTCAGACAACTTTATAAATCCCGATTGGGAAGTTGAGCTGGACGGAAAAATAGGGACATTTGGGGTTTTTGATGTCCCCTCGAGTGCTGGGTCGTTCGAAGATGAAATATTCCTACGGAAGCCAGGAGGAACCTGATTTTGCTTGTCCGCTGCACTCGATTTTTTAGGCAAGCTAACAGAGGATATAACCGTGGGGACTTGTTCTTGAACTTTGGGAGTGGTCACATTTTTGCGCCGGGGATTCCCTTTGAAAATAAACGGTGTGCCCTCGCTAGCTGTGTCCGCTTCCATTTCATCAACTGGCAACGCGGAAAAGGTATTGTGTGTTGAGATTGGTTGTTGTTGTTGGGCCAGTGGAGAAGCGCCCTTTAAAATTTCCGCAAAAGTACGTTTCGAGCGTTCCTTTAAAGAGCGCTTCTGCTTCTCCCAGCGACTCTTGTAAGTTTCACAAGCTGAGAGCTCGTGTGGGGATCCTCCGCAATATGGACAGTTATGCTCAGTCGCACTGCAGGATTTCCCCACATGTTGCTCTCCGCAAGTGGCACAGCGCTCCTTGTTGGCACAATAATCTGCTGTGTGACCAACTGACTTGCATTTGTTGCAAGTCATGGGCTTTGGCACGAAGAGTCGCAGTGGTAGCCTCAATTTGTCTACCATAACGTAGTCAGGGAGGGCGGAACCAGCAAAGGTTACTCGAAACGAGTCGGACGGCGTGAATTTTGTTTTTCCCTCTTCCTGGGACACTTTTCCTAACTGTTGGCAGTCCAAAATTTTAACTATCGACCGAGGAAGCTTTTTAAATCTGCCATCTCCCTTTTTTATAAATTCGCTCGTCAGACCCGTTTCTGTAATCACCCCCGAAATTTCTACGTTATGGCAGGGCACATAGGCGCGATATTCTAGGATGAATCTATTGTCGACAACAATTTCGTTAGCTTGCTTCCGATCAGCCACGACAACACGCAGTTTGTTCGGTCTAACCTTTCTCATTTCGACCACGGAGGAATAATTTTTTGTCAGATCTTTCATAATCTGAATGACGTTCAGCGATTTCCCGTTGGGTTTGGGCCGGAAGAAAACAACCCATGGACCAGTTCCAGGTGCATCCTCTGGATAAACCTTGACACGGGGAGAGGACAAAACAGAAGAAGAAGACGAGGACGAGGTTTGGGCGGGAACGGGGACGGTAGAGGGGGGAGATGAGGTGGATGGTTGAGAGGGATCAGGAGCAACAGATGAGGAATGCGAGGTCGATGGTTGAGTTAAAACGGGGGGGTTCGGGGGATGAGTGGCGAGGTTTGTGGATTTCTTAGAGGGGGGCTTTTTAATCGACGACTCTTCTGTATCACACGGAACGCGCTTAAGCGACTTTCCGGCACCTTTTTGTGCAACGGAAAGGGAGTCATCGAAGGAGATCTCCATATTAAAAGACCCCCCACCTTCATCCATCATTTATGTGGCTGATAATTGCAATAGTTTGAATAATTCCTATAACCTAATAAAAAAAACAAAGAAAAACAAAAAATAATAAAACTACTTGCTAACGCACACCAGTGCGATGATTGCGGTAACGGCTGCTGCTCGATCGGATGATTGCAGACGCCGCTGCGATTGTGCACTTTTCAGTCCGGTGCTCGTTCTCACGTTCTCACTCACAGCGATTCACACGAGATGCACCAGTACAATTGAACTTAGCGATCGGCTGATCGCGTGTTGGGCGCTCGGCACAAATGAAATGGTGTATCACACCACTAAGCGCGTTCTTCCACACTGATATTGTGTGCGTGCGACTGACCACCGTGTCCGACTCCAATTTGCGATGGCGATGAATTGGCGAGAAATGAAAGCCAGCCACTTTGGCAGGCCTTGTTGCGGCTTCTCCACTCGCTGATTGCGAGGTTGAACACAATGTCCACAAGACCACGGTAAACGCGTGATAATAAAAACACCAGGGCGAGTAAGGTTAATAACAGCTTACGGCACTCGATCACGATTACGGGAACGCGAAAGTAAACGACTGATTGCTTGCGCTGTCCAGACTTGAATGTAAATTATGGATTGTTGTTTGTGAATATATGTTGAAGATGCACGTATTATACGTAGTTTAGTGCTGGAATTTTGTAAGCTGTCAAAGTGGGCCAGCCATCCAACAGATTCTATCAATATTCCTTGTTTGCATAAGTTTGCTTTAAGCTCAGGAAAACTTGTTCTGCTAGATGTACTATTTATTATTATTATGAAAGCGCGACCGGACTGTCGATGTTCACAAGATTTTTTAAATATGTGAATTTTTAATCAACTGAATCGGGTGTTCTCATAGCTCAATGGGTTGCGTGTTTGGTTATTAAGCGAACAATTGTGGGACTCTCTTCATAATAATCTTATAAGTGAGCTTTTCAAAAACTGAAGGTGATCTGCATTTTTCAAAATTCTGTTCAGCCACAGCGAACTAAGTGTAATGCTTTCTTAAATCAATTTATTATCATTTATTAAGATATTATTTTGTCATAAACAGCAAAAGTGAGTCAATATACACTCGACAAAAAAAATAGAGGAACAGAGTGCGAAGTCGGAAATTTTAAGTGATTTTTGACATGCTGTAATTTCGTGAAAAATCAACGCATATCGATGGAATTTACATCATTTTGAAGCTACAGATCTCTTTTCCAGAAAAAGGTGATACCATCGACCCCCAAAAACTTTGTGGTTGGTCAAGTGAGTAAATTTGATCATTTTCTCATCAATAAATAGACATAAAATTCAGAAAATATCAGGTGTAATTAATAATTAATAATACAAGTTTCAACAAGGGGTCGGAAGGCTACGGAAGCATATCGATGGAATGTACATCATTTTGAAGCTGCAACTTTAAGCTTTCAGAATATTTGACGTACATATTTTTATCTTGATGTGTGTAGATATAGTGGGCAACAATATCGGGAAGAAATGAAAAATCGATTTTCCTTTGTTTTTTCAAGAATATTCTGAACTATCAAAATTTTTTACTAAGCAACTTAACAGCAAATTCAATTAACCTCATCAACCAGATTTTATTTGGTTTCAAGAACGTTCCTGTAGGACCTTCCAACACCGAGATATTTCAGTTTATATGAAAAATACTCCTTCGTGTTTGAATATGAATAATTTAATAAACATCAATCGCACCGCAAATCGAAAGGCAGTTTTAATGCAATAAATTCTGCACAAGAAAAATTTGTTACTTTGACGAAAAAAAAATAATTTTTTTTTGCATCGATTTCAAAAATTGCCAAAAATAGGATTTTTAAATATTGCTTTAAGTTCTAATGTTTGCAGGCAAATTTATAACCTAGTTTATTCCCTAAACATCCGTGTTTACGTTGATTGCGATATGCGTTGATTTTTCACGAAATTACAGCATGTCAAAAATCGCTAGAAATTTCCAACTTCGCACTCTGTTCCTCTATTTTTTTTGTCGAGTGTATATACCATTCATGAAATTAGTCAAAGGCCGTTACAAAATACTAATGTCATGATATTATGTTAATAGCTAGCATGGACTTGGTTCGCTCTGGCTGCAAGTTTTGCTAGTCTAGCAGAGACATAATTTTGTTTTTTTTTTCATATTTCTAAAGGCTTTGAATCAGAAATTGACGAAGATGTGTGCTTACAGCATGAAAGAGAGTATTATGTTTGACATCCTGCTCGTAACACGTGAGCGGTAAAATGACAGATTTGATCCGACACAATCAATTAGTGGGAGTCCAAACTTCAAATTGAAATATCTCAAAATAATGGGAAATCAATGAATTTCAAATCATTTCAAAACACAATTTCAGTTCACGATTTTGTCAAACACTTGGAAAAAATGTTTCCATCATATAGACCACATATTTAATACGGAATGGTCGATTTTCATTAGAAGCTTAATTTCAGAAACTCACTATGGCCATATAAAAAATCGTTTTCCTACATTTTTTTTCAATGTTTATGCCGTAAGAACATTCCTTGGAGTGAATGGGATATTGAGAAATTCCAAATGAAATCGACAAATGACAAAACATGAGTATTTTTGATTCGAATGAAAGTGTGTATTCCGTTTGGGTTAGAGGAAATATGAGTTTTCCACAGCAATTGGGAATTTTTTGACTCTAGCGTAACTTTTGGATTTGAGTAAGAGAAATCTCTGATAATTTAAATAGACAATAAACTAATTTATTGTCTTTTTTATAGTAAATAATCCCTTTTAATGTGTTTGTCGTGTTATACCGTCGTGTTCAAACGGTAGAACACGACGGTATAACACGACAAACACATTAAAAGGGATTATTTACTATAAAAAAGACAATACATTAGAAATAATTTTTTAAATATTTCGAGAATGGCTACATTTAGAAGGAGATTGATAATAACCTTTCTTTTAAATCACATCAGGATTCATAATTAATGATTGTTAATATACAAAAATTCGAAGTTTCGAAAATTCCTAATAATTCGATGTTTTACAAAGTTTATACAAATTTGATGAATTTGCTTATAATTTCCAACAACTTTTCCAAATATATCCCCATGGTTCATTTCTTGACTCAAGCATAACTTTTGAAAAGGGTGTATCGATTTGATTTGATAAGAGAAATCTTTGATAATTTATATCTCATAAAATATGAGTCGTACCGAAATAGTGTGTTAGAAAGAATTATAGAGTATTGTTGGCTTAATTTGAAAAAAATATACACTGAGAAGAAAAATTAGTACTCTTTTTTATTTACAAAATAAAATTTTAATTTGCGATATCTAAAAATATGTATTTTTTTATATTTTTTTCAATTTTTTCATAGACAATAGAAGTCATGTAGAAAATTTAAAAAATGGGCCCAAGATGGTAAAACTATTTTTGACGAAATTTGTGGAACATCAAATCTTTAGGAATTTTCGAAACTTCGAATTTGTTAGCAATCATTCTTAGCCACAAATTGTGAATTCTGATGTGATTTAGAACAAAAAAGGTTATTATCAATCTCCTTCTAAATGCAACCATTCTCGAGATATTTAAAAAAAAATTCTAATTTATAATCTTTTTTTATAGTAAACTAGCTAACCCGGCAAACTTCGTCCCGCCCATTTACTTGATTAATTCTCGAGTAATGCAGAAATTTGTGTTTTATTTGTATGGCAGCCACCCCTAAGAGAGGGGGGAGGGGTATCTAACCACCATAGAAACATTCATTGCACCCTAAAGTTTCCATATGCCAACTTTGGTTTCGTTTTATTGATTAATTTCCGAGTAATGCAAAAAATTGTGTTTCATTTGTATGGCAGCCCCCTCTAAGAGAGGGGGAAGGACTGTCTAACCATCATAGAAACATTTATTGCACCCTAAAACTTTCACATGCCAACTTTGGTTTCGTTTGCTTGGTTAATTTCCGAGTAATGCAGAAATTTGTGTTTCATTTGTATGGCAGCCCCCCCCTTAGAGAGGGGGGAGGGGTCTCAAAATATCACGAAAACCTTCCCCGGCCCCAAAAACCCCTACATACCAATTTTCATGTCGATCGGTTCAGTAGTTTCCGAGTCTATAAGAATCAGACAGACAGACAGACATCACTCCATTTATATATATATAGATTATATCCCTTTTAATGTGTTTGTCGTGTTATACCGTCATGTTCATGAAATTTTATGAATTTTCTTATAATTTCCAACAATTTTTTGATTGATTGAAGTTTGTATTAAGATAAAAAAGATTTTTTAGTTTCGCTACGTTTTGTATTAACCCACATGTCTTCGAATGTTTCGTAACGTAACTCCTAAACATATGCCTTTACCATAACGATAAAATCTCATGAACATGATGGTATAACACGACAAACATATTAAAAGCGATTATTTACTATAAAAAAATAAACAAATTAGAAATATTTTTTTAAATATCTCGAGAATGGTTGCATTTAGAAGGAGATTGATAATAACCTTTTTTGTTTTAAATCACATCAGGATTCATAATTTGTGATTAAACATGATTACTAACATACAAAAACTCGAAGTATCGAAAATTCCAAAAAAAAATCGATGTTCCACAAAGTTCGTCAAAAATAGTTTTACCATCTTGGGCCCATTTTTTGAATTTTCTACAAGACTTTTATTTTTTATGAAGAAATTAAATAAAAAATTAAAATATGTATTTTGGATATTGCAAATTGAATTTTTATTTTATAAATAAAAAAAGAGTACTAATTTTTTTTCTCAGTGTACATTTTTTTCATATTCAGCCATCAATACTCTATAAATCTATCCAAGACACTATTTCGGTACGACTCATAGTTTTTGAGATAGAAATTATCAAAGATTTCTCTTACTAAAATCGATACGCCCTTTTCAAAAGTTACGCTTGAGTTAAAAAATTCCCAATTGCTGTGAAAAGCTCATATTTCCTCCAACCCAAACGGAATACACACTTTCATTGGAATCAAAAATACAAGTTTTTAAAATCTGCATTTTTAGGACGATTTCATTTGGCATTGCTGTATTGTGTCCAACTTTGAGCTTAATCTGTTCCGTACTTTTCGAGTTTTTAACGCGTACACAAACGAACATAACATTTATATACATATAGAGGAACTAGACTAATTCTATCAATTAAATCGCCCTACAATTTTTTCTTTGACACCCATCTTCTATCTTTCTTAATAGCCACTTAAATTACACTTTAACGTTGAAAGGTTACATTTCTTCTTGAAATAAGTCATATTTGAAATATAAAAAAAAAATTATTTCCAAACTGTACATAATCGAGTCCAAAATTGTGTATAATCGAATCACATACAATCGAGTCAGTATATAATCGAGTCCGACCTGTATTTCAATTATGCAAAGTTACTTAAACGATCCATGCGTTTACACCCACAATGTTTCGCTGCTATCTGAGATGGTGCTGCCAACGGCCAGTCGAGATGGGATGGACTACGTCTGTTAGTTTTTGACGTAGAACTACGTCTTTCAGGAAGGGTGCCAAATCAGAAAACAGGTCACGTTTTTATGAAAAAAAAGTTAACGTTTATAACTATTTTTTTTCACTGTGAACGAATTCTCCAATTTGTTTGATATTCTACACATCCGTCTCTAAGCGGTTTAAATTCATGAAAACTGGAAGAACTTCTTTTTTCCCGATTTGTGTGCTAACTACCTGTATTTCGAATACTTATAACTCGAACATTTCTTAACCCTTTCAGGACCATAAGGTTACGGTACCTTATTAAATCAATTTAGCTATATGTTATGAATCAATAGGCACCCTAAAAACATAATTTATACTAAAAATTCAAAAAACTTTTACCTTTTTTTTTTTAAATTTATGGCACAAATATGTCCCTATGGTTGCTATTATGTATTGCCAGTAAAAATAATAAAAAGGTACATTCCGAAATATTAAAATAAAAAAAATAATTTACAATGGTTACGTGAATATTTAATTAATCCATGATTTTTGCTTGGGACATCGGCGTCCCCGTGGTCGTGAAAGGGTTAACAGATCGGAAAGATGTTTGCATCAATTGATAGGAAATATTTTCACGCGTCTATCACAATTAATAAATGTTATTTTTCATGAGATGAACAATTGAATAACTGTAAAATGTCAAGCGTTATCCAAACGCCCTAACTGCCAAATTTTGATTGGTCCGGTTTACGGTTTCCCCCACACAGACTTCAAAATCGATGTACCTGTGGAAATCTATTTTCAATTCTCTTGTTACAGATGTTTATACAGATTATTTTTTTGGCTAGAAATACAGATATACAGATTTTTCAGAAAATTTTACAGAATTAAATGTGGAAACCCTGCTGAGCAATTCACCAATATGATAATGTTCCTTCAGTCCTTGGCATTGTATTTCTATATACGTTTGGTGTTATTTCAGCTTAAATAATCACTCATACTGAGCACACAGTCCGCTTTCAATGCTTTCATGCTTTCAATGGACAATAGCTGCTCCATAGCTCGAACTGCCCCAATCAAATTCCACACTTCCACCGAAATTAGTCTTTCCGAAGCACTACTGACCAGAGCTGTGCTGGCCCACCATATGACCCGAGTCCAATCAGATTGCTGCACCAGCAAAGCAGGTAAACAACTGATAGCCAGTCCGCCACTTCGGCCACGTCGCTTCTCATCCTGTCCAGCTGGGGGTCTAAAGCCGATTTCGACATGTAGCTATTAGCGGTGAGTGTGTCATCAATATTTGCCTGTGCACATAGAACGTGTATAGTGCTGAACTTTTCCGACGAACCGTCGTTTCGTCCCGAATCCCGTTGCTAGTGATTATGATTCTATGCGCAACACTGCACTGGTGGTTTATGTTTGTTCGGTCGAGAAGGGACCACGTTATCATGATATATTGCTCATTGCAAGTGAAATATTTTGAAGTGTTCCACTTGCGTGCACATCTCCCCGCCAAAACTAGCTTTGAACTTGAAATGGAAAGGACGAGGCACTAGCTGTTGAGGCCAAAAATTCGCGTCACTCTTCTCGAAAAGCAATACACTAGTTTCGATTTGATTTCAATCTGTTGTACTATAAAACAATTTTCAATGGTGATAATCCGAAGGATAAGGAATTTGCAAAGCAAGAAAAAACCACCTATGGTTGTAATCTGTGGAATTCATATAATTTTCTTATCGTACTATCCTAAAAAGTATTGAAAGAAAAACTTCTCAAGTCGACAACAATTAGAAACTAGCGAATAGCTAAGGTATGATTTTACATTCTTCAAATTCCACTATGCAGGGTGTCCCTAAAGTTTTTCAGGAACAAATTCTCATCTACCGATGTGGCTAGATTTCAGGGACACCTTGGGGTTTATATATCATCAGGTAAAAAAGGAATGTCACATGCCCAGAAAATTCCGTTTCCAAAGTATCAGGTCCTTGTTTCTCCCTTCACTTACTACCAGCATAAAACCATCATTTTCCACCTGCTGAGAGTCGGAGCCGAAATCGTTGGCCGCCGTATAATTCCTTGCACGGTTGTACGTCATATCTCGTTATTGTTGACATCGTTCGCCCTCCCAAAAGCTGCTGCACTCAAACTATAGCCATGAAGAGCGATTTGTTTCTTATGAATGAAAACTCACCCTTGCGTTCTCATAGTGTTTCCGTTTCATTTTTTTTTTTCTATGTTGCCTTTCGGGATGAGCATGAGAGCAATGTTTACACACTGTGCTCACTCCTCGCTCGCTGTTGGAGCATGGAAGCATGGAAGAATGGCCCCCCGCTTTTCTAATCTCAGTGTTGTCGGCCTGAGCATAGCCTGAGCAAACAATACACCTCCGTTCCTCCGGTTTTGCTTCGATGATTTGTGCTGCGATTGTGTGTGCTTCGGTCGGAAAAAGCTGCAACAACAAAAGGAAAAATACTTCATGCAGACGATGACGGCCGAAAATGAGTGCCGCTCGATGGGTGGAATGATGTGGGTGGTGCGGAGAGCGGTTGGGAAAGAGCAGGAATGATGTTTCGTGCCTTCGGCTCATTTCCGCATAGCTTCGGACTCGAAGTAATAAGAGAGAGAGTGGTACTAGAATGAGAGACGACAGGCCGGAGAGTGAGACTCATTTTCTATGTTTTCGAGAGTTCTCAGAGTGTACAAAATATTGCACAGTGATAGAATCTCGATTTTTAGTATAAAATAAACTACATTCCTCTGTTCCTGAATCGATATGAATAGCTTTTAACTCTTTCGCTACGAGCGTCGTCTATAGACGACATCAGGGTGATACTGCATATCGATCACACCATGAGAGCATACTTTTCGGCGCAGCGGTAGCTCCGTCAGAGTGCACACTGCCCTATTGAAAGGGTTAAACACGTTGAGCCCCGCGTCGGTCCCTAGGGGCCGACGTTGATTTTTTTTTTTGGTAGGAAAGCGCTGACTGACAGTTACAAGATGAAAAATAAGAAAATAAAAATAAGTATGGTTTGTTTTTCGGATGTTTTACAAAATGTGACTGAAATTTGACTTTTTAGTCTATGTATACAATTAGTATCTTTGGGAACTGGGAACGACACTGATATTGCGCAAATGCGGGCCGCATGGAAAGCGCAGAAAAAAAAATCGGGGCTCCAATCGGTCTTAGCCGTCCGGTAAAGCCGAATGAGTGTGCACGTGCCGAAAACCGATTCGAATCATGTCGAACACAACCCGAAACAAGTCGATCCGGATCAAAGAAAGTCGAGCTAAAACAAAACGAAGTAATTTGGCGTTGACGGTATTGTTCGTGACGGCTTCGTGCACCCAATGGGGCGTCTACATTACATAACGAACCGAATATGCCACCTGGTACATGCCGATCGGCATCATTCGGCATAATGTGGACGCGCATTCACCCGACAAAAAAACAATCCTCTCCCGCTCGACGCTCTGCGGCAACCATGTTGCTTCGATGACCACCAAACGAGAAGTGGTGTGGCTTCAAATCGCGGATGGCTTATTTATACCAAATATGTTGAAAACGGGCAGAAATGAATGTGTCAGTTGCTTGTTATAGACAGCTCTGTTCGGGAATGCACACAAATCGGCAGAACAAATGTATGGGAATATGAGAATGCTTCCAGTTTTCATTAATTTAAACTATTTAAGCATTAGTCGATTGTACTATATAGTATATAAAACGAATCTTAGAGAATTTCCGATTCCATTGGTGTGCAAGGTATAAACGTTTGTTCGCTTTGAAAATAGTTATTAACGTTAACTTTAATTCACAAAAACCTGACCTGTTTTCTGATTTGGCACCCTTCCTGAAAGACGTAGTTCTACGTCAAAAATTCAAATGTTTCAAATTTTCATCAATTTCAACCATTTGGAGACTATGGGATTATAATGTATAGCATATCAAACAGAATTCCGATTCGATTGGTATACCAATCGGCAACATTCGTTCTCAGAAAAAACAGTCATTAACGTTAACTTTATTTCATGAAAACGTGACCTGTTTTCTGATGTGACATCCTTAATAAAAGACGCAGTCCTACGTCAAACTTTTTTTATGTTCATCAATTTGAAAAAAAAAGTTGTAGAAACACGATTTTAGTATCAATAGAGAGCAATCATTATTTCTAAAAATATCGATAATCAAATCCGGAAAGGCGATTTATCGTTTCATCTACGAAATTTTATCTAAGTCTACAAAAGCCGTAAAATTTTTTTATTGACGTAGGACTACGTCTAACCGGATGATATAGGGGGTGAAATGAAAATCTAGGCACTGAACAAGTAGGAAAAAATGCAAGATTTGGAACGCTTATAACTCGAGCATTTCTCAATAAATCGCAAAGATGTTTGCATCAATTGATAGGAAATATATCTACGCATCTATCATAACGAATAACATTTCATTTTTCTTGAGATAAACAATTGAATAATTGTGAAATATCAAGCATTGTCCAAATGCACTATGTGCCCATTTTTGATTGGTCCATTTTGTGCTCCTCAAATCGTACCGACCAAAACGGGCAACCAGAGCAGCAGCGAAATAGAATGAAGCACGATTGGGAAGGAAAAAGAAAAAAAAATGAACGAAACATTGGTCGCAGTCTCACACATGCGTAATTCTCGTGCCAGCCAGCTTAAAAATCCCCGCTCCGCTGCCGTAACGATCATTCTCATCCAAACCGTACACCACATCGTTTCGCATCACAACACATCAACAAACCAACACAAGCAGCCATGTCTGGACATGAGAAAGGAGGAAAAGTGAAGGGAAAGACAAAATCCCGCTCGAACCGTGTTGGTCTTTAGTTCCGCGTAGGTGTATTCGCCAATTGCTCCGCAAGGGTAGCTAGACCGAGCGCGTTAGTACCAGTGCACCAGTCCACCTAGCCGCCGTTATATAGTTTCGGCCGCCGAAGTGATCGAGTTGGGTGGCAAAACAGTGAATGAGCTGATGACCACCTATGCATTCCCTATCACAGCCATCATTTTGATTGTACGATATGTACATACGCCAAAAGATGCCTGGCGTTGAACATTTAATAAGTACAAAGCCTTCAGAAAAAAAAATCAAGAATCAACTATGAGATAGTGAGAAAAAATTGAGAAAGTTTGTAAAAAAAAGCAAAAACACTACAAAGGTTCTTTTCAGAACCCCCAACATGTTCATAAAGAGTAAACAGTAAACTAATCCATTTTTCAGGTAGATAGGTAGGTATTTACGTAGGAGAAGAAAAGAATACAATATATTTAAAATATATATTTAGCAAAAGCTGTCCCCTTTGTATAGTCCTACGTCACTCCGGTTATGTCCCCGACATTACCCACCTATCTTTTTTTAATCCGTTTATTTTTACAGGCTCAGTTACATAGGTAAAACATTATTATTATTATTATTATTATTATTTATTATTACTATTATAGAGTTATGGCACTTCTCAGCATTGAGCTGGAATATTCACCTACCTCCGGGCTTCTTGAATGCCAAAGGGGGATTAGGCTCTATGGTATCTTTTTTCTCTTTTATCTTTAAAATATTATCTGCACAATCGTCGTGTTCTAATTGTATTGATTCAAGAACCTGCGTACTATGTTACATGTCCCAAGAATCACCGCTTTCTGCATAACCGCAAGCTGCTCTGTTACTTGCAGCTCCTCCAATGACTGCGTGAGAGAGTGTGGAACTAAACCAGTTGCTGAGATCACTTCTGGTATAATACGGATGCCTTTCAAATACCACATTTGTTTTAGTTCTTCTGCCAAGTCGTGATACTTGGTTATCTTGGCAGCAAACGTAGATTGTAGATTGTGGTCTAACGGTATTGCAATGTCTATTATCAGCACTTCTTTCATATTGTGGACGATTAGCGATCCGTAATGATATCGCGATCCCAGTACAACTTGTAGCAGCTATTTTTCAAAACCGGATATACTTGTAGTAGGGTACCAACTGATTTACAAAGTTGCGTTTCGATGCTAGATGTTGATGAACAATCTTGGCAACCGAGTTGTGACGATTGAGATAAGCTGATTCGGCTAGCGCTCCACAGCCGGCTATGACATGTTCAATCGACTTTCCTACTTTATTGCACTTTCTGCAACAGTCGACAACGTTTTCGAGTTCTTCCGGTAGTTTTTGGTTGCTATTATCCACTCCTGGATGTCTACCATAAACCCTTCTGTTTCAGAAAAGAGTTCATCTCGCACCAGCCACGTGTTCGATTATACTTTGTCGATATGCGCTTGCTCTAAGCGATGGGGGTGCGTCCCACGAAGTTCCTTTTGCCTCCATGATGTTATTTTTTCTTCTATGGTCTGCAAATTGCAGCTAGGCTCATACTGCTCCTGCGCCAGATGCAGGGCACTGAATCCACGGTCCGCTTCACAGACAGCGCGATAGATATCGGGACGGGTCTGACTTTCCACGAAGTAACTCCGCAACTGCTGGATCTGGGAACTGCAAAGCGCTCTAATGTCAGTGACACCTTTTTCTCCTTCAACACGTGGCAAGGTGAATCTTTCTATGGACGACTTTGGATGGTGCATACGGTGCTTTGTGAACGTCACTCTCATTGCTTTTTCTATTGTGTCTACATCGGTTTTCGTCCACTTCAGCACTCCGAAACTGTACGTGAGTAAAGGAACGGCAAACGTATTGACGGCGTTGATTTTTATGCCGTCACAGAGGTTTGTTTTCAAAACCTGGTTGATTCTGATCAAGAAGTGTTCCTGGAGTTTCTTCTTGATTTTTGTGTGACAAATTCCGTTCAGTTGCAGAAATCCCAGGTACTTATAGGATTCGCCTTCCACCAAATCTTGAATCACGTCACTCTCGTTAATGCAGAATCCTCCGGTCTCCACCAATCGTCCACGGTGGAGCTGTACTGCCTTACACTTTTCGATTCCGAGTTCCATCCGCACATAGGAACTAAAATCGCTAACACACTGTAGAAGACTATGTAGCGCTTCTGTTGATTCCGCAAACAGTTTCAAATCGTCCATATAGACGGTATGGTTTATTTTCGTCGTTCTATTTATATGGTTGCCATGGCTGCTTCGGTAGAGTGCTCTGCTCAAGGGGTTCATCGCAAGGCAAAACCACAAAGGACTGAATGTGTCACCTTGGAATATTCCCCTGCGAATATTGAGAGTTCTGGATCTCAACATAGTTGTTCCGTCGGTGATACTAAGCGAGGTGCTCCAGTTTACCATTGCGTGTTCCATAAACCTGATGACGCCATCATGTATCTTGTACATTTTTAGTACCTTTATCAGGTACATATGCGGTAGTGAGTCGTATGCGTTTTTATAGTCAATGTACGCCATACTCATGTTCCTTCTGTTTCGGCTTGCTTGTCCGACGATGACTGCATCGATAACGACTTGATCTTTGCAGCCCCGCGTGTTCTGTTTACAGCCTTTCTGTTCTTCTGTTAATATTTCGTTAACATCGCAATGGTTTTGTATCTTTTTATTAATCACCGACGTAAGTAGCTTGTACAGGCTCGTTAGACATGTTATTGGCCTGTACTTCGCCGCATTCGCTGTGTTTTGATCCTTTGGCATCAGATGTGTAATTCCCCTGGCCGCGAACTCCGGTGTTGTTTGGGGCTTTTCTAATACCTTATTGAAGCACTCTGCCATTTGCCCATGAGTTGAAGAAAACTTTTTGTACCAGAAATTGTGCACGAAATCTGGTCCTGGCGCAGCCCAATTCCTGGAATATCGAATGGCTTCGTTGATATCATGGGCGGTTACCACAACGGCAGGCATTGCTTCAAGTCCGTTTCCATAGTCCTCTTCTTCTGCCAGCCACATCCTGTTACTTCGGTGTTGAATGAGGTTCTCCCATAAGCCTGACCAAAACTGGGTAACTTCATCAATATCAGGAAGACCACCATCGTAATTACTTCGTTTCGTTTTGATGCAGCTGTAGAACTCCCTTTCGTTCATACTGAACATACGATTATCCGCATGTCTTTTCGTACATTCCGTATAACGTCTTAACCTTTTTGATAGAGCACTCAACCGTTGTACATGGGTGTCGAGGATCTCAATGATGCGGTTTTCATTAAGATCAGAGAGCTCTGCCGGCTTCACAATTTCAGCAACTCCATGAATCAGCTTTCTCGATCGTCTTCCCCTCTTGTACTGTGTTAGTCGACCGATGTTTACTCGGAGCGTTCGGATACGACCTTCCAGACGTCTCATTCAAGCAGGTTTCGGTTTTTTGACGTAGGATTACGTCCTTCGGGAACATATTGGGGTACAAATTGAAAAACGAATATCGAGCACATCGTGTAAATTGTCCAATTTCAAACGCTTATTGCTCAGTTATTTCATGATGGATTTATGAAATTTTGTTTCAATCGATTTCAGCACTTCATAACAATTTTTCATATTGAAGAAAATAATATAAGTCATGAAACTAACTATCGAACGATTGAAAAATGTCAACCCCTATCCTAACGGAAATACCCACTTCTGATTGGTCGAAATTGACGACACATGCGGCGGGTCCCTAACAGAGACATCAAAACCAAGCTACTTGGGAAAAATCGGCATTACAAATATATGCAAGTCGGGGGCATTTATGTATTGCAAGTAAGGTGAGTGATACGATTAATTCTAGCAAATAAAATTTAAATTTGGAACTTAAATTTTAGTTGCTTCGTGAAATTTCAAATCAATGACCGATCGTGTATTGTGAAAAATTTAGCACAAGTGTTAGTGTAAAATTGCATATCGTAGCAGTTGTGTTAAAATGGACTTGATATATGAAACGATTTATTTAAATTTTCATAAATAAAAACCAAGGTGTGTTTCCGCTCTAGAACGGGTCGTTTGGTTTAAGCTGTCTGTTTTGTTGTGTTCATTTTCACCCAAGTAAAGTCTATACGGCGAGAAAAACTGGAAAAGTGACGAAATATTAGAAAACGTGATTGCTCTACATATAGTATTAGGTGTTGTTAGTCCAATTAAGATTCGCATTGGGTTGAATAAACAATGGCTTTTCCATTTCAAATTTGTTTTCCCTATATTAAAGTAACATGTTTTTACTGATAATTTGTGTTCGGTATTGGTAATTATCTTATACTACATTGGTGGTTTTTTTTTTATTTCATCATACATAACGCAGGAGGCATCTCGTCTAGGATCACAGAGGGCAGTTTTCATAATATCTCGTTCCACTTCGGTATCTTTTATCTGATACGCACCATCCAACGACTGTTTACCATCTATCTGTCATCATCACTCGGTGAACACTGGTGGAGTGAACAAACAATACCCAACAACAAAACAAAACGGCCCTTTTCAGGAAGCTACCAAATCATTATCAAGGAGTTTAACGAATTCTTCAAACATATCCAAAATCAACAGATAGCCTAACGGAATCCTACGTCAACTATGCGGTCGTGTCTCGGACACAACCCTCCTGTGATTTTTTTTATAGTACGCGGTTCTGTCTATCGCCTTGGTGAAAGGTGCGCATTTCTAACGTCCGTACAACAGCTACAGCTCCACATTAAACCACTCCTTTGGGTTCTCTACCACTTCCAGGTAAACAGGTAGAACTTCCTGGTCGAGTACTTGGACGGCACTCGTCATTCGGTGCGAATACTGCAACTTCGGAGTCTTGTGTCGGGTTAAGGGGTCCGTTCCGTAAAACTGGGTCACTGCTGCATCCATCTGGAAAGCCAATTCGTTCTTTATTTGACCTCGTTGTTGATCCTCTTCCGGCTCTTGTTCTCTGGACTCTGCCACTGGATCCGGTGGAGGTGCAATCGATTCCCGCCTCTCACTAGCGAACGATGCACTAACTAGAGCTCCTTCTCGACATATCGCTCGATCTTCCACTCTTTCTACGCAATTCTCGTTGCACTTCCAACTTGATGGCCTCTATTTCAGCCGTGGACAGCATGTTGTGTGACAAAATCGCTCGTCTCCGTGTGTAGAGCTTATTCCGATTTAGTTGGCCGGCAAATCGTGGGAACTGCTCGTTGAACATTTCCAGCATTCTTGGTCTGCCGAACTTATCCGTCTCCCACCTTGTGCAGACATAAAGGGTGTGTCACATCAAATTGCATCACGGAAAAAACGCTGTAGAAATTCGCCCAGTAGACCGATCCTTTTGAAAATTTTAGAAAGTAAAATAAAAACTATTAAACAACTTTTGGCATTTTCTTTTTATTCATACTTCGAGCCCAAGCCCGTATGCTCGCACCTTCCTCTTTACCCCGTCCATAAGGTTCTGTACAACGTCAGGTTGTAGTTTTTTTTTGAACAGAAATCCATTTTCTCTTGAAGTCCGCCTCCGATTTGACAACTTTTGGGTTCTTCCGGAGGGCCGGCTTCATAATCACCCAATATTTCTCTATTGGGCGAAGCTCCGGCGCGTTGGGCGGGTTCATTTCCTTTGGCACGAAGGTGACCCCGTTGGCTCCAACACGTCCTTTGAATAGTGGCACGAAGCGAGATCCGGCCAGAAGATGGTCGGGCCCTCGTGATGCTTCAATAGTGGTAGTAAGCGCTTCTGTAGGCACTCCTTAAAGTAAACCTGCCCGTTTACCGTGCCGGTCACCACGAAGGGGGCGCTCCGCTTTCCGCAAGAGCAGATCGCTTGCCACACCGTGTACTTTTTGGCAAACTTGGATAGTTTCTGCTTGCGAATCTCCTCCGGAACGCTGAATTCGACCTCTGCGGAGAAGAACAACAGGCCCGGCAGCTGACGAAAGTCCGCTTTGACGTAGGTTTCGTCGTCCATTACCAGGAAATGCGGCTTCGTCAGCATTTCGGTGTACAGCTTCCGGGCTCGCGTCTTCCCCACCATATTTTGCCTTTCGTCGCGGTTAGGAACCTTTTGAACCTTGTATGTACGCAGGCCCTCCCGCTGCTTGGTCTGCTGGACGAATGAACTTGACAAATTCAGCTTATTGGCGACATCCCGGACTGAACTTCTCGGATCACGTCTAAACTGCTTAACTACGCGCTTGTGATCTTTTTCACTGACGAAGCATCCATTTTTGCCGTTCTTCACCTTCCGGTCGATGGTTAGGTTCTCGAAGTATCGTTTTAGTACTCTGCTGACCGTGGATTGGACGATTCCCAGCATCTTACCGATGTCCCGATGTGAAAACTCCGGATTCTCGAAATGAGTGCGCAGGATTAATTCACGACGCTCTTTTTCGTTCGACATTTTTCCAAATTTACGAAAAATCGACAGTGAAGCATGGCCAACGTGATCTATACACTCTTATCTGATTATAAGCGAAAGCTGAAGATATAATTCCTAAAAATTAAATTTCTGCAGCGTTTTTTTCCGTGATGCAATTTGATGTGACACACCCTTTAATAGCAACGAATCACGAATTCATTCATCTCTCTCGTCCACATGATTCGTTGCCGTTGGCGGCCTGTCAATGTGAGCGACTGACGTGCAGGTGCAGTATTTCCATTGTGATTTCTTGTGCAGCCGTTCCTAACCTTGAATACAGACGCTGTTGTGGGCCGCTCCTAACATGGAGAACAGACGCTACACTAGTCCCCCTTCCCTGTTTGCATACCCCGATCTTTCCAAAAGTTGCTCGCATCTCAGCTAGTACTCAGTACTCAGCTAGAAGGTCGCAATGGGAGCTCCGAGACACTTGCACCAGGTTTTACTAACCTGGCTCTTATTATTGATAATGATAATAATCATGTCAGAGCAAAAATTAAGGGCGAACACGAAATTATTGCGACACCGCAAATGTCATGTCAATTTTCTTATAATGTTTAGAATCAAACCAAAATTTTAGGGTAGTTTTATACATATATTTACTTCAAAAATCAAAAGAAAAGTTAATCGATGGAGCCTTGAGTGTAAAATTGAACGCATTTTCGCTTGATGCCCTCCATCAAAGTCTTTACAGTGTCATCCGGTACCAGTTTCTCAGTTTTTTTTCCATTTTCTTAACATGTCCTTCTCGTCTTTGACTGTCTTGTTGCTCTTCCGAAGTTCCCGCTTCATTATTGCCCAGCACTGCTCCACCGGGTGCAGTTCCGGACAGTTTGGCGGGTTCATGTCCTTTGGAACAAAATGGACAGAATTGACCTCATACCACTCCAGGACACTTTTAGAATAGTGGCATGATGCCAAATCTGGCAAAAAAAGCGGAGCTTCGTCGTGCTGCTGCAAGAACGGCGTTTTTGCGTCAACGTGTGTGGCACCCATACATCGAGCTTCTTTGTGAATGCAAGCTTCTTCAAATGGTTAATAACCGTTTGATGACTTATCCCCAGCTCTTGGCCGATGCTACGGCTGCTACTATGCCGGTCTTTCTCGGCTAATTCAGCGATTTTGTCGCAATTTTCGACGACAGGCCTTCCGGAGCGTGGCGCATCTTCGACGACCTCTAAACCAGAACGAAAACGTTGAAACCATCGTTGTGCGGTGGAAATGGAAACTGTGTCGGGTCCATAAACTGCACAAATTTTATTGGCAGCTTGAGATGCATTTTTGCCTTTGTCATAGTAGTACTGTAAAATATGTCGGATTTTCTCTTTATTTTGCTCCATATTTGCGACACTATAACTCACGAACGACTTAACCAAACAAAACACTGTCAAGGACTATATTATAGCGCGCTAAAATACCTTTCGAACAAGCTATAGTATGACTCGATACAATGAATACAACTAGAACTACGCGCTTACAACGACACCTCGCGGAAATACCGCAGGACTTTTTTGACAGCCTAATATATACGTTTCGTCGTCCATCACACAGCAGCCATATTTTGTCAGCATCTTCTCGTAGAGCTTCCGTGCCCGAGTTTTAGCCATCGATTGTTGCCGCTCATCGCGGTTTGGGAAGTTCTGTACCTTGTATGTATGTAGTCCAGCTCCCTTCTTTGCATTCTGGACGTAGCTCTGCGACATGCCGATCTTATTAGCCAAATCACGGCTTGAGACGTTGGGATTTGCTTTAATCATCCGCTTCACCTTTCCCTCCGTCTTTCTGTTCTTCGGTCCCGGTTTTCTTCCAGCTTCTTTGCCGTGGTCCAACGTCAACCGCTCATGGAACCGCTTCAACACTCTGGAGATGGTTGAATGGTGAATGTTCAACATTTTCCCAACTGCCGGTGCGACAGGTCAGGAAATTCCAGGTGTTTGGAGAGAATTTGTTCTCTCGACTCGCGTTGGTTCACCTTTATTTTCGTTGAATCGAAAAACACGACTTCGACTTTGACAGCATGTAGACAATACACATCAATAAGAAAGTGTGCAAAATTTGGTTAATTTTTACCCAATGGTAAAAAAGTTATGCCCTGTTGAATGTGTCGCAATAATTTCGTGTTCGCCCTTTAAATAACTCGGAGATTCTAGAAACTATATACATGCAGGTTTGAATTGATTTAAATTTCATTTATTGGTGTAAATTTATCACGATAGTGAAGCCTTTGAAAAGTTCATAAAACATTGGATGTTGTATTTATATGCAAATCATCCGCAGAAATCATCAAATGTCTATCTTTTACTTTATGCGGATATAAAGTTAGACATCTTTAGTTCAGTATTCCACATCTCAATCGGGAAGGTTAGCTGTAATCTAATGTGAACATTTACCACGACAAATTCTCGAATATCATATCATGCTCAAGAAAATCCCGATTCGGGCCCATCGTTCTGGTGAGTCGCCGTCAAAACACGAAACCAGCAGCAGCCGGCGTTTCTCTGCACCCACACCTAGCCACCCACCACCCACTGTCACGCGGGATCTCAACATTTTCGTTCTAGTACCGCAATTCCTCCGATTCCACGCGCTGCAGCAGCGTCATTCGGGTGGTGGTCGGGAAAATTCGCGCACTCTGCTGCGTGAGTGTGCACGATCGTTCGGAACCGGCGGTAATCCGCGGGCGGAAATCTCGTCCTCTCGAGTGTTGTGAAAAATTTACTTCAGTACTATTCGGATTTTCGCTGCTACCGGTTGTTTGCCGTCGCGATCGTTCGGGAAAGGTTATGTACTGTCAATTAGCCGTTTACTTAGCTATAGCGGTTTGATCGGTGGAATACATGTATGTAGGTCCGGAAAGAGGCAACTCGCGTAGGTCAGTGAAGGCTTGAAAAGAGGTTAGATTTACCGTGTCGCGCGGTGATTTTTTTGTGTGCTCCGAGTGCAATTCGAAAACCGTTCGTTTCCTTTGGATGCTGGCGCTGTTCAGCGCTTTCTGGGAGGCTATGTGTGCATGCAGTCTGGCGTGAATTCCCTTCCGCCCGCAGATCGGCTGCTGGAAGCCGAGGGTTAATGTGGACCACATACTCTTCAGAGCCATTGAATGAGGCAGGGCTTTCGGTGGTTCCCTATTCAAATCGGCGCGATTTAAATATATGTGTTTCTGACGTACTGACAAAAAATAAATAACTGCTGGTACTAGAGCTACTTGTGTGTACCGAGCTTTCGTAGCACTCATGTTGAACTAATGAATAAGTAAATTAATCTGTCGGATGTCAGCTTCCATACTTTGGCGTAGAGCTTCCGTCCTACCGTCGATGTGAAGCCGTTGTGCGGAACGTCAAAGCGAGCAGACGCTGGCTGAGACTTCGCTCTTCCCATTTGGGACCCACCTTCATGGGTTGCATATACATCACACAGGATATGGCTGCGAAGTTTCCAGCCTTTCGCTAGATGTGTTGGGCATGTGAATGAATAAAGGATTAGTTCGTGAAAAATTGGAACGAAATTAGGTTCCGGCGCTGAGCGGCATATCCTGAATACCAAGAGAGAAAAAAGCCACGGAACCGGTGCTTATATATGTGTATCGGGTAAAAATCCGTTCCGTCTGTAGACACACGCTTGCGAGGCAAAATGTAACCGAAAGTAATCTTGATAATCGGTGGACCCTATGTCAGTTTGGGGGATGATTTATGTGACACGATGTGGGCTCTAAGTGGTCGCGATAAAAACTCCGACAACACAATCCAAAAATTTAATCGTTCGAAATAATTTATGTCACGAAGTTGATCAATGGAATTCATCGGTTCTCGGCGTCGCAGCGAGCAGTGTGCGTGTGTGCTTGTTTGTGTATGCGAGAAGGTCGCACATACAAGCGGAAAATCCATCATGAAGTTGTGAGGCGCGTTTGTTGTTCAAGCTCAAATTTTCCAACCCAAAACGGATGGTGAGCGGAAGAAGAAGTGGATGTTAATTAAAAAAGTTAATCATTAAAACGTTTGAGTGAAACATATAATTAATCATTCCCGTCTCCCGTCACATGGGGCGGAAGTCGTCACGAATCTTCCAAGGTGAGGATTCGGGTACACGGAAGTGACGGTGCGGTGTTCCGTGAGAGAAGGGCCTACACAGCGTTTCGAGAGTGCATACGTGTTGTTGTATTAATGATATTTCGCTGAGCTGAGGTGTGCTTGGTGCCGTGAAAATGGATCATAAATAACATTATTTTGGATTATAATTAATGAAAGCGAAAGCGAAACAACCCAACGCAGCAGCGGCCAAGCTCGGAGTGGTGACCACGACGAGGAGCAAGAGAGGAAACACTTAGCAGGACACCACAAAACAGTGCTGAACGGTAAATTTAACATAATTGGATTTTACAGGATTGACTGTGGGTCGTGAAAATGAGTTTTCATGCCGTAATAATTCTTTTCCAGTGTTGTTTTTTTCTCTGTCTCTTCCGCGTTCCGCGACGGCTTTGCAGCAAGTGCGACACTGGGAAGTGTTTTCCTACGATAATTACGATAATTTCGCACTGATTGTTATGATTATGTAGAGGGTAATGTGCTGGAAGCGGGTCGGGAATGCTCAGCTACGGGTGGGGCGAGCGATTGTCATCGGGTCACAAAGTACGTCACAAAATCCGGTCGGGTGTTTGAAATGTAAATTACGCAAAACGAAAGAAAATAACAATCGGAATGCTAAATTCCGAAATCGTTAAAGTCTGACCACGGGACGCTCGAATTCATTAGTTTTACTACAATTTTAATCTTCCATCCTTTAAGAAAACTTATAGCTATATAAATATGTTCTGTAAATAACAAGATTAGTCATTCAAAAAAAAAAAAAACCGTCAAAATGTATATGATATCATAATGTAAAGCCATATGAGGGGCTTAGAATGCAAGGGGTGTATGTGACTTGATCGATTTCTCTTCATCAACTTTTTATTTTGTTAATAACTCAACTGCAAAAACGTTCCAATTTAAGTTTGCTATACAATTGAGGTTCTGACCTATCTTCCACATTTCAAAATACAGCTGGGAATGTATTTGCAGCTAAGTTATGACCAAAAGAGAGAGTGGATGTAGAGAAATCGATCAAATCACTTACACCCCTTTCATTCTAAACCCCTCATATCTAGTTAGTTAGATGATAGATAGATACTTTTAAAGAGTGAAATGTTTTTAAAAAAATGACGACACAAATTGAATTTCAACACGATTTCAAGTATATGGTTTTCTCGGCTTTTACTAGCGGAAAGCTTTTTATAGACCAATATTGAGAGAATCTGTACAGAAGCACAGTTTCATACTGATTTACACAACTTGAAAAGTTTGTGTGTTACAAATATGACCGATACGATTGTATCTAGTCGCCCGTAAGTCAGAGCGTAGCAGTAGCACATTTTCTGTTATTTTTAAACTCATTTAATGTTATAAATCGGTATGACAAAGCATATGCTAAAAATTAACTTTGGGTGTAGTGTCTTCTTTAGAAGCTAAAATCTCTAATTTTGATCCTGCGACCTTAGCTTTTATACATTGTTCTGGGCATATATTACTCAACGGGGTAATTTAAATAGTTATGCTTTCAAAATTGACCTTAGTTCGGATTGTCATTCAGATGTTTCAGTTGGGCATGTTTTGTTCAACTTATTAATTAATGGAAAAACTTAGTTACAGAAAGTTCACTAGTTTAGGTCAAATAGGAGTCATCTTGTTGTGGACGAATTCAAAATTTCCAATGGTTTGAGCGCCAATATTGCCTTAATTGAGTTGAACTCATTTGCCTTTAGTTGTGCGAAAGATAACTCTATTTTTCAAAATCTCTCCAAACCTCTCTAGCTCAGCACAATCGCATTCGGCGCACAGAGTGGTATTTCACCCTAAGTGGCGTTTCACCCTAAATAAGTTCGTATCATAAATTGCTTTGTGATTTGCGTTGTGTAATTCGATGGAATTATATAGTGGGTCTTTCATCTGGAGCTACTTTTCACCAAAAAGGACAAACGACAATGACTAAAATTTTTATGTCAAATTACATATTTTCTCGATTAGCCTCTCGAGTTGACTTGCTGCGTTTACTTCACAAACGAAAGAAGCTCCTTTGGATCGGTTGGCATTATTATTTATAATACTTTTGAGTTGAAGTTGAGCGTTCAAGAATATTATCAAACTTATAAACAGCCGCGAATAAGAGGTTGTATTTCATCGCCAAAAAAGCAATGCATACTCCTTGTGTTCGAGGAAATAGCGTTTCCATAACACAGACTATACCACAATGTGTCTTGCTACTTAACATTTACAAATTTATAATAGAAAATTAGTGGATGATATACATTCAATCGCGAAATTAAGTATACACCCCGTGTTGGTTTGTTATTTTTGAGTTTTTTGGGGTTAAAAAGTAAATAATTAAAAGCGACTCATATTCATCGAAAAACTGATACTTTTCACTCTCATGTAGTGGTAAGAAAAAAATTAAATGGTCACATTTCTACTTCATGTTTAAAAAACAAACAAAAAATCTTCGATTCAGACGATGTAAAATTGAGTGTACAGTTCAAGTTTTTCTTAAAAAAAATTGAAATCAGTTCATAAATGTTCACAGATAACAAAAATCAATCCCCTAGTATTTGGTATGCCCCTCCTTTGGTGTCCAGCACTTCCTGCAAAGATGAGGAGACATTTCTGGTCACCGTAGACGGAAGTGCCTCCCATATCTCCGTAATCGTCGTTTTGAGTTCCGCTTTGTTCCCTGGTTTTTAATTCTTCAGATGATTCTTGATTTCCCACCGAAGATACTCAATAGAGTTGAAGTCCGGTGATTTCGGAGGTGTTTTGAGTTGATTGGGACATTATAGAGCAGGTATCCCCGCATGATGAGATCAGTTTGCTTCGGGTCATCGTTCTGTTGAAAGTAGTAATCACGAGGGAAAGCCAATTTCTGCACGGGACACTGAAGTTTACGTTTCAAGATGTTCAATGAAGCCATCTGGTCCATCGCCGGATCGATAAACTCCATGGTTCCAGTTCCAGAAGCCGCCATCGTACCATACATCATCTGACTGCCGTCGCCGTGATTTACTGTGCGAACAAAATGCTGAATCTGAACCACTAGTCCTGGTTTCCTTCACACTATCTGTCCCTCATCCGATTCAAAGAGATTAGTTTTCATCTCATCCGTATAAAAGACCATGTTCCAGAACTCCTTAGGTCAGTTTACACATGTCCTAGCAAACTGTAGTCGTTTTTGACGTAGAACTACGTCTTTCATTAAGGGTGCCAAATCAGAAAACAGGTCACGTTTTTATGAAATAAAGTTAACGTTAATAACTATTTTTGCCGCGAACGGATTTTGGCGATTTATGTACTAAACGAATTGGAAATTCCCTAAGATTTGTTTAATATGCTATACATTCGAATCCCCTGGTTTGTAAATGGTTAAAATTCATGAAAACTATAAGCGTTTCGATTTTCCTTTACATTTGTTTTCTGATTAGTGTGCTTTCCCGAACAGAGCTGTCAATAACGAGCAACTTATCGATGAGCAACGAATGGGGAATCGTGAGATACAAAGTCCCCGTGAACAAAGGAAAGGAAGAAGAACGAAGGCCTAGGGTATAAACAGTGGATCTCGCTGAGGCAAACTTTCAGTCTCGGTCTGTTTTCAAAGCAATGAACATCGCTTGTTCTTCCTTGTTTTGCGTCATCACATGCCTTCGTTTCGGGTTGAGCTGTGGACGCGACCAAGTTATTCATTCGCTGATGTCTCTGGCGTTGAAATAATTGCATCAAACTGACACCATTACATTAAGGTTCTGAGCTACACAATTGTATGGGGAATCATCAAGCTAGACTATCGTCGGCTCACCAAGAAAATTAAAGTTCTGGAATTTGGTCTGTGATTTGGTTTACGTTGTACGAATGATGTCTAGAGGTGCGATTCCACTGAGGCAATACTGAATAACATGTAGCATGATATTTGAAACTTGCAAGTATTGTCATTGTTATTTTTTCCATGCGGTACCAATATTATATTGATGTACAGGGTGGGCCATTTAAAGTGGAAGGATTTGTTTTTGCAATAGCAAAGTAAAGAAGTGGAATTTAAAAAAAAATTTTTTGAAATTCATTTATTTTGGTCCAAGGAGATTTGTTCTAACTACTTTTTGATTATGATATCTCGTAAATGACCGCCTCTGGCCTTGACCGCAAAATGTGCCCTTTTTTCGGCATTTTCCATCACTTTGCCCAATGTTTCGGCCGATATGGCAGCAATTTCTTGTCGGATATTGTCTTTCAGCGCAGCCAGGGTCCTTGATTTACCAGTGTATACCTTGGATTTTAAATATCCCCATAAAAAAAAGTCAGGAGGCGTCAAATCAGGTGATCTTGGTGGCCAGTCATAATCGTCGTTTTTCGATATTAATCTTCCGGGGAACATTTCGCGCAATAATTTGGTCGTGGCAGCCGCTGTATGGCATGTAGCGCCGTCCTGTTGGAACCAGTAATTGTCCATTTCATTTTCACGAACAAATGGCAATAAAAAATCGGTTATCATTGTCCGATAACGCTCCCCATTCACGGTTACCGTTGCTCCATTTTCGTTTTCAAAGAAGTACGGGCCGATGACTTTCTCGGCATAAATGCCACACCACACAGTAACTTTTTGGTCGTAAAGAGGTTGCGTTTCGATGAATTGAGGGTTTTCAGTAGCATAAAACCGACAATTTTGTTTATTCACTCCTCCATTCAAGTTGAAATGCGCCTCATCAGACATTATGATTTTTTGCCAAAAGCCACGTTCATTTTTGGCTATTTCGATGGTCCATTTCGCAAAATCAAGTCGACGTGGTAAGTCAGATGGGTTAAGTTGTTGAGCCATTTGAATTTTATACGGAAACATTTTCAAATCAACACGAATTATGCGTCGGAGAGTGGTTCGAGCGATGCCTAACTCTTGCGAACGATGGCGACCTGATGTCGATCGAGTCTCTGCAACACTGGCTCGAACGGCATCAATATTCTCGTCGAAACGTCTTGGTCGTTGTCTGGACAGATGACTGGCATTACCAACACTACCAGACGATATAAATTTGGCATATAATCGACGTATAGTGTTGTCTCCAGGCGATGTTTTAACTTTATTTTTATTTTTCCACGCACGTTTAGTTAACACAATTGAGAAGTTATTTTGAATGTACAGCTGATCAATTTCAGCGCGTTGTTTAGGTGTGTATTGTTCCATGGTTAAAATTGTACTGAAATGACGCTTCCAACGCGGTATGACATTTGTTAATCTGACATCTCTGTCAAAAGTTATGGGGTTGCCAGATGCTTCCACTTTAAATGGCCCACCCTGTAGTTATGAGATGTGGAATAATGGTGCTGTTACAACAAGTATATAATCGACTGTAGCTGAGTCTATGTCAATTGCGAAAAAGGCCACCGGAATAGCGGTAAATTTTCAATGCATTAACATGAAACAAATTACGACATACGATCAGCTAGTGTATTGTTCTGCGAGGGCAAGAATGAATCATCAGTCAACTATCGTCAATTGATTCTACAAAAAAAAAAAACCATTTCAGGGCGATCAATTCATTCTACTAAACAGTTATTTCTAAAATTTCACAGCATTATAAAATAATATCCGAAGTTATTAACAAGCGACTTATATAAAATAACAGCGTAGTTCTACGTCAATAATGCGGTCGTATCTTGGATACAACCTCCTATAATTTTTTCATATTCGCCTTTGAGATGAAAGACTTTTCACGGCCAACAAGGTCTCTCAGATTGTTCCTGTATGCTGCTCTCCGGACAGTATCTGCGCTGACAGGTCTTCCAATAATGCCGGCCACTTCGGTAATCAATTAAGGAATGTTTGTTTTAGAGTGCTTTCGAAATGTTCGCTCGTTCATCATCAAGAGACAGGATACGTTTGTGTCTTCTACTCGGGAGATTTTTCAAGGTTCCTTCGTATTTTCACTTGTATATGATTTTCTTTGCTGTATAATGGGTTCTTCCGACTATATCTGCTATTTCCTGCAATGTCTTTCCACGACAATTCATATTTATAATCTTTGTACGTGTAAAAATATCTCTTTCTTTCCTCCAACTTGCAATTCTGATAAAAAAAAATTTCATACATCAATTAAAAACAAAAACTAACACTGCCCGAGCAGTGGTTATGTGTTGACACCAATCACTGACGAAAAAAAGGACGCTAATTCGCAAAGATCTTACTTACAAGGTTAATTTGTTCGGAGAAGTTCAAGGTGTACAATTTTGCGATGCCCAGAATAGAGATTGTTTTCAATTTTTAGGAATAAACAATTAGCAGAAAACTTTGTGAGTGTGTGAGTAATTAATATGCATTAAAAGAATCAATGTAAAAAAATATTCAATACCAAATAAATGGAAAGTATCGTCAAGTGTACAAATGACTCAATGTTGCGATAGACTGTAGATGCTTGAACAGAATGGGAGTATTCAGGTTTGTTGCACCAATAGAGTAAACGAAGCGAATGAAAGGCAAAGAAGCATATAAACTTACAGCACCGAAAGCAATCATGACGTTCTGGTTCGCATGGTTGTTCATCGTGAAGTGCTAAACGAAGTAAAATTTTCTCGTTCCCGTTTGTGTCATGATTCATAGTATGTAACAACACACGAAGGCCACCGGGGGAAATGACTTCTGCAAGATCATATTTGAACGAACGAAAGTGACTCATTCAGTGGGACGTTCAATCGACAAACACTGATGTTCAGTTTTTCAATTTGTATTTCCAATATTGTCCCGAAAGACGTAATCCAAAACGTATCAAAGGTTCTCTCAGATATTCTCAATTCTTACAACAAGAACTTTCGAGTGGAATTTAACGTCAGTATAAACGCACATTTCGTTCTCACAAAACATTGCTTTTGTTTTTTTTTAATTTTGTTTTTTCACCTTAGGTCGAACATGAGAGAACAGCACATCACACTATACTGCCGTTCTACGCATAGTTGTCCCATGTTACTTTTTGACGATTTTTGCAGACTTCACTACCTTCTTCATAAAACGATGTTTTTATGCATTATCTATCGGAAAAACACAAAAAAAACTTATTGTTTGTTTTCAGTTTCCAAAAAACAACATCAAGTTCAACTGTCCCATGTTGATATTCTAGGCATAACTGTCCCACCATGAATTGTTAAGCCTGTAACCAAGATTGATTGATTCAAATGAGGGGATCTTTTCACATTTCATTAAACAAAAGTTCTCTGCTTACAAAAAACCCAGTGTATTGCTAAACCGGAATGCTTAAAACTTTTGGAAGACAAATTTGCTAGAAAACTTTGAATGCGTTTTTCTCAGTTGCTGATTTTGGAACATGGGACAACTATGCGTAGAGCGGCAGTATATATGAATGACAAAAAAGATATTTTTCATGAAATAGGTGAGGGGATGTTGAAGGCAACATCCAGAAACGAATTAAGATTTCTAAAAATCTGTAAATTCTGTACGAAACCCAAAAAATCTGTAATCTATAACTACATATTCTTGATTTTGAAAAGTCTGAAAAAGCTGTGTAAATACAGATTATTATGTAAATATGGTAACCTTTGTAACCACAGTGCAAGAGTCGGAATAAATTTCTTTGACGAAAAATCCCCCGACCAAAACGGGAACCGAACTACATACTCCCAGGATGTTAAGTATGACTCCAGCCACTCGGCCAAGAGAGCACGGGAGGATTTAAGATTATATTTTATTACTTTTCGACGCGCACACTTGGCGAATATTGGTATTCTACTACACAGTGATCGTTTGAAGTTCAGCTGAAATTGTTCAGACATCCTATTTGCTATGAAGGCTGCCCAAGTCTGTGAAATCAATTCAAAAATATAAATCGACATTCGAATCTCGGATACATCAGTTTGTATATGAAACGGTTTTTCTAGGGCCACCATTTCTAGAGTTAAATTTACGGATTTCTGAACAGTTACAAAAACTCAATTAAAAAGCAACTGTCCTCTACGTCAAGTTTCCGTCCGTACCTCTAGGCACAGACTATTCAATTTTTTTTATAGTGTCGATGTTTTGCGAAGTTTTTACAATGTCGTTATTTACGTAAATTACACGCACTGTTCTTTCAGAATATTATCATTCTATTTGTTTTATCTATGTATTTTCACATTCGGAAAAATCACCATCATCGTAAAATTCATCGTGACACAGTTTTGAGTTTCACGAAGCAGAGTTGACGGAGCAAATAATGCTCATAATTGTATTAAGGGGGTATTCTAGTGTAGAAACACGAATTTCGGACGTTTTTTGAGCTCCGTAAAAATAAAACAAAGAATATTTTTACTATCCAATATATCATTATTTGTTCATCTATCTTTTGACAATAAAACAAAAATTGAAAGGGGAAAAAATATTCATAACTAGAATAGTTAAGAGCTGATGGAGTGAGAGGGTTCAAAAAAAGTTGTACCATGGCGTACACGATTCCAGCCCTTCTGATTATCTGAAACAAAAAAAAAAAACCAACAGATTCTGAATCAGTAAAGTATCGCTATCGCATGAACCTCGGACAAGTCTAAAACATATTTTTTGGCAAAATGGCGGGCGTTTGAAAAACAAAATGCGGTTTAAAACGTTTCCCAATTTTTCCCAGTAAAATTTAAAAACATATTATTTTTCAGAGGTTTATGCGATAGAGAGATGCCTGCAGATTTTATCCATATAATTTCGACATTAATCGGTTCAGTAGAACTTGAGATATCGTGTACACTAGTTTGAAAAAAAAATAGGTTCGAGAAAAACGCGTCTGGAGTTCATTGTTATGGCCTTAACTGGTTAGATACCTCATCACTAAAATGGCTCGAACTCGGTAAATAATAGGATTTTCGATAAGTCTTTTCTAGGGTATATTCTTGAATGCCTAAACTACAGAAATATGAAGAAAAAAAAGATTTTTTTTTCAAATTTCTAGTCTAGAATACTCCCTTAATTCTAACTCATATGCATCCTGATCAATTTCATTTTCGGGATGAGTCCTGGGTGAGATTTTCTTCGCTTTCAGAACACATAGAACCATCTGAATTATAACAATAGCAGCGAATTATCCCGTGGCATATAGTCAACCGGCAGTTTGGTATTGATGAAGCATCAGTTTCACGACAAACAAATCCTTCTGTGCGGTACTACACATATCCGAAGTCCAGTGCCAACGTGTTAGTGAATATCCCTGCGAAATCGTAGAATAGAGGGAATTCTAGCACCCGCTTAGGATTAATTAACAAGCATAAAATTCACAACACGTGTGATATAATTTGGGTGGTGACTTTGTGGATCCCTGTATCTTCATTATTTCGCAACAAGCATTTTTCTGAGAAGCGTCTACCTTTTTGCGTTTTATTGTATATATTAGTCACATCGAAACTTATAACTTTTGTTTCAGTACTAGAGAGTATTTATTAAGTACTTCTGTCAAATCTCGTTGTGGTGTGGATGAAGTCGTAGTTTTATAGAATCAACTATATCAGCAGAACTTTTATCCGCTAATTTCATACAATCCGTAAAGAAGGAACGCGAAAACGAGAAATCTCGTGAGCGGTCCGTAAAATGTTAATAAAAAAAAAACAAAAGAAAAAAAGTAATAAACCGGATGTCAGGACTTGTCTCAGATAATGACATGCCGTGCACTGAAGAAATTGGTCGATTCAATTTGAATAAACTCTAGAACAGTTTCAGTTCAGACTCGGAAGAGAACGGACGCAAATAAAGAGAGCACATTAAAGTTTATTGTCTCGAACACGTCTTCAGCTTAGCTGAACAAAATTCATTCTTCTTGTGTACTTTGATAGATAACGTGAATTGAAAAGAAACCATTGTAATGGCCAATCTTGAATTGAGAGCTAACTCTTTAAGGTTGCGTTTCGAACGTGGCAGTCCCGAACCATCCGATATCGATATATTCGCATTCATGAAAAGTAGAATGGAGCTAAAAAGTGAAAAACTTTTGTCTATGTACAAGGACAAGAACGATGTCTCGGTAATAATTAAGTTTAAAACAGAGGAAGATATGAAGAACACGCTTCAAAATCTTCCAGACACTATGGAATTCACATACAGCAAGTATAAAAGTGCCACAGTGAAACTTTCTCCGGCAAACGCAATTGTTCGTTACGTGAGATTATTCAATCTCCCTCCGGAAATTGAGGACCGCGAAATTGCGTCCTTACTTGGAAAATATGGAAAAGTGATTAGAATGGTGCGCGAAAAGTATGGTGAGGAGACAGGTTTCCCAATCTGGACATCGGTACGAGGAGCTTATCTGGAGTTGAAGGACAAGGTTGAGGTTCCATCCTTGTTGAATGTGCGGAACATTAAAGCGCGTGTGTTTTATGAGGGACTGGTGAACAAGTGCTATCTGTGTGGTAGTGTGGATCATTTGAAAGCTGAGTGTCCACAAAAACGATCTATCAATGAGCGACTGGGAAATACAGGTCAACCGTCATACAGTGGTGTCGTAGCGAATGGCAATCGCTGGGTTAAGCCCACAGCGATGCAGAAGACACATACAAGTCCCGCTAATCCCACAGCAACATCAAGTAGCAGTATTGATAACGTCGAGAAACAACAAGATCAATCACATGGTGTTGGTACACCCGAACTGACCGATTAAAACGTAATGAGGGGGGTCATTGGAGAGCGGAGAAGCAAGTCACCGATTCAAGATGCGAGCGAAGACCAAATCACTGACGACGATGGAGATGGAGGTACAGGGTCGGCGGTGAAAGAACAAATAAGCGTCAATGGGAAGATTTCATTCAAAAGAGGCCATAAATCTAGGAACAAAGAGCAGAATACAATTGAGCTTTCGGATTCGGATAACTCAAATACAGACACAGTTCAACACACGAATTCGTACACTAAGAATGGTAATGTTGTCAGCGATTCACTGGATCGTTTGACTCGAAGCAAAACGAAGCAGATGAAGTTATGTGAGCAAAGTGTGGTGTCGGCCATTGACGACGTGATAACAATGAAACCCGTATTGACAGAAAGTATCAAGAAAGTGTGAGGATGATATGGAAGTGAGTGTGGATGGAAGAATGCGTGTAAATAGAGTTTGAATGAAATTATGAATTATATAACAAATGTAAGTAGCATTAATTTGAACAGCACTACGATAACTGTCAATAAGTTTTTGCTTAGGGATTTCATAAATGCTCATGATATTGACATTTTATTCTTGCAAGAAGTGCGTTACACGAACTTTTCTTTTGTACCATCACATCGAGCTTTTGTAAATGTTGATAAAAACGACTCTGGAACTGCTATTTTAGTGAGAACTTCTTTTGATTTTGCTCAGCCATTGCTTGATATCAGTACAAGGATAACCTCAATCATAGTTAATAACGTCAATTATGTTAATATATATGCATTGGTGCTCCCTTGGCCGAGTGGTTAGCGTCATAACTAACATGCCGGGTGTTCGGGTTCGATTCCCGTTCTGGTCGGGGGAATTTTTCGTCAAAGAAATTTCCTCCGACTTGCACTGTGATCACGCGTATTCTAGAGCTTGCCACTCAGAATGCATTCAAGGCGTTATTTGGCATAGAAATCTCAACTGAGGACTAATAAAAATGACGCAAGTAATACTACGTTGAGACGGCGAAGTTCCTCTAGGAACGTTAGTGACATTGAAGAAGAAGAAGATATATGCACACTCTGGTACAAATCGCAAGAGAGAACGCGAAAGCTTATTCTTGAATGATCTGGCTGTACATCTGCACAAACCAGGTGCCACCATGAATGTCGTGGGCGGAGATTTGAACTGTATTTTGAATGCTTTCGATTGTGTAGGTGAAACAAAAAACTATTGCACGGGATTGGAACGGATAGTAGAGATGTTCGGATGGAAAGATGTTGCCTTAACGCTTGGTAAAAACGAATTTACTTTTCACAGAATGAGTTCGGCTTCAAGAATCGACAGATTTTATGTACCTGCTTCTTTCATGAGCAACATTCGAGATTTTCGCACGGTTCCAGTGGCATTCTCTAATCACTGTGGTATAATAATGAAAATTGAGGTGGATCAAAATAACATCAGAGCAAAAGGAAGAGGTTTTTGGAAGATCAATAAATCTATTTTAGAGAACGAAGAAACAGCGGAACAGTATGCAATAGCTTTCGCGGATTGGAAACTGAGACGTCTTCATGACGATGATCTCAATCAATGGTGGAAGGAGATTTTCAAGGGAAAAACTAGACAATTTTATAAACGGAAAAGCTGGGAACTAAATTCCAGAATTCGAAATGAAAAAAGTTATTTTTGTGGGAAATTATTTGAATACATGCAAAAGAAACAAAGGGGCGAAGAAACATGGCTTGATATCAAGGTAATCAAATCTAGAATATTTGAGAACATGATCGACTGAAACATTTGACTAACAACATGAATGAAACTTCCTTTTTACAAGGGGAAAAGATAAACGTTTTTCAAATTGCTGCGCAAACGAAATTTAATGACTCTAGTAAATTTCTAAAATTGAATTTCAACAATGATGTGACAACTGATCCAACAACACTTAAAAATATTGCTTATGAATATTTCAACAAACGGTTTAATGATACTGATTCAAGGACTTCTGGCGACGAGGCTAATGATCCAATACAATTTATTACCAGGAAAATCTCACCTGACGATAGACAACACCTGTTGGAACAAATTTCAGAAGAAGAATTGAAAAAGGTTCTCGAAGAATGTGCTAAGAAAAAGACACCCGGACCAGATGGTCTTTCATACGAGTTCTATTCGAAGAATTTTAATAATGTGACTTTTCAATTCGTACCTATCGGGTTCCTTTAAACCTCATAAAGGATTCTCAGATGGTGTTATAATTTTGTTGCCAAAAAAAGGAACTAGTTCGAATTCATTGGAGGACTATCGGCCAATTTCTTTGCTTAATTGTGATTATAAACTATTAATGAAGATTATTGCTGCCCGAATTATGAAAGTACTCCACAAACTGATAGGACCAGGACAAACCGCTTGCTTAACTAACGCGTCCTGTATAAATAACTTGAAAGACCTCAGAAGAATTTTAACACGATCTTGCGAGACTAAAAGATTTAAAGGAAGTATTTTGAGCATTGATCTTGATAAAGCCTTTGATCGAGTAGACCACAAATACCTATGGAAAGTATTAGAAAGATTTGCATTTCCTCAACAATTCATAACATGTATAAAACATTTGTATGAAGTTGCAACAGCTAAGGTTCAGGTAAACGGATTTCTAACTAATGAAATAAAGATAAACTCTTCTGTCCGCCAAGGGTGTCCTCTTAGCATGATTTTGTTTATTCTGTACGTAGAGCCAGTAATTCGACAACTTTATGCGAATTTATCAGGATTTATGATTTACGATAAAATCATAAAAGTTTTAGTATTTGCTGATGATTTTAATCTTATTCTAAGAAATGATAATGACTTTGATTCAGTTCTGAACATATTTGAAAATTTTTCGAAATACGCAAGAATCAAAATAAATTTTTCCAAATCAGTTTTCATGAGATTCAATGAAGCTCGATTTGGACCACAAATGGTAAAAGAGGTTGATTCTCTGAAAATTCTGGGAGTAAGCTTCCAAAAAAGCTGGAATAAAACCGTCGTTAAAAACTATGACACTGTGATTAATAATATAAAAGTAACGCTACAAAGGCACTCTGCCAGAAACCTAAATTTGTATGAGAGATGTTGGATACTTAATACCTTCATTTGTCAAAAATTTGGTACATAGCTCAAATTTTCCCTCCGTTAAATCGACATGTAGCACAGCTGAAATCAGCTTGTGGGAAATTTCTTTGGTCTGGATATATATTCAGAGTAGAAAGGAACCAGCTATACTTGGACTACTTGAGAGGTGGGCTACAATTAGCCGACCCGGAGTCAAAAATCAAAGCTTTATTTATTAAAAATATATTATGTAATATTGATAATCATGGAAATATCCAAGAAGAGTCGTATCTCTTGAATTTCGCTCTGCCGCAAAAGCTCACGAAAAATGCTAGGGAATGGTTAGAAGAAGTGTTGGATCTAAAAACAAGAATTGTGATTCCGTGTAGTACTAAATATTTATACAACCATTATGTTGGACGAAGAAACTGCATACCTAGAATTGAAAATGTAGTAGATGCTGATTGGCCAACAATTTGGCAAAATATAAATTATAATTTCATCATCACCCAAGATCGTGCAAGAGTGTTCTGCTTCGTTAATGATTTGATGCCGAATAGTAACAAATTGTACGCTTAGGGCATTCGCAACGATGTAACTTGCAAAAGATGTGGCAACCCTGATAGCAATAAACATAGACTTAAAGAATGTCCAGCCTCGAAAAAAATTTGGGAATGGTGCAGCCAGATTATTCGAGTCCGTTTAGGTATAAGGTGCACAGATATAGAGCAAATCATAACGTATAATATAAATGAACGATCACAAAAGCAAAAGGCAGCGCTTTGGCTGACTATGCGAGCGATTTCCTTTTATTTAGGTAATGTCGAGCCAAGTTTATATGTTTATATGTTTAAAATTAAGGACTGCGTGATTCGCATCAATTATTTCAAGGTATTCGTAGCGGTTCATATGATTTCTCCTCTATCCCGGTTAAATCGTTGAATCCTCAAATGGAAGCTGATAATGATAAAGAAGATATCATATGTCAGCAGAGACTGATCGCTGATAGTTGTAACATGAAAACCATTGTAAGACATATTGAATACTCTCTATTTTATTTTATTCAAAAAAAAAAAAGATAAACTCATAACACACGAACAAATTACCAAAGCAGTCTTATTTCCTTAGGAACAAAAAAGAACAATTAATAGAAGGTAAATTTTTTACAATTCAACTCTTTTGTTAGAATATTACTCTTTTTTATCCAAAATCATCTTTTTTAATCAAAGTCATTGGAATGATTCTCAAGCAACAATACACCCATTTCATGTTTACTCTGAGATAAAAACATTAAGAGAAATCATAAAACAGAGGATAAATTTTCGTATCTCACAGACATAATCATCGTAATCGTAATCATTACAATAAATTAATGATAAGAGCCAAGGATAGGAAAAATAAGAAATCAGGAAAAAAAACAGTTATTTAAGACTGAACAGGAAAGATCAAACGAGAAACGATAGAAATAGAAGAGAAATAGTAGCGAGCTCGAAATTATTTCTTGGTGCCCTAAAAATTCTATTCATGGATACATGCGTTGTTTACTCATAATAGGCTTGTCATAACAGTAATAATTTGTGCTACTGAATTGTCGTCTAATCTAGAACTGTTTTAATTTTCAATCAAGAAAATTTAGACCTGAGAATGGCTATCAATTGATAATACCGTAAACCGGGGGCCGTCACGATTTTCAGCAAAATATAAATATTTCCGGAATGTATTGTTTAAATTATACCCAATTACTTTCAAAACCAGCACTGGTGCTAAGGTCACAAAACTTTTTGAAATGTTTTGTTGGAAAATTTCCTCAAACGTAGGTTTGGAAAATTTTTAGCGGAAAATTTCGAAACATACCTTTGGGGTTATTATTTTGAGTGTAAAAAGCACGAAAATGTATAGAAATTCAGTGATTTTATTTTACCTATAGAAATATAAATGATGTGCACCTGTGGCCGAGTGGCTAGCGTATCGTATTATCATGCCGGGTGTTCGGGTTCGATTCCCGTTCTGGCCGGGGGATTTTTCGTCGCCCATCGGAATACATTCAAGGCGTGTTATATGGCTTAAGAAATCTCAACTAAGTATTAATAAATGACGCTAGTTAATGCAAACGTTGAGACGGCAAAAGTTCCACGGGGAACGTTAACGCCATTCAAGAAGAATATAAATGATGCTTCGATCGTTGGAGGATACCAAAAATGATTTATTCCACCTAAAGGTGTAGTCGTGCCTTCCTCATGTATCGATCTAAAGTGCAGGTTATTTGGAAATCCCTATGAAATGGTCATCAATGAGGCAGTATTGGCAAACCATGGAGATGATGGGATTTGGTTCTGGTAATAAACTTCTCTCGGAAACCTGATCCAGAACATATCCGGGTTACGTCAATTAGGTCATATAGGCTTGAGTTCATCACAAATTAGCTAGTTTCGAAAAATCATGAAGTTTGATTATCCAAATGACGGGTTTTGTGTTGTTTTGAGTTCTTGAATTTATGACCACTTTGTTCACGCCATATCTCCAAAACCCGTGGACCCATCCTGATAATATTTGAAAGGGTTCTCAAATGAAACAAAATGGGGTTGTGAAATTGAAATTGTCGCATCCAATTCGATTCAGCCGTTTCCGAGGAGACTTAGGCGCAAGGTCATTATGGCGTTTTTTTGTAACATTGATTTTTCTCACATAATTAATTTAATTTCTCATCAAGAATCGGCTGAGTATGAATTAATATGTTTAGCGTCTATTAATATCGTTTTGATGTGCTGAAAACATGTTTCTTTACCATGCTTAACACGTTGAGTCCAGCGTCGGTCCCTAGGGGATATATTACATTCATAAATCCGTTCGACTCAAATTTTATTGTTCTATGCAAATATGAAATCAATGCCTTGACTGAAAACAAATGTCAAAATAACTCATTCATATATTTGTGGAGCAATTTACTCTCTATCCGATTATCAGATTAACAGACCTGGAAGTAATTTTAAATTGTTAAAATGTTTATTTTTCAATAGAAGACATAATCCTGACCTTAATTTAAATATTTTTTCCATAAATTTCCACATTTTCGCCAGAAAAAAAAAATATAGAGGTTGATGCCAGCCAACAAAAATTGTGCTACTTTTTAACATAGAACACACATTATGGTGGAGCTAATTTTCAATTATTAGTTTTGATTTAAAAGCGGTTAATAAATTCCAACCGAAAATCAATTTTTTTTTGCACCTCAGGAATGAAACACGGAGCTTAATGTCTTCTATGTCGAGTTTACCACATTTGCATAGCTCGATTGGACTTGAGGGATTGCAGAATACAAAACTGCGATCCGTTCGGGTAAGTCTGATTCGAATTCCAGAATACGGGTTTTTGATTTTTTTTTATTAATACGGGTTTTTGAAGGATACGAAAACAAAATATTCAGGAGAAACATTGACTTTACAATTTTCTAACTTTCTGAATTATTTCATTTCATTTCAACTTTCCGATTGATTGGCAAATCAGATGAATAGGGCTGATGATTTAGGACACAGGCGATATTTCGAGCCAAAATTTGACAAAAAAAAGTATAAAACTTTCTGGATTATGGTATTCAGATCGATTTCGGCTGAGTCTAGCCATCAAACACTGACATAATAATCTTCAGTAATCATTTGTCCACTTGCAACAAAATTCTCATTTGACCATCCTGATTGCTAAGATTTGAGTTCCTCAACTTGATTGTGTATTGGGTTTTTTTCAAGAATTTTTTTTTTTAATTTTGGTATACGTTTGATAACATCAATGTATTTCTCGTGCTTCTATTGGAATTTCTGCTTTCAAAAAATGACATTATTTTTATGAAACTTAAAGTCATTCGTCGTATCTGATTTGACAATACGTTATACTTAGTATAACTATTGAAAATAAATTATTTATTTTTCAATAGTTAACATCTTCTATCTTCTGAGACGGAAAGTTATGAGTCTCCGTCGGGCAGTCATCGGGTGCGGACGCGTTTTCAATCGCTCCGCGTTTTTTTTTTTCGTTTAGAGTTTTAGTTTGACATGATCAAGCGAGTTTTGCTTCTTCCGGGTTTTCCTTTATTTGTAGTTTTTCGATTACAGTCGTACATAGTGTGTGAAAAAGATGCACATGGTATTATAACTTGCGGGACAGAGCAACAAGCTAAAGTTGGTGCGGATGAATTTTAATGTGTTGTGTCTATTTGTTACTGCAAAAGCGAAAACGATTTGACGCCATATATGCGGCTAAGATTGCGTTTCCTATCAGAAAACTCGAGAATTTGAGTTCTGTTTACTGTCATCTTCAAGTGAAATTTTAATAGTAGTAGCAATTGAAAGAAAATGTTTGCTATCATATGCTATGTGTTGAAAAAAAAAAAAGATTGTGCGTTCAGTGTTAACTGATTTTTAAAAAAATGTTTTAGCGGAATTCGAAGTGCTTCCCTGCTCTTCTGTTGAACGAGAGGAGCTGTCAAAGAGAAAGTTTATCAAATTGCCGAAGAAACCCGAACATTGAACGCTGCTAAGTATCGATTTTCTCTTTTCTTTTGTTGCTCTCTGCTTGATAGGTTGTGGTTTTTTTTTTTATCCCATCCGTTTATTAGGCTCATTTAGCAATTCAGCTGTCACAGAGCCGAATTTATTCGTATACATTTTTTATGTTAAGATAACTATTGTTGTATATTATTTAGGCTTAAGATTCCTATCCATCGATAAACATTTGTTTTTTTTTATGTATAACACAGTAGCTGTTTAGGCCTAAGAATATTCCAATTCTATCGATACACAACACATGCCGCCTTGTTTCGGCGTTAGAATATTCCTATTGTTCGAATGTTCACAGTTGGACTGTTCACAACGGGACTGCTGATATGAGGCTTCCATTGCTGTGTTAGAATTAGCACCAATTACCGATGCAGCAGATCGTAATGTGAGCGGTAAGGGACTGGGATTACCGACACATGATGATTGTTGCGTGGACGTAGTAGCTAGAATAACACACAAAGATGGTCAGTTGAGGGGCCCTGAGTTATTAGCTCATGATCGTTCGCTTAGTAGCGGACACGCAACCAATTAGGCTACGAAGACCCCCTAGAGTTGTGGTGTTTGTACTCTATAGTTTTGCTGAGAGGCTAATTTCTCTCCTCTTTTCCTCTCTCAGCCACATATGGTTTGTAGATCTCGTGGATTATATACGAAGTAGGAGTGTATATATTTTTGTTTCTCCTCATCGGTGTTGATTTAGTGGTTTGATGTTTACTGGTGTTTAGGGGTGCCAGGTGATTTTTCCCAATACGATAGACACGTAGAACTGTTTTCATATTTTTGTATAATGTATTTTAGTCTCAGATCGGGGATCTGTGCTGGACATTTTAATGTTTTTTGTGTATTACTCCGTTGTTGCTAAACTCTATTTACAGAAGAATAAGTTAGATATTCATGTAGATATAACTGTGGTTCTGTTTTTTGTAGTTTTTGTCATCAGTTTGTAAATAATTTATTTCGTTGTTTCATTTTAGAGTTCTGTTGTGCTATGAATTAGATATGTCATACACCGTGGAACGATTTTGAATGCGATTTCAGACTCGTGACGGAGGTTCGCTGAATTGGAGGAGTATGTTAGGGTATATTTGCATCACTCATTCACCCTGTTGTTAATTTTAAGCTTTGTCAGAGGGAGATTGAATTGTTTATCGTAGAGTTATGATGCGATATTGTGTTTTGTGTGTAGTATTTGTGCTGGTGGAATAAATGTATATTTGCAGTTTGCTTCAACTGCGAAGGAAACCGCTGCGATTCGGTCCGGAAAATACTGATATCAGATATCAGTAAAATTCTAATGACATCTCGCACTTGATAGTTAAAATAGTTAAAAAAATACAAAAGTTTGAAAGAATGCGACGTGATCCACGAAATATATTGAACGTCTCTTTTATTGTTGTTGAGGAGTTTCTCGGTGATCATCTCAGGTCTCCCATTAATAACCTCCATCGCAGGGTGATAGAAAATTACAGAAGTTAGAGAAAGTGTGCGTCCCGATAATCCACGAGATATTTTGAATGTCCCTCTCACTGTTGGGGTGCTCCTCGATGACCTTTTTACCGTTGGGTGTCAACATATTAAGAAAATTGGGAAGTTCGCGACGCGTTACGCTATGATAAAAATTATAGGTCTGTTTTATCAAAGAGGCGTTTTCTGGTGACCTTTTCAGGTCTTCAATGGGTAACCTCCATCGTAAGGTGATCAAAATTAAAGGTTAGAAAGTATGCAACCCGAAAGTTCATGAGATATTTTGAATGATTCAATCAAAACCATGCATCATCTGTTAAAATGTATAGAAAATTAGGAAGTTCGAAACGTGATAAGCTACGATAAAAATTATAGGTCCATTTTATCATGGAGGTGGTTACCTTTTCAGGTTTCTCACGAATATCTCCGTCGTCGGTAATCAAAATTTGTGGAAAATTAGAAAGTCAACGATGCGATATGCCACGATATATATTGTAGGTCCGTTTCATTGTGGAGATGTTTCCAGGTTGCTTAGGTTCGTTCAGGTTAAAATATATGAAGAATTGAAAAGTATGACGCATGATAAATTAAAAATTTTCTTGGTTAAAAGCATTCGATTTTCGGGATTCCGCTTCATCGAGAGGTTGAGAGTCCGCGTTTATAGAATCACATCACATACCGCTGTGAATCCTGATTGTTAACCCTTCCCACTGATAACTAGTCCTTCCTTGATAAACGCTAGGGAACCACGCTATAGAGGTGACCCTTCTGGCCTTCGGGCGGCGAATATCACACTAACATTCCTTCCCTTCCCTTGGTGACTGTAAGGACGTGGCCGGCGTCGTTATTGACCATTTAAAGCTCGAATCACCGAAAATTGCACAACGAGAATGATTTGCTAGTCCCAAGCGTCATTCTGTGTGTTCTTTGTGCAATTTGGTTGGTTCAGGTCAATCACGGAGAGCAACTACGAATTGTACAGTCTACCCAAGCTCAAGCTCAAGCTCTATCTTCTGAGACGGAAAGTTATTTTTTCCTGGTTTCGTTCATGACGATGTATTATTTCGATAGTAACCTTTTGGAAATAGACAGCAGGAAATACTAATGATAATGGGTCTATATTTTGTTAGTTTTATTTTGAAATTCATTTGAAATGACAATTAAAAATCTAAGATAAAAACAATTATCCGAATAGTCACATTCCAATTGTAGTATGATTTCAAACCCCGTTCCAAAGTCCATCTTAAAACTCCCAATATACAAATTATCCTTCTCCTCATAAGCAGTTGATTGTTTCAAAATAAATGACTCATGCGTGGTCACTTCAATTTACGATTCCCACGAAACATTCCTCAAGCGCAACTGCATTATTTCGTTAATTGTTTTTCTCCCACATTCGTCCATGTAAACAAGCCAACATGCGCGGGCGATATGAATGCACCCTTACATCATGTCGCGCGCAGCTAAAGGCAATAAACCAGAAACCAAAACAAACTCAGTTCTATTCTGATTAAATACGCGACCGTACACAAAGTCGTCGTGACACTTTACGATTTCTCATGAAATCGATATGCGCGCTTATGAGCGCAGTAAGCAATTCTATTTCTTGACACCATTCACATCGAACACTGCATTCGATTGATTGGCTATTCCCCTTTGAAATCGACTTGGCTCCTCCCAATGAAACTCTCCACAAACTGTTGGCTAAGTTAGCTTAAGACTTTTGTAACTAGCATTAAGAGAGTTCTTGTATGACAGTCGACGCGGACGGCTGCGTGGAGCGACGAGAAATAAATAAAGTTCTTTTGAATAAAAGTATAACTTAATTAATAGTAATAGAAAACAATGTCTCTTTTTTCTGAGAGTTATTCAATTCATTATTCAGACTCAGAAACAACGATGTGACAATGCAACGAAGTGACCATTTGTCGAAAGCATTACAGCGATCTCTATCAATGAGTGTATCCTTCGGATTGCAGCTTAGATAATAACTCGACTGGCCCAGGAATTTCTCCCCACTTATGGTTCGAGGGTAAAACATAAACCAGTACAAATCACACACCTGCGTATAATCCATGGCCCCCCGCCGGTAGTGTGAAACAAGGACCTCACATCCATTAGCAAACGTGCAAACATGCTTTGGTCTAATTATACTTTTCGGAATGATAGCATCACCTTGGGCACGTGGGTGGGCTAGTTTCACCGCATGAGAAGCACTTTTTAGCATTCTCCCTGCCCGCCACTCTTCCCCACATCCCCACAGACTAGTGAAGCGGAAGGCTCTGCTGCTTCTGTCTGTGGCTCGCAAGGTGAGTCTCTCTGCGTCCAAGTCCACTTACACGTTCCAGGAAAAGTTTTGAGAGCTTGCTTTTTAAATGAAAATTCTCCGCTCAAAGCAGCGAAGGCGGCGGCGGCGTTGCTTGCTTAGAGAATCTCCACGCTCAAAAGGCGAGCCTGTGAAAATGGCAGAGTACTATCAAACGAAGTGTTTTTCACAGGTGACTGCTTCCGCCCCAAGGATCCCGTTTTCATCCACCCGCAAAGTTTTCCCGGTAATGAATTTTGAAATTAAAGCTGACAGTGGCGAAGTGGCGAAGCTTTTGGGGTCGCGGGAATTACCAAACGGAAGAGGCTGCCTTTTATGGTACGAACTGTTAATATTCAGTTCGAAGCGCAAATTAATAAACAATTTAGAGACAGTCGGCTTTCGGTGGTGGAAAACCCCTTTTTTCGCCGATTGTCGATGCTGTTGAAAGGAATATTGTTTCGGTCCCCTCCCCCACCCATCACGGTGGCGGGTTCCTGACAGTAACACGTTTAGAAGGAAAACGTGTTGCCGTGGTTTCTGAAGCTGACGGCTCTGACTTTCCATCGGCAGGGTTCGGTTTCACTTTTTCGAGCCACGTGCGTTGAATGCACAATAATATATTCCGAGATAAAGTGAACGAAAAAAGGGTACTGTTGGCGGTGAATTGTTTCACCCGTTAACATGGGGCGAGCCGAGAGGAAATTGACGGGAACAGGTAGAATTCAATTAGGCTTATTCTTTTATGTTATTGATCCGGAGTTCGTGCTTTGATCAATTGTGCTCAATGATTCTGGAAATTTATTTAAAAATACGAAAACCTAGTCAAAATAAATCTTTATTTTGGGAAAAACTTTCACCATTGTCGAATGACATTTTCCAATCCCGATTCAATGCTGCAATTGTGTCGGCAAATATTATCCAACAGACCCTCTCCCTCTCTTCCTCCGACGAACTTTCTCATTAAGCTATCTCATAAGGCAACACTGTAATCCCCAGCCATCTCTGCTCTAGCTATTCCTCCCTCCCTATCCGAAATAAGTCCCTTTTTCCCGACTAACACTGTGGGTAAGTAGGAATTAAGTGAGATTTGGCCGGGTAAGATAAAATCGATTACAGAAAGCTCAGCGACGGGCGTATTGTGTGTCTAACTTTGTGCCCGGCAGAGAGGGGAACCGTACTATCGGGGCTCCGTCATGCCACAGCGCCATAATCAGCAAGTCAGCCCAGAGAGCCCGGGCCACACGAGAAAGACACTCGCCCGCCAGTCAGTCGGGGGAGGGCTGGAGCAAAAGATTTGTCGAAATTTACTGGCCTACGCTACTGGATTAATGGAATAACGCATTATACCTGTTGAGATAAGTTTTCGGGGCGGTAGAGTGGGTCCAATGGGGAGCGGAGTCAGAGCGGTAAGCAGCAAGGATGGTTGGATGGGCTTAGGAATAAAATTCTCATTGTTGATGCTGCTGGCAGCATAAAGTTACGATTTGGTCGTAAAATGGATCCACAATAACCGTTCGAATTGTGCGGGGGTTAGACGATGGGAAAATTTGTGTTGGCCTTCGTCGGAAGACAGAACTGTTCACAGCGTTTCATATATATTTATACTTACAACAAGCGGATGATTATGTTTCAATGGGGAATTTGCTGACATCGGGTATTCGTCTGCTAGATAATATTTCTGCTTGCATTAGCATGTGAGGTTAAATTTGTATTAATGAGATAGAGATAATTCAGGAGAAGGTTTCGTGTGGAGGGAAAGTGATTTTTGCATCCTCTGAATTTCAAACAAAAAATAAACGTAGATAACAAAAAAAAACATACGAACGGATATTCAACACATCGAGGCATCAAATTGTGTGCAACAATTTCATAACTCATACCTAAGTATATATATAAATTTGGACCAAATGAGGTGGAACATTTTTATCCATCTTATGGATAAGATGGTGAAAACTCAGAATTGCCAACCGTTTCATTTCTAGGTCAACATATGTTATGTATGAAATTTCATACGCTTAGATTTCAACAAACATTTTTCATGTTGTTTGCAAATATTGACGGATTTTGTGAAAGTCGTTACTATTTTACATTTACGTAATGCTTCGTCACAAGATGCACAGGTTTTAACACATTTTTTTTGGTATATAAATCGTTTATTTTTACAGGCTCAGTTACATTAGTTTAAAGGAGCCGAATTCTTAAATATTTGTTTTAAAACTATACATAAATAATTTTCCTAACACTATGGTTAGTAAGGTGGAAAACCGATTACTCGCGGTTTACTCGAGTTTAGAGGGTGACATATTCTTTCAGGAAAGGGATGGGATATAAGGGAATTGTTACAATGTTGATGATCACACTCGATTCTTAAATCTATTCGTATATCTATTGTATATTTACATTTCAACTTATTTTACCTGTTTTACCAAGGGGGCCAATCGCTCGCAATGGATGAAAAGGAGGGTATAAGGACATAGGTACAATCACACACGAAGATCGATAGCTTTAAGGAAAACATATATTTGGGTCATGTAATCAAGGTCTAACCGAGCCAACACATCTCTCTTGGGCTGTCTTCCTCGGGCCCGAAGGGAGTTTTCTAAATTCGATCTGGCGACAAGATACACCTCGCACGACCAAACAACATGCTCGATGTCGTGATAACCTTGACCACAGACGCAGAGATTGTTGCTGGCAAGATTGAAACGAAAGAGAAGCGCGTCTAACGAACAGTGATTGGACATGAGTCGGGAGAAGGTGCGAACAAAGTCCCGACTCAAGTCCAGACTTTTGAACCACGGTTTGAGGCTAACCTTAGGGATAATCGAGTGAAACCACCGGCCCAATTCATCTTCGTTCCATTTGCGTTGCCAGTTAGCGATGGTATTTTTACGGACTAAAGAATAAAATTCATTGAAGGCGATTTGACGCTGGTAAATGTCGCCTCCAATCGCACCTACCTTTGCTAATGAGTCAGCCCTCTCATTACCCGGAATTGAGCAATGAGAAGGGACCCAGACAAAGGTAATGACATAACAGCGTCTGGATAAAGCACTCAAAATTTCTCGTATTCTCTCAAGGAAGTACGGCAAGTGCTTTTCCGGCCTTACTGAACGGATAGCTTCGACAGAGCTAAGACTATCCGTTACAATGTAATAGTGTTCAACAGGTCGTGAGGCGACGCTGTCCAGCGCCCAGTATATCGCTGCCAATTCAGCAATATACACTGAGCAAGGATTCTGAAGACTGTGGGAGGTGCTAAAAATTTCGTTGAACACTCCAAATCCTGTGGACTCATTCATAGAGGACCCATCAGTAAAGTACATATTATCACAATTGATACCCCCATACTTTGAATCGAAGATCGTTGGTGCGATCCTCGATCGTTGATAATCTGAATATTCATGGATATCTTGCTTCATGGACAGATCAAAATGCACAGAGGAATTGATGTAGTCAGGGAAACAAACACGGTTGGGAATATACGATGAAGGATCAACCTGCATGGAGATGAATTCATGATATGAACTTATGAATCCGGAGTGAAAATTTAGCTCGATCAGCTGCTCAAAATTTCCGATCACCAATGGGTTCATAACCTTACACCGGATGAGGAACCGAAGAGATAATAAATTGAAGCGATCTTTTAGTGGGAGTACGCCTGCCAAAACCTCGAGGCTCATGGTATGCGTTGAGGGCATACATCCCAACGCAATACGGAGACAAAGATACTGAATTCGCTCGAGTTTAATGAGGTGTGTTTTGGCAGCTGATTAAAAACAGAAACTGCCATACTCCATCACTGAGAGAATAGTTGTTCGATACAACATTATAAGATCTTCGGGATGGGCTCCCCACCAGGTGCCGGTAATTGTACGGAGAAAGTTTATTCTTTGTTGGCATTTTTTACTCAGATACCTAATATGGGCCCCTCAAGTACATTTGGAGTCGAACCAGACCCCAAGATACTTGAATGACATAGCATGAGTGATCGGTTTACCCAAAAGTTGAAGCTTTGGTTTTGCTGGTTTATGCTTCCTAGAAAAAACCACCATCTCTGTTTTCTCCGTGGAGAATTCGATCCCTAGCCCAATGGCCCAGGTTGAAAAATTGTTCAAAGTATCTTGTAAGGGTCCTTGCAGGTCGGATTCGTTTGATCCTACGACAGACACCACTCCATCATCTGCAAGTTGTCTTAGGCTGCAATTTTGTGTAAGGCAATTGTCGATGTCGCTTACATAGAAGTTGTACAAAAGGGGGCTTAAACATGAGCCCTGGGGGAGTCCCATGTAGGAGACCCGACTTACTGTCGAATCCCCGTGAGAAAAATTCAAATGTTTCTCACAAAGCAAGTTATATAACATATTATTCAATAGAGGCGGTAGACTCCGAGAGTGTAATTTGTCTGACAGGACCTCTATTGAAACTGAATCAAAGGCCCCCTTTATGTCCAAGAATACTGAACCCATTTGTTTTTTTCCGGCGTAAGCCATTTGAATTTCTGAAGAAAGCAACGCAAGACAATCATTCGTCCCCTTGCCCCTGCGGAACCCATATTGTGTATCTGAGAGTAGGCCATTCGTTTCAACCCATCGATCAAGGCGAAACAAGATCATTTTCTCCAACAATTTCCGTATACAAGACAGCATTGCTATTGGTCGGTACGAACTCCTCCCATACTTTGTATAGTTTTGCACGTCAGACCCGTTTCAGATATAACGCCCCCAATTTCTACGTTATGGGAGGGAATAAAAACTCGATATTCGAGGATGAAATGCTTATCAGCAACAAAATCGTTCGCGTCCTTTCGGTTAGTCACGACAACTCGCAGTTTGTTCGGTCTTACTTTGCAAATTTCGGAAACAGAGGTGTATCTTTTCAGATCTGTCATAATCTGTACGACCCTCAAGGCTTTACCATTAGGTTTGGGCCGGAAAAAAACAACCCAAGGACCAGCGCCAGGCGCATCGTCCGGATAAACCCTGACACGGGGAGCGGATACAATAGGAGAGGAATTCGAGGACAAGGTTTGAGTGGCGACAGTAACATCAGAGGGGGGAAGGGATGTCGATGATTGGGTGGAAGTATTGGAGGAATCAGGGGAAGGGTTTGCAATCTTTTTTTTTGGAGGGGGGCTTGGTAGTGTGAGTTGACTCGTCCCCAGAAGAAGAATCTTCGGGCATAGGAGTCCGTTTAAGGGACTTACTACACCCTGCTTGAGCAAGCGAGGGGGAGTCTGAAATGTCCATGTCTAGACCCCCACCCTCCATTCTTAGAACGAACGATTATTAGCTTTACAATTTTTTATCTCACTTGTAAAAAAAAATAAAAAAAAACTTAAATAAAATAAAAATAATCACATAAATTTGTTGTTCCGAAATGCGCTCTGTTACCCTATTAAGGGAGACACAAAATCACGCGCTACGGAGACAACACAATAGCAGAAGTTATTGTTGTACTCAACTGAGCGTCAACCTCGTGTTGACGATGCCGTTATGGTTATTGATCCACTACAGACGCCGATCCAGACCACTGCAGAGGCGCTGCTTCCTCGGTTCTGGCTGCTTTGGGCACTTTGGGCACTAATTAACCACAGAACACACGAGAAAAAAAAAAACCAACTCGTTGGGGAGAAGAGAAAAAAAAACTTCGAGAACAATGCTTGAGGAGTAATGAATAGCACATCCAGCTCCATCAAGTTGTTAGCGAGGAATGAGGTTTCAACACATTGTCAAGATAAAAATCATGGAATTAGTTTGCTTACTTGTTCGTCTTCATTGGTCACTAGTTTGCATCATTCAAAATACTGATAGATTATCTTAATATTAAAATTATTAAAAAATACATCTGTTTGAGGTGTTATGTTCATAACTCGTTTTGAAAACTTATTAACTTCTGAATTTCAACATTTCAACATATCAATGTCGAAATATTTTATGAGGTATTTGCGTATAAAATTCCACATGCTGGGACATAATGGATTAAGATAGGTTTTGTTTTATGATCAAGTGATTTTTTTAAATGTATAAATGTGACAAAATGTGATAAATGGATGTTTTGAAATGTAATCCTCGATTTTGCTGACTATTTGACATGTTTTAAGATATACAGACACGTATCTTGTCTTTCCTAATTTTTGACGTAGGACTACGTCTTACATTAAGAGTGCCAAATCGGAAAACAAGTCACGTTTTTATGAAATAAAGTTAACGTTAATAACTATTTTTGCTGCGAACGGATTTTAACGATTTGCATACCAATCGAATCGGAAATTTTCCAAGATTTGTTTGATACACTATACATTACAATCCCATAGTCTGTATATGGTTTTAATTGATGGAAATTGGAAGCATTCCCATTTCCCCATACATTTGTTCTGCCCATTTGTGTCCTCTTCCGAACAGAGCTGTCAATAACGGGGAAATTCTATACCTTCTATACCGCAGTGACCAGGAACCCAGTATAGGTTAACATCGTTAGTAGCAGCTAGTTGTTTTAAGGATAAAATACACTCCCAAACTAAGAGTTGCATTAAGAGTTGTTTGGCTATCTGAGAAGATACAGATATTGGCATACCTGTATTTTCTAGTCAAACAAATACTTGTACATGTTAGAATAACTTGTATTTCTGCTTGAAAAACTGTAGGCCACTGTCCCATTGGAATTGACATGTCGATTCCTGGTCCAGTAATAGCAGCTCCCGTAGATTTACCGATTTTAGACCCCTCGGTATAAAACACGAGTGATCCTGGACGAGTTTTGGGACCATCTTCTTCCCATTCGTTGCGATTGAATTCAATCACTTTGGAGGGAACACTAAAGATAGTCTTTGTTTCCATCCGGTCTTCATTCATGCTCACTATAGTGTTCAGTTGAAAATCTTTCAGGATTTGTAAATGCCCTGTGAGATCTCCTTCTATAAGATGTTTTATACGTTTCAGCCTAAGAGCACCTTTTTCCGCTTCAAGTTGCACATATTGGTGCAAGGGTAGAAGGTATAAAAGAGCATCTAGGGCTTTGGAAGGTACGCTAGGTCTTGCTCCAGTTATTGATAAGCATGCCAGACGTTGTAGTTTATCGAGTTTTTTCTGAGCTGATATTTGTGTAGTTTTAGGCCACCACACTAGCGAAGCATATGTTAGTCTGGGTCTCACAATTGCCGAATAAATCCAGTAAATCATTGTCGGTTTTAGTCCCCACTTTTTCCAGAATATACTACTATAACTCCAGAGCGCAGTCTGGGCTTTAGATATTGCATACTCCAGTTGGTCGTTCCAATTTAGTTTTTGATCAAGCATGACACCTAAATATTTGGTTCGTTTTGAAAGCTCCAATTGTACACCTCCCAATCTAAGAGGAATCTTATACTTTCTTTTTCTGGTAAATGGAATTATGACTGTTTTTGAAGGATTAACACTAAGTCCTTCCAAGTTGCACCATTTGAGTGTGTAGTTAAGGGCTGTTTGCATTCTTTTGGAAATAGTATACTCACATTCACATTGGGGAGCCTACTTAGGTTTAGTGACACTACAAACTATACACTAACACGCACGCTTTCACTCACGTATACATACGATCTTTCGAATACTCATACTCAAACATAGAGGAATGGAAAGGACAAAGGAGCTAAAACTAGTTAAATATAATTCTAAAGACTATTACAATTTGTTAGAAAAATTTCAAATAATTACCAAAATGGTTTTTGAATATGCTCTGATAGTTACATCGCGTAGTTCTTATTTTCTGTTTTAATTCATCCATGTTGCCTTGCCCTTTGCTTTCAAAATTAAATACTATAGTTTCTGTTACTGGCCATAATGCAGCTTTAAGCCTGCAGTTTTTGTTCCCAATGGTATAGAACAATATTTCATCTGGATCTTTTAGTTTTATTTTCATTTTTTTTATTAAAACTTCCTTCAAACATTTCCAAACAATACTCGATGATCTACATTTTTTGATCAAGTGATTTGATTTGTTTCGCACATGCTGGATTCTATGCCTCTAATACGATAATGGTACATTTTTTTCCTATTTATGGCAATATCTTTAAATATGCCGAATAAAACAGATTTTCCTTTCGATGTTATGTAATTTTGATTCAGATTTTCTAATAGATTTTCCCATAACAGATTAGGCATATCTTCTTGTACCTTACAAGTAATGTTCAATTGACCAATTAAAAAATTGTAGATAGTTTGACTAGTATTCAGATGGTCATTTTGATTGACTTCGTTTGCAATACTAATCCATTCTCTCATGTTCCGTGTCAATTGTTTATTGTTCATTTGTTGTAACATGAATGTATCTTGAATAGTGTTATTATTCCTTCGAGTAAATAAAATGTTTTTGATGAACAAGGCTTTAGCCTTAGATTCAATGTCTATAAGAGCTAGACCTCCTTTATAAACAGGTAAATATAGTTCATTTCTGGGGACCTTGAAGATGTAACCCTTCCAAAGAAATCGACCAGAAATTGATTTCAATGCAGCAATATGCTTGTTACTTGGTGGGAATACTTGACAAATATACCAAAACTTTGAAAAAACATACGTGTTAAGAAGCCATGTCTTTTGGAATATGTTCAGATTTCGACGGTTATGTAACGCTGGAAGATGTTTTATGTCATTGATATATTTTTCATAATTTATATCTATCAATTTGTCCAACTTTTGGCTTATTTTGACGCCGAGAACGTTTAATTCAGTTACTTCTCTGATGATATGAGGGCCAGATATACAGGAATTAATTCTGATGTACTGTGATTTCGGTAAATTTAGTTTTATTTTTGAATAAATACTAAAATACCCTACTATTTCGAGTACGGTATCAAATTGATGATTATTTCGAATCAAAATATTTATGTCATCTGCATAAGCAATAACGTTAACAAAGTTATTGTCAATGAGATAACCTGACACATTTTCTTTCATCATACTAATAAGAGGTTCAATATAAAGTACAAATAGCGCCATGCTCAATGGACAACCTTGGCGAACTGAGCTTTTGATGGTAAACGATGAAGTAAGGAAACCATTGAATAAAATTTTTGAATTCGCATTTTTGTACAATCGCTTCAAGCATCCAATAAATTGAGATGGACAGTTAATTTTTTCCAAAACCGCCCATAAAAATTCATGATCTACTCGATCGAACGCCTTTTCCAAATCTAAATTTAAAATCAAAGCTTTAAAGTGTTTCGAACTATTTCCCCTAATTAGTATATTACGTAGACTTTTTAAATTCTGAACACATGACTGATGGAGCGAGAGGATCTTCTCTTCCTAACAAATATGAATTTAATAGATTAACCAAATCGTCTTTTATTATATCAAAATAAACAGAATAAAATTCATAGCAAATGCCATCTAATCCAGGGGAGCTCTTCTTTGAAGCACATTTTAATGCTGCTTGCAATTCATCGGTAGAAATTGGGTTTAGAAGCTGTCGTTGATCATTCAATGTCAATGTATTTTTCACGTATTTCAATACATTCTCGTAGTTAGTGTCGATATCAGGAGACTTATCTAATTTACCTTTAAAATGACTATACAAAATTTGCCGTAAGGCATTCGTGTTAAATATCAATTCCCCATTGATTCTAAGCTTAAGCATATTTGATCCAGAATTTCTGTTTACTGCACTTGTGATTTGATAAAAACCCAGTTCCTCATCCGATAAAAGAGTGCTTGGTTTGAATTTATATGAGATTGAGTTGATTCGGTTATATTCTAATTCCATTAATTTGGCCTTAACAAGCTTCATTTCAGAAGACACGTCTTCTCCGTTATGTTGTTTTTTCAAACAACTCAATTAAACAACGATAGTAAAAGTTTTTCTCGCGTTTTGCTTGTTGACTGATACTATAGCTTTCAGTCTTAAAGAGTCTTTTAACACTGTTTTTAAAATCAATATTCCACCAATAATTGAGATTCAAAGCAGAATTTCTCGACTTTTAATTATTAACCAATTTATTTTTAATTTCTTCTTTGACTAGCAATGATGAGTTTATTTTCCAATAGCCGCGCCAAGAAAATTGAAAAATTCTTGATCATTTGTTCTGTATGTTAAACATACACTGTGGTGATCCGAAAATGTCAAAGGGACGGTTTTTATGTGAGATACCATTTCTATGAATGTAGATGAGGAATAAATCCTATCCAGACGTGATTTCGAATCGTTACGGAAGAATGTAAATTGGGTGTTATTTCCTTTTATCTTTTTTTCAACATCGAAGAGGTTTAGAGATGAAACTATAGATCTTAGTCCATTGCAGATATTTTTTACTCTACCGTTGGAATCTTCCGGGTAAAGTATGCAATTAAAATCTCCTATAATAACATTTTCTTTACCTGTGACTAGATGAATCAATATGTCCTCAGTGAAAAAAATTTCTCGTTCCTTCTTAAATTTGCTTCCAAAATGAGCGTATATGTTTTTAAAATTGATATTAACGATACTAACCGAGATTATTCTTCCATTGCAGTTCAAAATACAATCGGAATATTCCAAGCTTTTCCGAATAAGAACTGCCGTCCCCTTCCCATCATCGCTAATATTTACTATTGCATTATGAGATCTAATGTATGAAAAATTTTCGAAGGTAACTTCCTGTAAAAAAACAACGTCTGCATCGGTATTCCAAATGTAGTCTCTCAATAAGGATTTTTTCACTTCGCAGCTTATAGAATTAAGATTAACCGTTGTAATACGCCGTATCATCGACATCGGGCATAAACTGAGTATTTTTTCCAAACTAACTGAAATCCAATCGTCGAACACTACTTAAGTCATTCATTCATATACCACGTACCACATTCATTATTCATATCATTCCCACACCAATACAGCAGCATAAGTCTATAATAATTACTTCGATCGATGTCGTTTCGAGCTTCGTGACCTGCTTCTCGATCCTATTCTAGCACCGATTGCATCAATGGAACTCATTGTTTCATTTGAGTTTAACAATTGTTGTTTCTTTTTAGGTTTACTGTTCTCTTTCTTTGTATGGATATCTTCGGATTCCGAAGACTCATTGTCTGATATTAAAGCCGTTGGGCGTTTCATTGTGTTCTTTAAATCTGCAGAAACACCATCTCGGACACCATCCCCCTCTCACTCGTTGCTGGCTGAGTTGTTGTTTTTTCCCGCTTGTGTCTCCTCACCTGATACTTTGTCTGCTGGTTTCATTGTTAACTTTATTGGAGCGGGAATCGTAGTAAGATTTAACGAGCCTGGGGCCGCAGGAGAACTTGTACCAGGCACATTGTTGCTGAGCACATCGCTATATCGGGCCCTGATATCTGTAGTTTTGACGCTGGCTAATCTTGGGCAATTAGCTTTCTGATGTTCCTCACTCTTACAGTGAAAACATCTGTTCTTTATGCCCTCATAGAAAATTCGAGCCTTGAAATGACCGATATGGAGATTTGCTGGGAGTTCCTTGGTGATCTCCATGTGAACACCCCTGATACCACTGAATACACTGTATCCAAAGTTCGCTGGATTTTTCTCGCGCACATGTTGCCTAATAGATCCAAATTGACTCAGAACCGTTGCAATGTCTTTATCGTCTATTTCGGGAGGCAAATTGAAAATTCGCACATAACGAAACAGGCTACACGCTATTTCGACACGCACATTGATTTTTGAAGAATCTTCATATTCAAATTCGTATTGTTTGTCTACCCCCTTCGCGAAACCAACCCTTGAAACCAAAAACTTGATATAGTACGCATGATCATTTTCATCTTTGTAAATTGAATGAACACTACCCGCGGGAATCTCCAGACTACGTGCGACAAAACGCAGAACATCCAGGTGCTTTGGGGCTTTTGCCAATAAACCGAAGGCGATTTTCAAAGTATTCTTCCTGACGACTTCCATTTTGCTTGCCTTGTAGTGAAATCCGTTTATTGTTTGTAGCTCACACCGACAAGTGAGAAACTACAATAGACCATACAGGAGAGCAGTTTTCGCGCGTGTGATCGTAACAACGTCCGGGCGTTAACTGCTTTTTCCAGAATATACTACTATAACTCCAGAGCGCAGTTTTGAAAGCTCCAATTGTACACCTCCCAATCTAAGAGGTGGAATCTTATACTTTCTTTTTCTGGTAAATGGAATTATGACTGTTTTTGAAGGATTAACACTAAGTCCTAAGGATTAAAACTAAGTCCTGGTCCTGGAGATACAAAGGGCTTCAAGGAATCCACTGCCCATTCAACCCTTGACTTCGTGAAAACCGCCCTAGCCAATTCATTAGCTCTATTTTCGTCTCTGGTTAGACAAGATTGAGCTGTATTGAAGACCTGTGCGTGTTTGGAAATCAATTGGATTGAGCCTGGGCAGTGTGTTTCCTTCATGATACTAAGTGTTTCCTGGGAATCGGTTGCATATTGACCATCTCCTTTTTTCAGATTACCAAGTCCGTTGGTGTGATCCTTAGAAAGGGCTTTATGAAGTCTTGCTACAACAGGTGAACTTTCGACCTGTTCACAGGTGAACTTCCAATCCCTTCTCTTAGATTTACGGATTTCTTTGTTATATTATGTTAGACAGTTTTTGTAATCTGTCCAATCAGAGGTAATTTTTGCTTTGTTGAAGAGTTTTCTAGACAATTTTCTAAGCCTTTCAAGTTTTTTGTTCCACCAAGATGCATCCTTACTTGAAGTTTTTTGCTTCAGTGGACAGTTTTCTTCGAAGGTGGATTTAATACTGGTTCCAAATTCTGATGAAACTATTTCAAGCTGTTCAGTGGAAGAAATACTTTCCACTGATATCAAAATTTTCTCCTGAAATTTGGAATTATAACTATCCCAATTTGTTTTTCTCGGATCTCTGAATTTTTCGATCAAAAGATCACCAGAATTATAGTTAAACATTATATGTTTATGATCAGATAGATATTCTTCATTTGACACATGCCAATTTTTTATCTTATCTGATAGTTTAGAACTGCAGAGTGTTAGATCAATATAGAGTTAACAAATGTTGGATCGTTTCCTTGATTACAAATGTTAATATAATTTGACATTAAATATTCAAGCAAACATTCACCTCTAACATTGATGTCGCTACTGCCCCAGACCGTATGGTGGGCATTGGCGTCACATCCTATGATGAATTGTTTGTTATTTAGTTTACAGTGTTGTATCAGTGTAGCTACTTCAAATGGAGGAACTTCAACGTTGTCTCCTGGGAAATAGGCCGAAGCGATGATGATAACGGTTTTCCCTCGGGTCGTTGGAACCTCCAATTGTATTGCCACGATGTCACGGTTGATAAATTCTGTGATCGGTACATACCTAATGTTATCCCGTATAAGAATTGCTGCTCTTGGTGCAGGTTGTGTGCTGTCATAGAGAAGCTTACATTTTTGTGTAGAGATTCATCGAATCCTAGAATTATAGAACCAAGGATCTTGAATAAGAGCCACATCCAAAGTTTCGTGAATGAACTTTCTGTTTAGGATGCTGCTTGCTCCCTTGGCGTGATGAAGGTTCACCTGAATAAACTTTATTCTGTTCAGCATTTTGTTCGTCTCCGTTATGCAGGGAGAGGCTGCCGGAACCCGAAAAGCTTGTTAGGATTGTTCATGTGAGTCCCACGAGTTGCGCTGTAAAGAAGGTCAGCTACATCAGTGACCCGCTTAATGCATTAAGGGCAGAAAATACTGTGGAGGGCGCCCCGGTGCTCCACAGGCCCCGTTACAGGCAGGGTATTTGATGAAACCCCCCCTACCATTCAACCCTCGGCACGGGTCGCGTAACACCTTGACTTAGGAGTTTATACATTACTTTCTTTCTATAATAACCATGGGTAACAGCTATTACAACCATCCTCCTTTCTTGGGGGCTTTGGACCCACTGCTCTGGTTCTCAATAGTTTCAGGTTCTTTTTCGGACATGCTACTATAGAGATCCGTCATTCGCAGGCGGAAAAATTCCCCCTACTATCATGTATTCGCAGTGCCGATTTCCCCCAGACAGCTTGGTTTTGATGTCTCTGTTAGGGACCAGCCGCGTGTGTTGTCCATTTCGACCAATCAGGAGTGGATATTTCCGTTAGGATAGGGGTTGAGATTTTTCAATTGTTCGATAGTTAGTTTCATGACATATATTACTTTCTTCAATATCAAAAATTGTTATGGAGTGCAGAAATCGATTGACGCAAAAAAATCATCAATACATCATGAAATGTCTGAGCAATAAGCGTTTGAAATTTGACAATTTTCACGATGTGCTCGATTTTCGATTTTAAATTTGTACCCCAATATGTTCTCGAAAGACGTAATCCTACGTTAAAAATGATAGCCATTACCGGGTTTTTATTCAGATCATAATTCAGAACAGAACATAAAGATCCTGCTTATTATTTTTTAGTGTGAGCATTTTTGTTTGTGATACAAAAAATATAACATTCCTGTAGTAAATGTCAAATCTGATTGCTACTAGGTAGCACATAAAAACGAAAACAGAATGTGCCAAATTTCTTAAATACTCACAAATCTTAACAAATAAAACAAAACCAAATACAATTTCGTCCATAATGTATATTAACTCTTTGTGGTTGCCTACTCTCAGCCACCATACCTTTTTTACCGTTCTGGTCGTTTGTCTGCTCTCAGCCACCACAGCAAGAAACCATGCTAATCTTATATTTTACTCAAACAGTTTATGCTTTTCCTAAACGAAGCTTGATGTCTAGTGAACATATTCACTAATCAATACGGTGTTCCTATGAGTAATAGATAACGGTATTCAGTATCAAACAAAGTAGTCACCCACACAAGACAACGCACAGTGCGTTGAATGCACGGGAATGTGGGACAAACATCATAATAGCAGAATTTAGCTTAAACTGTTTCGAAAGATTTCACACGAAGTCGAATTATAAAATATAGTTGTTATATAGAAACATTACATTAAAATACATTGTTATGTTAATATAACAATTTTTTTTCGATGCCAAATGATTTAAAAATACATAAAACGAAGAGATCTGGACTCATTTCGAACAAAAAATCAAAACTTTAAGCGCTTTGAGGCACCCCTAAATCATGTTCGATTGTGCTGAAACTTCGCATAGGTTTTTTTTTGCTAACTAACAAATTGTACATGGTCGATTTTTAGAATTCGATGATGAATTTTTTTCCATACGTCCATTGCTACCCTATAATACATATACGAGTATATAGTTCTCGAAAAATGTTTATTTTTCATAATCTTGCATGTAACACTGCTTTTCCAAGGAAAAATAATTCCGACCAGTACGACACCCATGCCCAAATTTAATACGACCGCAAAGGGTTAAAACCACGTATTTGAGCAGCATCAATTTCTGGTTTTTTCATCCTATGTTTCCATTTCATTTTTTTCTGATTTTGGAAAAGAATAGATGGCAGCGATGCTTAGTACAATAATTGTAATATATGGTAATAAGAGTAAGAAACAGGACCATAAAATATGTGCTGTGTTTTTTTTTCTGGTGATGTGTGGATCGGTCAGTCAAATCTCAATTGATATTTTATTATATTTTTATAGAGGCGAATAAATTCCTATGGAGCCAAATACTCTCTAATCCAACACGTTATCATAATTATTTCTATTCTAAAATATTTTCTTGTCATGCGAGCATCTCACATGACACATTCTTTGCTAATATTGAGCGTTTATTCCATTAGGTTGGGGAAAAAAGAGATCCATTATTTCTACGTGAAATTCAAAACTTTATTTAACGTTCTTCGAATTGTCTGATTTGGGTCAATTATGCACCATTTTGTTGTAAAATTTCTAAAGGTAGCTTCATCATGCCTCTCTAATAGAAGCATTGGTCCTTATTGGCGAAAAACTCTAGCAATCTAGCATATTAACAAACTTATCTTGATCCCAATTTCTTTTCACTCAGAAAATTTTGCAATGCGAGTAAAAAGTGGTAATCGCTTGGTGCTAAATCCGGAGTATATGGTGGATGCATTAAAACATCCAAATTGAGCTTCCGGAGAAACTATAGACATGTCTGGTCTTATGGGACACAGCACTTCTTCTGGTGTTCAATTCTAGACGTTTGTGGTCAATGGTCCAGTTTTTTGACAGTTGAGATTTGAGTTTAATTTATTGCCCTGAAAAAATAAACAATAAATAGAATAAAAAATTGTAAGGAGTTGTATCTAGGACACGACCGCATATTTTCGACGTAGAACTACGCAATTATATTATGCAATCCACTTGGTTACCACTTCGAATATTATTTAAAAATACATCGATTTTTTTGTAATAGATTACGTTCTTCATTAAAAATAAATTTGATGAACGTACTTTTACGTTTGACGTTTGGACTACCAAAATATGTGAACGGAAAAATTGACAAACGATCATTGTATTTTACATTTCCTTCTGGAAATATTGCACATCACATGTTTACGTAATTCTCGAACCACGAAAGTTCATTCACCTCTAGTATCTGATTTTCCCAGGCTTCTCACTTTTTCTTTCGGCAGACTTGTCTCACTTCTTAACTAGGCGAACCTAGCCAGAATTTTCACCTGCCCCCGGGCTCCTGAATGCCAAAGGGGGACTAGGCTCTGCGGAATGCACGTATCTGCATGCATGCTCTGACCAAGGAATTGTCGGACAATCGCACAGGTGCTCCATATTCAACACCTTCAGCGCTTCCAGAAGTGTCTTCGGGACAATTCCAGTTCCAGAGAGAACGACTGGAACAATTCTTGGGACCTCCCTTAGCCCCCACAGTTCCTTGAGCACCACGGCCAATGGACGGTACTTGCAGATTTTGCGACCGTGGGTCTCCTCCAGATTCTGGTTCAGTGGAATAGCGACATCGATGATGGTGACTTTGCGGTCGCTCTTGTCGTAAACCATTATATCTGGGCGGTTGTGGTGGATCGAGAGGTCGGTCAGAATAGTGCGATCCCAGTACAGCTTGAAACGGTCATTTTCCAGGACAGGTGCAGGCAGGTACCGGTAGTTTGGTACGTTGTCTTCCAGTAGAGCACATTGGAGCGCCATTTGTCGGTGAACAATACGGGCCACGTTGTTGTGGCGCTCGGTGTAGGCTGCGTTGGCCAAAACGGGACAGCCTCACATAATGTGCTCTATGTTTTCACCTGGTTGATGGCACATCCGGCAAATGTCATCAACGTCTTGATGCCAGATGTACCACCTGCAGTTTCTCGTCGGCATTATCCTGTCCTGGAAGGCTATCATGTCGGCTTCTACTACTGAATAGAGTTCGCCACGCGTTAGCCACAGATTAGATGCGGCCTTGTCGACGTGTGGCCGCTCCAGTTGATGGGGGTGGGTACCATGCACTGCTTTCTGCTTCCAAGCTGCAATCTTCTCCTCCACTGTCTGCAGATTGCAGTTGAGTTGGTACTCCGCTTGCGCCAAGTGCAGAGCGCTGTATCCTCTGTCGGCGGCGCAGACAGCCCGGTATAGCGCGTTTTGGTTGGCGCGTTCTTCGAAGTACTCGCGCAGTTGTTGTACCTGGGCAACACACAGTGCAGATATGTCGACTATTCCAAGTCCCCCTTCTTTGCGTGGCAGTGAAACTCTCTCCAGTGCCGATTGAGGATGGTGCATTCCGGCCTCTTTAAATGCTTTCCTCAAGGTCCTCTAGGTCAGTTTTGCTCCATTTGACTACACCAAAACTGAAGGTCAGCAGGGGAACCGCGAATGTGTTGATCACGCGTACCTTGTTCCCCGCGTTGAGGAAAGTCCTCAGAACACAGTTCACTCGACTCAAGAACTTGTCTCGCAGCTCCGTCTTGATGTCGGAGTGGCGAATCCCGGTGAGCTGTCGGAATCCAAGGTATTTGTAGGATTCGCTACGAACAATGTCTTGTATAAACTCGCCGTCATAGACCTCGTAGCCTCCGGATTCGGTAAGTTGTCCTTTCAGCAGGTGGACACAGCGGCACTTGTCGAGGCCGAATTCTATGCAGATGTCCCTGCTTATATCTTCGAAAACCCGGATAGCTACACCTAGACGCTGACGTGAATCAGCGTAGACCTTGAGATTGTCCATGTAGAAGATATGGGTCACTTCTTCATTGGTGCCGTCCCCATACCTTAACCCTCTACCGCCCGAGATTTTTATTTATCTAAAAAAACCTACTCCACTTTTATCTCATTTGACTTTACCCATTTTGTTTGCTGTTGGGATCCACTCGCTTCCACTTTTTTAGACAACTCGATTAGAAAAGGAGTTTAAAAGTATGTTTTAGGGAAACATATTTCGGTCTGCACAACGACAAGCGAGTACGAAAGCACTCAACACCAAAAAATATTCCCGACTTGCATGTATTTGCAAAGCGGATTCCCCCAGGCACATTAATTTTGAAGTCCGTGTTGGGAAAACACAGCTCAGTGGGAAAAAAATACCCCCGACTTGCATGTTTTGACAAAGTGGATTCCCCCAGGCACATTGATTTTGAAGTCTGTGTTGGGGAAACCGTAAATCGGGCCAATCAACCCTTGGCAGTTAGGGCGTTTAGATAACGCTTGACATTTTACAGTTATTCAATTGCAATGCAATAAATATTCCTACGGTGGTTAGACTCTCCATCCTCCTCTCTAAGGGAGGACTGCCATACAAATGAAACACAAATTTCTGCATTACTCAAGAATTAATCAAGCGAACGAAACCAAATTTGGCATGTGGAGGTTTTAGGGTGCAATAAATGTTTCTATGGTGGTTCGACACTCCTCCCCGCTCTCTTAGGGTGGGCTGTCATACAAATGAAGAACAAATTTCTGCATAACTCGAAAAATAATCAAGCAAATGGAGCCAAATTTGGCATGTGAATATTATAGGAGGCACGAAACGTTTCTATGGTGAATGGACACTCCTCCCCCTCTCTAATGGGAGAAGAGGGGATGAGTCGTCATTCTGTAATGTTTTCTGTATCAAACATTTATTCCATGTAACGGAGAAACATGTTATTTGCAAGTGGTTGAAAAATCTTGAACGAGAATTGTGTCTGGAAATAATCTGATATTATAATGATGAGTTTTGTTAGAAGTACTGGAATTTTATAGTAAAAGGTAAATTCAACGGGGTCGATTAGAAGATCATTTAATGAACAGTTCTGCGATTGGACTCATGAACTTGCGCTTAGTAAGAAAACGTGAATGTTTGAAGGTATTGATGACGAAAAAAAAATTGGGCAGTTGAAAATAAATTCAGTCTCATAAATGTATCGTTTGTTTTGCCGCACGCCAAAAACAAATATTTTTGAAAAGCTCGTAACGGATGAAAATAAAATTGCAAACGGAACATCAAACTTCTATTAAAGCACAAATGTGATAATAAAAAGGACATGAAACTCAACCAGTTATTTAAAATGCGCCTACCCCTGCCAGTCTATTAAACGTTACAGTCAGCCTCATAAATGAGTTCATCAGCAGAAGTTTTCACTACTTTTCAGAAAAAAAAATTATTAACACCGGACAAACTATAAAAGAAAGTGACCCAAACTAATCTGCATGAGGCTGTGCGGAAGTGCTGCTCAAGTTGACTGCATACTCCAATAAACAGCTTCATTCGGGCTACACACGAGTGTTAAACAACGTTCAACGTGTGGCACGTTTTGGTGAGCACTTTCCGGAGAAGATTGTTGCTATAAATTTAATATGAGCTCGATGCAGCCACTAGATTACAAGTGACCCACATTCACTATAAAACTGTTACAAAAGCTGCTGCTGCCGCTACCGTTGCTCGCATATCGATCAGTTTTCCCGAGACCGAGACCGGGTGATTCAAGATTCAGTGCGGATCCTGCAGACACCTGAGCTCTCCACCTGAGCTTCCCCCAGGAAAGGTTAAAATCGCAAATGATACTTCTTACCGTCTACCGCTCGACGGAGCACTTCCCACAAGAGTGGCCTCGTATGGCCGTACTTGTCTGGGATGGCTTTATGGCATCATACATTTATGCAACACTAGCAATCCTGTAAGCCACTGCTTCGCCACTGAATTTGACTTACTGACTTTGCCGATGTTGCTGCTGTTGCTACGGCTCGAGGGCTGCCACAGATCCAAACATACGTGCCTGGCTCGAACGATTGGACCTGTCTTATTTGCACAAGTGCAATTTTACCTCTCAAACTCCTCACCTCCCTGTGCAACCAGCAATTGGCGCGGAAGAAGTTGAGGCCAAAAACAACACATTATCCAGCAAGAAGAGCGATGCAAAATATGAATATCAAATAGAAGATGCAAAACGATGAGAATCGTAGAATCAGGACTTGGTGCTTTCAATGCATACCCAACGTTCAAAAGCTAACGGGCGAAATTGACGCCCCGCCTGCATTCAGTGGGGCCACCCAGGGGACATAAAATTGATCATCAAGCACTTTCCGATAGCACACTGTTTGAGTGTGCCTCCCGGGGAGAGACGAAAAGGAAAATTTTATTAATAAATCAGAATATTTGTGTCTATCTGCTCCCATATTTTGCTTTGAACTGGATTTGTGTCGCCCCTTCCGATCCTGCCACCTGCCGCCAGCGATGTCAGCCAGGATCCGAGCAAACACGACACGGCCGTCTGCTCTGCAGCAAAGCGTAAAACTTTGGATCCGGAATATTTAAGTTCATTACAAGAAGTTTCACACTGGCGATAGTTGTATAGTTGTGTGTGTGTTCCGTTCTCCGCTGGAGCCAACCGAATCGTTCTGCCAGTAGGAGCCGCTGTGTTGTTTGTGTTTCCGGTCGGAGATCGTGGGAAACGGATGGTAACGGGCACCGGGCTTCGGGGTGGGCGCTTCCTTGGCAACTTCTTGGCCTAGGTTGGCTGCCGGGAGGCTTTTTGTCATTCCGGCTAAGCTGCATCATTTTGCACCAATTTGCAAAGTGGGTTGGGCGGATAGCAGCCGAAGCAGCACCGAGACTTTATGTCTTCGGGACGATGTTAATTGTTGGGAACGGGAACGGGACCGAGAAGATGGCGCAAGCCTGGCAAGAGTTGAGAAAGTAGTTTTCATAATCATTAGGCATAAAATTGTACGATCAGCATTTTAGACATTATGAGGGAGAATGAGCCCATTACTGCATGCAAAATGTGGGCGCCAAGCGGACGGACCGTTTGTGACCCCGTTTCGAATGAATCCCGAACGCTCCCAAGACGGAACACTTAGATAGGTTAATGACCGAACTGCCGAGCGCCAGGGAAATAATTGTAACAGCTTTGCCAAATTATAATATTATTTTGCGAATTTGTAATCTCTTAAATTATTGTTTCGAGCAAGTTTTGTAACGAGAAAGCATGGAAACCACAAGTAAGATTCATCAAACAAAGGTTTAACAATGTTTGAATTTAGAGGGCGGTATATAATTGATTTTAACATTTAGCATTTAGGTACGAATGTAGTTATTTTTAAAGGGTTTTTTCACGAATGAAAAAAATGAAACGATTCTATTTTACTTATTAATTAGATTGTTTTATTTTATTAATTAACTTCCAAAATTTTTATTATTGATTTTACTTCTAGCAACTCGACGCAACTTCAGTCAGCGTGGAGTTGAGTGAAATAACACTATAGATAAGTTGACTGATTCTAATCGAATCAACAACCGAGCTACATTGTTAACTGTAATTTTTTGTACATATTTGTCTGGAAAGGTACAGATTTTTTCGTTAATTCTGGTACAGATTCTGTACGGTAATTTTTATTGAAATTTCTCATCAACATTAAGGTACATGACGGTTTTTACGCCGCAGCATCGCTTGGTGCTGCTGATCATAAAAGCATTTACAATGCAATGATTGATCAGATTCATAAGGACGGGATTTCTTACAAGGAGCGTCTGTAAGGATTCGCGTCGGACGGTGCGATGTATGTTTTGCCCGAGATTAACAGATTAAATATTTTGTTCCAGGCTGAAAAACCTGAATTCCCAATGCTACATGAAAAGCTGATGGTTTTTTATTTGGTACTTCTAACTAATATCCTGGATTCTTGCTTTATTTCAAATTTGAAGATCATTCATGAGTTTCGAAATCGGCTCAGCCTCGATACGATGAACGCTATTTTGGGTTTAAAAGTTTCGATTAAACATCGTGGTGGCAGCACGAAAATTTTAATAAATGATAGTATGCAATCTAGATTCAGAAAAAAACTATGTATGAGCATCATGAAGTTGAAATGTAAAATTTCCAGACCTTTTTGTACATTCCCTGACATCCTGACAAACAATCAAGAAGTCCACTTGTTCCTTCTTCCTCTCGTAGTTTCGAAGGAATATAGGGCAGTTTGTACGAAATGTTTCGTATCGATGTCTATTCTTCGTTCGTTTTTAATTTTGTTACAATTTGAACATTGAACAATTTGAATGATTTTTGCCCCATTTTGAACAAACGCTGTGTTTTGCTTGGCAAACCCGCAAAATATTGATTTTGCCTCTATAATTTTATTATAAGTATCCCCATCCTCTTCTATTATAGCACAGTATTTATTATATTTTATTTTATTGTTACAATAGATTTTTCTTACTTCGAAATGTTTGTTTTTGTCCAACGAAGGGTTCTGTTTCAACAACGCAATTTTCAAATCATTTTAATTCATTTCTTCGCTAAATCCTATAATTTTGATCGTCGGTCTCAATGCTTCTGGTTTCTCAACCTCGTAGTCATGACCCAGCTTTTTCTCAACATCAACCTTGATTAACTCATTTTTTTTCTGAAGAAGAGACAACAACTGTACCATTCTTACCGTCTCGCAATCCATTTATGTTCAATCCTTTGGGATCTTTCAACATTTTTCTAGTAATATCAGATTCATGCGTAGTTTTTGGCTTTATGATTAAAATTTTTTCCCTGGTCAAAGTTTTATTTTTATCGTTACTCGCTGCATTACCTACATTTCCAGTTGTTGTTTTCTCTGCGTCTTTCAAAACCGCAGCGAATCCTAGTGGAGTTGCGTTTTCACTCTGAATAGCTTGCTCGTTTTTTTTTTTTATTTGAACGCAAATTGTACCGCTGAGGTGATTCCTCTGAATGGTTGAAAATGACAACTGTCATAATAACCTTCATAAAAATTCTCTGTTTCGCACTTGTATAATTTCTTTCTTTCTTTCTTTTATTATATATCTAGTCCCAAGCGATTCGCGTTTTTGAACGCGTTTGTAATGTAGATTCGTCCTGCAGGAGAGAAAATCTGTTGGTCTATAATGAATTGAATAACATTTTTACCTTTTCGCGATCCATGTCAAGTTTCCTGAGATAATTAAAAAAATTATGGGAGGTTGTGTCCAAGATACGACCGCATTGTTGACGTAGAACTACTCGCTTGTTTATACCTTCGGATATTATTCTATAGTGCTGTGAAATTTTGCTTAGTAGCTTAGTAGAATAATCTCTGGAATGTTTTTTCATTGTAGAATCAGTTGACGAAAATTGATTGATGTCATTCATGTCATTCTTGCCCTCGCAGAACAATACACTAGCTGATCATATGTCGCAATTAATTTCATGTCTATGCATTGAAAATTTACATCGAACGCTATTCCGGTGGCCATTTTCGCAATTGGCATAGACTCGGCTACAGTCGATTATATACATGTTGCACCAGCACCATTATTCCACATCTCATAACTACATCAATATATCGTTGGCACCGCGAGGAAACAACAACAATGACATATCATGCTACATATTATTTAGTATTGCCTCAGTGGAATTGCACCTCTAGGCATCGTTCGTACAACGTAAACCAAGCGCCAAACAAGCGTTCGCCATAGCACGCATACCGAGCCATATATTGGTGGCTTGAAACTACTAGGAATATAAACACTTCTAATTATTTTGCGTTATTCTCAAAAGAAACGATTTTCGAAAAAAGTTGCATTACTTTCTCATGCTCGAGATAAGCGCAGCTGCCACCCTTAGTGAAGGAAGTTTTTCTACTGGCAAGCGAAACCTAATCACATACAACATTCCCGAACGACATTTACTTTCTTGGTGTCTAAACAAGCGAAATAAACTCTTTTTGTTAATATCAACAACCTCGGAAACAGTAGCATTGCTTTATTATTATCAAGTTTAGCGCAATCCTAGTTGAAGGCAGTTTTGGGCCTGGTACGCAAACCCAAATAACTTATAACATTCCAGTACGACATTCAAGATGCATGGTATTCTTCAAATGATTTTTTGGCGCACAACCTTAATGCCTGCTTCGCCATAACGTCAGTTTAATGCATTCATGCAATGTCAAAGGCACCAACGAAGTCCTTATGATGATGAAAAACAAACAATGTTAACTTCTTGGAAAAAGTCTGAATTATGCCACACAGCTTGTACTCCGGTGTAACACCCATCGATGCGAATTCGCTGATGAGTTTGTCAAGAGCGACCGCCTTCACCACCAGCGGGGGGAGCTTGATTTTGGTTGCTGCTTGGGTAACGGCGTTTACATTTTCGACCGACGCGCCGAAATCGCCGACTTCGCTATTGTTCGATGCGGTGTCACACTCGCGAAGGCTCGGTTCAGTGCGAGCACTTTTCACTGCACCAACATCGCGTGCATCATTAGATGACGCTTACCTCGAAATTTTATTGCCCCTAGCAATGCGTTCGGTTTTTGCATGGCTCGAGCCTGCCTTCCTCTTCTTCTTGCTCATCGCACACTACGCGAAGCGTCCAATTTATGACGCGGAAAGAAGAACACACGATACGAATAACGCGAAAACCGAACAGAAAAATCAAACGACGATTTCCAAGTTGGATTACCACTGGTGGGGTCCAATCTTAGATCGAAGCGCAGCGAAAGCAAAGTTAACTGGATTGCTCAACAGTCCGATGCCGAATGAAAGTTTGCCTCAGCGAGATCAACTGTTTATACTCTAGGCAAGTATTCCCCTTCATTCTTCTTCTTTTCCTTTGTTCACGGAGACTTTAAATCCTACGATTTCCCCTTCGCTGCTCGTCGATAAGTTGCTCGTTATTGACAGCTCTGTTCGGGAAAGCACACAAATGGACAGAACAAATGTATGGGAAAATGGAAACGCTTAAAGTTTTCATGTATTTTAACCATTTACAAACCAGGAGATTCTAATGTATAGCATATTAAACAAATCTTGGGGAATTTTCGATTCGTTTGGTATGTAAATCGCCAAAATCAGTTCGCGGTAAAAAAAGTTATTAACGCTAACTTTATTTCATAAAAACGTGACCTGTTTTCTGATTTGGCACCCTTAATGAAAGACGTAGTTCTACGTAAAAAAAATTGTTACGCCATGCACATAAGGTGACCAAACATTTATTCTTAATTAAATTATTTTTCAATCACTTTATTCACTTTATATAGCTATGTACACAGCACCTTGTAATCCCTTAAATTAAATTAGAAGTTGAGTACATCATCATTCAAGCTCCAACGTATTTCAGAACGCATATGAACTTGCAATCTAAGGACAAGCTTGTTATACAGTAAAATATCAGGAGCTTGTTTGGTCGCGTTTTGACGTAGGATTACGTCTTTCGGGATCATATTGGGGTACAAATTGAAAATCGAAAATCGAGCACATCGTGAAAATTGTCCAATTTCTAACGCTTATTGCTCAGTCATTTCATGATGGATTGATGAGATTTTTGCGTCAATCGATTTCGTCACTCCATAACAAATTTTTATATTGAATAAAATTATATTTGTCATGGAACTAACTATCGAACAATTGCAAAATCTCAACCCCTATCCTAACGGAAATACCATTTCTGATTGGTCGAAATTGCAATGCATGAAAGTAGGGGTAGCTTTTGTTCCTACCGAAATGTTTTCCCTAACAGAGACATCAAAACCAAGCTGCCTGGGGAAAATTGACATTGCAAATACATGAAAGTAATGGGAGCATTTGTTACAGAGACATCAAAACCAAGCTTGCAAATGCATGTAAGTAGGAGGAGCTTTGTTCCTACCGAAATGTTTTTCCTAACAGAGACATCAAAACCAAGCTGCCTGGGGAAATCGACATTGCAAATATATGCATTTTTATATTGCAAGTAAGGTGAGTGATACGATTAATTCTAGCAAATAAAATTTTAATTTGGAACTAAAATGTTGGTGCTTCGTGAAATTTCATATTTCAATTTCAATCGTTCATTGTGAAAAATTTAACACAAGTGTGAGTATAAAATTGTATATGGTAGCAGTTGTGTTGAAAATGACTTGATATACTTGACATATTTTTTATTTGATACGCACCATCCAACGACTGTTTACTATCTTTCTGTCATCATCACTCGGTAAACACTGGTGGGGTTAACAAACAATACCCAACAACCAAACAAAACGGCCCTTTTCAGGGCCATCAAATCATTATCAGTTTAACGATATAATTCTTCAAACATATCCAAAATCAACAGATAGCCTAACGGAATCATACGTCGACTATGCGGTCGTGTCTCGGACACGACCCTTCTGTGACTTTTTTCACTTGCCGAATTTTTCATATTGTACTTTTTGTGCTTTCTTATTTTCATCTTGTGCACGCTTATCGTCTTATGTTTTCTACTAAGATATTGATCACTCTCCGGGTTGCCACATATACAGAATATTCTGTATTTTATAAATAGTGCGAAGCGCTAGAAGAAAAGATTCTAGTATTATCTCATCGAGCTCCGATTCGGATATTGAGGAACTACACGCAACTGAAGACCTGGTCGATATTTTAGAAGAACTTACTACAGACGACATAAAAATATAAAAGATTTTAATATGAAGTTCAATCTTTGAGAATGATTTCCCAACAGTACATTTAAAATGTAACGGTTTATTGATTTTCTAACAACTTTGTCAAACATCACATTTAAATCAGACATCTGGTTTCAATCATTTTAATTACGCGCTAGATCGCCGATCGGTTCAGTAGTACTCAAGTCCAAAGGAATCAGAAAGACAGAAAGACGTCACTCTATTTTTATATACATGGATTAGTTGATGCAACCATCAAATTGAAACTTATGTATCTAATGCTTACTTTTGAATTGTTATCCTAGAGCAAATATATATCTCCCACGTTATGGGATCAAACTGTTTTGCTTTTTCATTTTCTTGCCGAACAATAAAAACTTTGAACGTTGAATTAATTTCAATGCACCTTGTTTTTAACACTCCTATACTCGCGCATTGGTCTGTCAGACCGATAAATCAATAATTCGTTCATTTCTCAGAAAATATCAACATTACGACTTTGCGGTTCTCTCTAGCTTCGTTATTCGTCGTTCGTCATCGTTCAGCGTATCACATGTGTTGGTACAAAGGGGGCGTGTGCCACTTTTTTAACACTTTCGGTCTGAAAAACCGACGCGGGTATAGGAGTAACTTTTTTGGACAAGTTCCTTTGTTCATATTCTAGAATATTGTTGAATGAAATGTATAAATTAATGTTAGTGGCGTGGGATATTTATTGAATATATTGCATAAGATCATTACCGGACTATTCTTATTCGATTTCAGTTCCTTTTGTAACTGGGTTGAACAAAACCATATATTAACTATTCGTCGTTAGATACATACGTTCAAAAGCAAAATATAAATGATAGATGATAGGGGAATCTATAAAAAAAATAGCTAGGAATGTATCGTCAGAAGGTACTGATAGTCTCCGATGTTCATTGGAAGGAGGAAAGTGAAGTGAAGAAATGAAGAAGTGGCTAGCTTGAAGCCAAACAGTGATAAAAATATTCGCCAATATTCGGAAAACCGCTCCAGAAAATTTTTCTGAAAAGCGAAACGCGGTGGTAGATTGAAGTAATTTGACTGAAGACGACAACGAATTGCAAGGGCGTCGTTTAACCGATTTGATATCTGAATGGCAAATGATACTTGCTATTGTTTTTTTTTAAATCATAATAATTATTGATAAATTAGATTTTGCAGTCGTCACAGAAACTCATATCAGGATTGATTCATTTGCTATTTGAAAAGGCACTTGCCTTGCTTGCGATAAGGCTGTTGCTCGTCTCCACTAATACCTAGAAGACGAAGAGGTTAAATTTTTTTTAGCATTCAAAAATCGTAAGAAGGTTCTCATGTCATGTTGTTAGTTGTGTCCACAGTTGAACATAAAATGTCGTATTCATCATTCACCACTAGGGTTTTATAATTTGGCAGAGATTTGAGGACCACTCAAAGTTTGGCAAAACTACAAAAGTGTTGTTCGCCAAATTTCAGATACAGAATCTGTTATTTTTAAACGGTTTTATTTAGCTTGCCCTGTAATCTGTTTGTATGTTTGTAAATTTGTAACATGTTTGTCTGTAATGCTTTACCTCATTAATAGGAATTTGAAACCCTTTCTGCTGTCCGATTGATCTGAAATTTGGAACACACCTTTATCTATGTAGTTATTATAAAACTGCGTATTTCATGATCTTTAAAATTCAAGATGGCGGCCGCTACAAAACGGCGGATTACATATTTTCTCAAAACCTTATCAATATGGGTTTTTCCAAAACTCCATCAATATGGGTATCAAATGAAAGGGCTAGACTAGTAGAACACAGTTATTTATGAAAAATGCAAATCCAAAATGGTCGCCACCACAAAATGGCGGCATATATATATTTATTCCAAACTCTATCAATATGGGTATCAAATGAAAGGGCTTCACTAGTAAAACACAGTTATTTATGAAAAATACAAATCCAAGATGGCTGCCAGTACAAAATGGCGGACTATATATTTTCTCAAAACTTCATTAATATGGGTATCAAATGAAACTATTTGACTGATAGAATACAGTACAGTAGTTTTATTATAGAGAAATATTCTAATGAAGCAGATAATGTACTAAAAACTAGAAAATAAAATAAGTAAAAAAAAAATTTTCATGTTAAACTGTTTAATTGTGATTGAACATAATAATGTACTAAAAGCTAGAAAATAATTAGGCAAGTAGCAGTTAGCAGTTATCACACCTCTCCTTCATTAGTCTAGGGCATTGATAAGACTAAAATAAACCACTTTTATATGTTGAATCCGTACCTTTCGTTTCCTACGTTGTGTTGTCCTTCTTTGTTTTTTTCCGATAACTTCACTTTCTTTCTAATTCACTTTCAACTTTACTTTCTCCTCTATCCTCAATTTTCGCTTTCTTCACTATCAATAAAAACGTCCTGTCCGATTGAATGTTTTGTGTGAACCATGTCCATGTTCGCCAACTTGCCCCCAAGCGACTTTTTCAATAAAAAAATTTAGCTGAAAAAAAATCATGATTGAAAGTCGGAAACAAACAGATTATGTATAAAAGAGTACCTTCATCATGTTTAAATTATTTTGAACATTTAACGTTCCTCATAAAGTGGATAATGAAATTTGAAAAAAACGGAAAAAAAATAACAAAATTTCGATTTTTCACATTTTTATTTTTCACGTTTTCGGCAGAGTTACCGAATACAAAGTTTGGCTTTGTTATGATGCATCTTCAGTAAAAAGCAGGTGGAGATACCTTCATTACAACGGGTTAAATTACCGGTTCGTCATCTTGCCTTCCTCGCTAACTTGCCTCCCTCTCCCCTACAGGGTGACTCAAAAGTCTTGAAATTCTTCAAACATAAGGTGACTATCAATACGATGTCAATAGTCAATAGTAAAGTGACCAGATGGTCAGAGGTCTAACGCGGGACACCCAAAAAAACTTGTATACGAAAAAAATAAATATACGTCATTTGAACATAACATTTATTCATGAAATTCTTAACATGTGTCCTTGCAATTAAACCTGATCTGTTTTATTTCTTTCATCTTATCGGCATATAGTTGAAATTTTATTGTGGCGCAGATTTTGCTTACGTTTGAAAAAAAACTCGCTCAGTCAGAGCATTTAAGCCTGGAAACTACGATTCGAATTGAACCATTTTCTTCAAATTACCGAATGGAATATTTTAAAATTCGAAGCCATTTTTCAAAAATTTCGGATGGCGATGGAAAAAAAACTAGAAAAGATGGAACAAATTTTTCTTGAATCTTATGTTTATTAAGCCTTCAATAAAAATGATTCAAAGCTGATGATTCGCAGCAGCCTTGGCGAATGCCTTCAAGCAACTTCATGATATTTTCACACAGCTTTTCCACCAGCGAAGAAGATGGACATCTTGAGACACTTCGTATCTACCGGATATAACCGATTTGCTATTTACAACATCCTCTCCCTGCCACTCTTCGAGCCGGGAGATCGAAACAACGTGCCAAACGGTGGAGAAGTATCTGGCCAGAATGAACATTTTTATGTGGAAGCGCCAGAAGAGATCAGATGAAGTAGCTGGAGGTACTGGTGAAAAACTTCTTTCCGGCGAAGCGCTTTGTCGTGCTCATAATCAATGACGAAACCTAGTTGACGCTAGAATTCAACGAATGGCAAGGGACCGGGTACCTCACAAATGAGGTAAGCACTGACGTCTCTGGCTGACGATCGGCGCTGAGGGAATGTCCAAGCCGCACTTCTTCGAATCTTGTGGTGAACGCACAGATATACAAGAAGTGCCTGCCGGGAGTTGCCGCCTTCATAAAGAGGTATCAAGTAACGGAGAGATCAATGGCGGAGAGGAATCGGCTGAAAATAAACATTGTAGCGAAGACCGCCAACCTTACCAACATCCCCCAGCTGCGAAGGATAGAAAAAAAATTTGGCGAACTTCAAACGGAAGATTTTCTTCAATAACTTCATGGACAAAACGGAGAAACAGCTGACCGCTAAAGTCACGTAAAGGTTAAAGAACATGCCGACTTTTATCTTTTCATCGGCCATGGTTGAGGTTCCGTCCGTAAGTCCACCTGGCACTTCATTTACGATACTTCATCAAACATCTCTGCCTCTTCCTGTCCAGCATCCACTAGTTCTTCCGACTTATGTAACACGTTGAGCCCCGACGGAGTTATAGGACCGAGAATAAATTTTTCGTCTGACTCGCGTCGGTCCCTGCGGATCAATAGGACACTTTAATAAAAAAAAAATCCAATTTTATTGCTATCGTTCCCACTTGACACTCTCTAAACAAAAAGTACACGTTCGGTGCGATGAAACTGGCTCATTCGATTTAACCTTCGGATTCACTGAACAGTCTGACAAATTAATATTTTTTTGAGGTTCATCCATTTAAGAAAACGAACATGATCAAATTCTAATATTGAAATATATTGATATCGCGGGACATTTTCGCTTCTTTTGCAAATGCGGGACATAATCTAACGCGGGACATTTTGTCGTAATGCGGGACGTCTGGTCAGTTTAGTCAATAGTTATACTACCAAACAAGCAGGTGACCACTTTACCCCGTGACCACATTACCCATTTTATACCCTTATCTTTCTCTGTCTCTTGCTATGCGCTTGACTCATTGCATCATGTTCATGACATTTTAAGGTACCAGTAAACCATATCATTTCACAAAATTCGAATTTCTATTCGAATGATGAGCCACTCGTTACAGCGGCAGTAATAAAAATGTACGAGTGATGATTTTCATAAAATAAAATTGCATGTTTACACCAAATTTTACACAATCGTCAACGACAACGCATACGGTGCTGTTCCCAGCCCAAAATTGACATGTACACTTTCTCCCCCAGCAAAACCTCCTCCGAATATATTTTATTGCACACGAATCAAAGAAAAAATACTGCTCATAATGCTCCTTTTGGCAGCATTTAACCACCGCTGAGGAGGCATTACACCTGGCTGTGGAGCGAAGAAAAATGGTACATTCGCGCGACCAAATGGCAAATAAAAGCTTGCCTGTAAAGTGGGACGTCTGAATATATATTTTTCTTTTCTTTTTTTTTTTTTGAGCATCGCGTGCCTACACACAGAGAGACATAAACGCACTGAACACCCCACCCCCCCAGAAAAAAAGGCCGTCTTGCGATGCCTTCCAGGTGGAGGTTTATTTGGAAAGCGATTTGATCGATAGCAATAAAGGAGACGCTTCGTTTTCGCTTCGTCGTCAGCGCTAAGCGGCTCGAAAAATTGAGCGTTTTGAATAAAGATGGCAAAAAATAAAACGAAAAAAAAAATGCGGAGGACACATTTTTTATTGTAGTCACTTTGGCCGCGCGTTACGTTCGTGACTTGCAAGGACACACAATCATCATCGCTTCAGTTGAGCGCGGGATGGGATGATGGAAACCTGCTCGTCAGGGAGTTAGGGAGGCGGAAGAGAAGAATCAGATTTTGACGCTTACGTGCTTTTCCTGTCGTTTTTCTTCCCCATTTTCCCGGAATGAAGGAATTTGAAGTACGTACATCTCTCTACGCTTTGTCGCACCTTACGTGTGTCTTGTTGCCCTGGGGGATCGAGGGTTTACCGGTGAAGTTGAAGGTTGCTGGGTGCGTACTGGAAGTCTATTTGAATAGCAGGATTAGTGCGCGTGAAAGCAACGGGCCGAGGTGATAATTCTTTCTGTTGACGACGAGGCGGAATAAATATATGGACCTTTTTGTGAACGGCATTCCGCTCAGTGATTCCTTGTTCCGGCTATTTTTGGAACACAGTTAACGGTGCATTCAGTCGGACCCCAAATGATGAAAGTATTCGCTTGCCGCTGGTTACAAAACATCCGGGATCCGTGTTGATTCGATCCTCGAAGAGGGAACTATTGGTCGGTATTTGTCGTTGGATAGGGCGATGCGTTTAAAGCATTTTCCCCACTAGCGATAAGCGGCAGTGCAAACAAGCAACCCAAAAAGACAAATACATCTTCGTACAGCTCAGCAAACGCTCCTTTTCCGGGTTCGGACATTCGTCCGGATACGTGTGGCCTTTGTCGGCAGCGGCATTAGGATCGTCCTGTGTGCGTTGCCATTGGCTGCCAAACACGTTTAAACAATCTGTTTTTCCGTCGAGAGCCAGGGATAAAATTGAATCAAAACTTGTTTGTGAAACTCATGACGAACGTGGGAGGGCACATCGTGGGAGGGGTTGCACACACATAGTAGTTCCTCCTGTTTTCGTACCATCAGCGTCCATCTTCCATGTACACACACGTTAAAGTTATGAAAGCGGCGGTCGTGTGGTAGACGCAAGATAAGCCCAGAGAAAGACAGCTGGCCTAGACAAATTTTGCGATTTTAGCTCCACACGGCTTCACTCAATAAATAACAGCCGGACATTTGTTGGGACCGGTGAGGAGAGATGCGATACAGGGCGAATGGTGGTGAGGTTGGATTTCTGTTGGTTTACCTTTCCGTACTGAATGCTCTGCCCTTAAGTGGCACGGATGAAAGCTTCTCACGTGTGCTCAAACATAAGGGGATAAGCTGCGAGGAGTGATTTTCGTAGTTCCGCAGTTCCGCTGCGCCACTTCATGTCTCCGCAGCAACGGGTAGTCCGAATTTTCGTAATCTTGTTTACGGTTGCAATGAACGGTTCCTTTCGTCTATTTAGTTTGTATGCTGATTAGTATTCTTTGATTTTCTATAGAAGATGGTTGCCGCAAATGAAAATCATACCTCTTCGAATCGCTTATATTTATGAATCGAATAAAGTTCTAACACGACCCAGTCCTATTTCAGATTGACCGGTTCGTATTATCGTTTCTAAAGTCTGCTTCATTTAATATTGGAACACAAACAATTGCGTGTAGTTCAGTCATTTATTAACGAATTCATAATTTGTTTTTCATACAAATGTAGCATTTTCTTTACTCTTTCATAAAAAAAAAATTATTCATTGCTGTTTCGAAGAAATTTTCGTACTTTTCCCGTAATACGGCACATTAGGCGGCGCACACCCTTTTCGTCCACCGTTTTGGCGATTTGATTCCACCAGTTCTTCATTTGAGTCATGTTCCTAACAAGTTTTCCCTTTGCCTTAAGCCTCCGCTTCGTGATTGCCCAGTATTTCTCTATCGGCCGGAACTGGGGGCAGTTTGGGGGGTTGAGGTCCTTCGGTATTACGCTGACCCCGTTCGTTGCGTACCATTCCATAACCGTTTTGCCGAAATGGCAGCTTGCTAGGTCCGGCCAAAACATTACTGGACGGTCGTGGGCACGAATAAACGGCAGAATCCGTTTCTGTAGGCACTCTTTTTTGTAGACTTCTGATGTCATTGTCTTGTCAGTGAGAAAGACTTTGGTTTTCTGTCCACAACTGCATATCCCCTGCCAAATCATGTACTTGCGGGCGAATTTATCCGCAAACACGAACTTAAATTTTGCAGGTACATCCCCCTGAGCCGTCGCCAAATAAATTTTTTGACCTGGGATTTGCCCAAAGTCCGCCTTCACGTAGGTCTTATCGTCCATCAGAATACATCCGTCGAACTTGGTCAGCACTTGGTCGTACAGCTTTCGAGCACGGATTCTGGCCACATTGTTCTGCTTCAGCGTCCGATTTGGCTGTTTGCTGGCTCGGAATGACCTTATTCCTTCCCGGAGACGAATTCGTCGCACCGTACTGTGAGCGGCCTGGAACTTATTGGCCAAATCGCGGTCTGAAAGATTGGGATTCCTCTTGACGGCCTTGATGACTTTCCCACGCAGTTTCCGGTCGACAGTTCCACTCCGACGCTTCGAATGCGGCTTCCGAGCCCTCGTCAATGTTTCCTTGTACTGCTTGATAACACGCCATACGGTATTTCTGGGCATTTTAAGCTGTTTAGCTAGCTTAGATGCCGACAACAATGGATTTTCAAGAAAACTGTGCACAATTTTATCTCTCCGTTCGGCTTCCATGGCGGTTGTTTACAAAATGCTATCGTTTGGTGTTATGACATAAATACATGGGCAAAGGTAATGAATTTCCCGACACGTGGGTGAAAAAAGTTTCCAAATCCGTCCACTAGGAGCGCCACAATGAGCAAAAGAATTTGTTCCAATATTAAATGAAGCAGACTTTAAGTGTGTTAAATCAGGGATTCTCAAATTATGTTAGGCATGAATGAAGGGATATCTCCGACTCCTATAGCCAAATTTCATTACGAAATCAATCTCTAGTTTTTTCTTTTATTCATACAAAATATTTACCAGTTTAAAAATTCTACCCTTGGTTGAATTAGTAATCTGGATATCATTTTCTCATCAATAAATGGTCATAAGATTCAGTAAATATCAAATGTAATTAATAATTATCAATACAGTGTTTTAGGAATTAACGAGCTGTGGCAACTATAGCCGCGATTGGGGTAGATTGGAGACTTCGTGCGTTGAATAACGGAACTTTTGATCGGCCCGATTGGTTATAGAGTTCTCTTGGTTATCTTCTCAGGTTTTCCATAGCTCCATAATTATCTGTCCGCCGTCATGATTGGATTTCGATAAAAGGTGCGTGCGATAAATTATAGAATGTGGGGTCAGTTCAATTTATTTTAGGTTTTCTCAAGTTACCTAAGGATAGTGGGGGAGCAAATCTTGGAAGCTTTGGAAGCTTCGAAGCTTGTCCTTCCATCAGTGGCTGCATAATTGTAGGCGTTTCCAACAACTGTTATCACCGTAGTCTAGTGCGACATTGAAATTCAGCTGGTTCGTGATCTTCAAACCTGTTCTGCAATATGGATACATGCCAAGCTTGTTCACAATCCTTGAGTTCCGGGAAGATTCCATGGATACACGTTTAGGAAACTACGGCGATAATCGTCGTACTATCAATAAAACCCTCTATGGATCACAACAGGAACTCAGACAAACCAGCCAATCGCTAGACAAGTCAACTTTCCTCCACAACATCGATCAGCTCAATCTAGATGATACCATCGATCCTATAAATCGCTCGAGATCATGTGACGAATCATCTTTCTTTGAAGTATTGGATGAAGTCAACAGCTCAGTTGCACAACAACCAGACAAGCTAGTTGTAGGAAACCGACGCGTGAAAATCCTGTCGAACTTGCAGTCTAGGCCTACATCTCAGGCAATTGCATCCACACCGGCAGCGCCAATTGGAAAGTCGAATGATTTATCCGCGAACGAGCCTCTATCTAATGCTCCAAACGAAGGTAGTACTAATAGATCTAGTTCAGCTACTTCCGTACATCACAACTTGCCCAGCAACAGTAACCACAATATTACTCGGAATACTACTGGGACTTTGAGTGTTGCCAAAGTTAGACAACCGACTAACGATATGGTAGATTTCTACGTGACTTCATTCACCCCAGAACAAAAAGAATGTGGTGTAAAACAACATGTTCATGAGATCGCAAATGTAGACCCATCGTTAGTCAGCGTAGTCAAGCTGGTTCCCCGTGGTAAACGTCTGAAAGATCTATCTTTTGTCTCTTTTAAAGTGATCGTGAATAAAGCTGTGTCCAACGTAGTAGGCGATACTTGGTACTGGCCAGAAGGAGTCACCATCCGTGTTTTCGATTACGACCAAAAAAACGGCCCTACGTCATCTCGACAGAACTCGTCATAGAATTTACTAAAGCCGATCAAATATTATCAACATCGTTCATCGAGGCAAACCCGGGACGCACACAAACAGGTTCTATGGACAGCCCTTATCCTTTCGACACAGTCGAGCCATATCTCATCGGTTCCTGCCGCAGTCGTCCCGACCCTGTGTTCGATAATGGAGATAGGGCTGTCCATCCTGCTCCATCAGGCGAGTACAATTTTTTTCCAAACAGACCAACCCCTGATTCGTTGCATGGTTTCAGCATTACACCGTTCAGTCGTCAACCATCAAGATTTTCTACGCAACACGCTTCAACTCCAGGACAGTCGAGCTCTTCCAACCATCGTTCAGCAGTCGTCCTGGGCCTGTGTGTGGGATCAGAGAAGGGGTCTTCCACCCTGCTACTCCTGGCAAGTACGACAATGTAGTTTGTAGTTCAGCTTCTGATTCACCCACCGGTTCTAGCGTCTCAACCAACTGTCACGTCAGGGGGTCCGATCGTTCACGCACCACGGTAACAATCAGTGTCAGAAACGGTGTGGCTCAACCTGATCAAAAAAATTTATCTGTCTACTACCAGAACGTCAGAGGTTTACCTCTCCTGAAACTGAAACTATCGTGCTGTGACTACGATATAATCGTCTTCACTGAAACGTGGCTCAGGTCCGATATCTGTAACACAGAGATTACATCGGACTACACAGTATTCCGGTTTGATCGCAATGAGGCTACTAACAACCTTTCGAGGGGTGGTGGCGTCCTTGTAGCTGTGAAATCTAAGCTTCAATGCACGACGGTTTCCTTAGTTGATTGTAGTCAGCTGGAACAGTAGGTTGGAACACTTCCTCATCGTTCGCTGTTCATCTCTGCTATCTACCTTCCTCCGGGCTCCGATGTCGGGCTATATTCGACTCACGCTGTGGCTGCTCAAAACATATCGGATCGTTCATCACTCAACGACGTTATTCTGCTCATTGGAGATTATAATCTTCCTCATCTGCAATGGTGTTTCGAGGAGGACATCAACGGATATTTACCCTCTAATGCATCCAGTGAGCAAGAGACTAATCTAGTAGATCCAATCTCGTCGTGTGGCTTGGTTCAGGTGAACTCATATGTCAACTCTAACAACAGACTTCTGGATTTAGCCTTCACGAGTTCTCCTGATATAACTGAGGTATTCGAACCACCACTTCCACTGTTGCCCATCGACACACATCACCCACCGTTCATTCTGTTGGTGGACATACAGAGTTCGGTCACATACCACCAACTTCACTCTGCTACAGACGTAGCAATTTCGACTCGCTGAATGCCGCGTTTTCGTCCATCGACTGGCAACATTTTCTGAATAGACAGTCTGTTAACGAAAACGTCCTCATATTCTACGACAAGCTGATCGAAATAATCCGCTCAAATGTTCCGCGCCGTCGTCGTAATTCAAGCAACGTTAGTAAAAAACCTTGGTGGACAACTGAGCTTCGCAACTTGCGTAACCGATTCAGGAAAGCACGCAAACGATTTTTTGCTCTCAGGTCAGATGTGAATAGAGAGTGGTTACGTAGAATCGAGTCATCGTACAATGAATTAAACATCTCCACCTACCAACAATACTTATCAAGAGTGGAATCAAACTTGAAACAAAACCCATCGATGTTCTGGAGGTACGTTAAAGGACAAAAAGCTAACAACCGCGTGCCAACCAATGGCACATATAATGACTACACAGCCAGCACAGCTAACGAAGCTGCCAATCTTTTTTCTAACTTTTTCCAAAGTGTGTATTGTTCAACTTCACCTGTACCTCGCCCGGGATGTTTCAACAACGTGCCAACCTATAATATTCACCTTCCGATCTTCGGATTTTCCAACGATGAAGTACTTGGTGCATTGGTCAGATTGGATGCTTCGAAAAGAGCCGGAGTGGATGCTCTGCCACCTTTGTTAGTAAAAAACTGCGCTGTATCTTTGGTCGTTCCTTTGACGATGATATTTAACAGTTCAATAGAACAGAGATGCTTGCCAAGTTTATAGAAAACAGCTTCAATGATTCCTGTCCACAAATCTGGCAGTTTATACAATGTTGTCAATTACAGGGGAATTTCGATTCTCAGTTGTTTGGGAAAAGTTTTGGAATCTCTAATGCACAACGTCATGCTTAATGCAGCAAAGCCGATTATCTCTGACTATCAGCACGGATTCATACCACATCGTTCAACTGTTAGACTGCACATTATTGCAAACGACATTGACGTTGTTCTGAGCTGGTGCAGAGAGAATGGTATGAGTGTGAACATAAATAAGTGCAAAACGATCACCTTTAGCCGCAGTCGATCTTCAGTCTCACACCAATATCTGATCAACAATACTCCATTGGAACGCGTACAGTCCATTCGCGACTTGGGAGTTATAATGGACTCTAAACTTCGTTCTCATGAGCACGTTTCCATCAGTATTGCCAAAGCTTTTTCCGCACTTGGATTCATTCGCCGTAATGCTGCTCAGCTAACCGATGTATATGCACTTTAATCGCTTTTTTGCGCATTAGTGCGTAGCATTATAGAATACGCTGTTCCGGTTTGGGCACCTGACCACACGTATCAGATAATCCGCATTGAACGCATCCAGAAGGTGTTTATACGTTTCGCACTTCGATACCTGCCTTGGAATGATCCACTAAATCTTCCTGACTACCAAGATCGTTGCCGCTTGATTAATCCCGAGCTCCTGTCGGTACGACGACTAAGGCTGCAACAGCTGTTCATATTCGACGTCCTGACGAACAACATTGACTGTCCTGATATACTACGTAAAATTCCACTTATTGTACCCCCTCGCCAGCTGCGACACTCCGCTCTAATCGCCATTCCTAGGCACAGGATTAATTACGGATACAACAGTTCTCTATGCTCATGTCTCAAAGCTTTCAGTGCCATCTGTGATAAATTTGATTTCAATATAACCAGACAATGTTTCGTCTGTAGACTTAAAAATTTAGTATAGGTTAGGATTAGTCTGTACAGTACCACCGAAGACCGAATACAAATAAATAGATAGTCTCTGTCGCGTGCTGTTACACATCAGATTCTCGGAATTCTGTTTCTTCGAGTGGTCGATAGTTCGCGTCTACACAATCACATCACTTAACTCATTGAATCCTGATTCTTACCTCTGCCCACTAACAACTATCCCTTCCATGATAAACGCTAGGGATCCACGCTATAGAGGCGACCCTTCTGGCCTTCGAGCGGCGAATATCATTCCCTTCCCCTGGTGACTGTAAGGACGTGACCGGTGTCGTTATTGACCACTTAGAGCTCGAATCACCGAAAATTGCACAACGAAAATGATTTGCTAGTTCCACGCGTCATTCTGTGTGTTCTTTGTGCAATTTGGTTGGTTCAGGTCAATCACGGAGAGCAACTACGAACTGTACAGTCTACCCAAGCTCAAGCTTAACGGGCAGTGGCAACTATATTGCCTCCAATTTTTTCTATTTTAACTATTTTTCAATATTTTATTTTTAATAAGGGTAAATATATGTTCTTCCTCATGCAAGGATTATGTTCTCTGAAGTTTGAGTCGGCTTTGAGCCGTGTTACTTGTTAGGGCTTGTCTAGTTTCCTCGGGATTATAAAGGGTTAAAAAAAAACTTTAAAAAAATCAATGTGATAATCCATGTGATAAACCTGCAGACTTTCTAGCAATCTAATGTAATCTATTGAATTGAATTAGTAGATTAATGTATACTCCAACGAATTCCAGGCAACATTTTTTACGACATTATTATTCCTACTTCTAGTAGTTATTGCTTTACTTTGATTTGCAGAAAAACATTGGAACCGTATTTTTTTCAGTGAGGTGGCCATTTCCATTTTAAAATGATCCAAAAGTCATTTTTCCCCTTTTTCCAAAACTGATTTTTTAAATTCTAACATTCGAACTACTGGGCCGATTCATATGATTGACATACCAAATTGAAGGCAATGAACTATTCTTCTTTGGAAAGAAATTTGGTTGGGGAAAATGTAATCCATTATTTTTGGGTGAAATTCAAAACTATTTTTAATATGCTTCGGATTGTCCGATTTGTGTCCAATATGCACCGTTTTGTTGCAAAATTTGTTGCCATTCTAAAGGTAGCTTTATAATGTCTCTATCATAGAGCTCTTGGTCCTTATTGGCGATAAACTCTGGCAATAGATTTTTACAATATTTTCGTGTACGATACAAAACAATCTAGCTCACCTGTAGCGTATATCAAACTATGTTGAACTCAAACATCGATATATGCGTAGTGGAGGTGAGGGTGAAACGGACATGTTAAGGAGAACTCCTATTACAGGGTGGGCCATTTAAAGTGGAAGCATCTGGCAACCCCATAGCTTTTGACAGAGATGTCAGATTAACAAATGTCATACCGCGTTGGAAGCGTCATTTCAGTACAATTTTAACCATGGAACAATACACACCTAAACAACGCGCTGAAATTGTTCAGCTGTACATTCAAAATAACTTCTCAATTGTGTTAACTAAACGTGCGTGGAAAAATAAAAATAAAGTTAAAACATCGCCTGGAGACAACACTATACGTCGATTATATGCCAAATTTATATCGTCTGGTAGTGTTGGTAATGCCAGTCATCTGTCCAGACAACGACCAAGACGTTTCGACGAGAATATTGATGCCGTTCGAGCCAGTGTTGCAGAGACTCCATCGACATCAGGTCGCCATCGTTCGCAAGAGTTAGGCATCTTTTTATTGCCATTTGTTCGTGAAAATGAATTGGACAATTACTGGTTCCAACAGGACGGCGCTACATGCCATACAGCGGCTGCCACGACCAAATTATTGCGCGAAATGTTCCCCGGAAGATTAATATCGAAAAACGGCGATTATGACTGGCCACCGAGATCACCTGATTTGACGCCTCCTGACTTTTTTTTATGGGGATATTTAAAATCCAAGGTATACACTGGTAAACCAAGGACCCTGGCTGCGCTGAAAGACAATATCCGACAAGAAATTGCTGCCATATCGGCCGAAACATTGGGCAAAGTGATGGAAAATGCCGAAAAAAGGGCACATTTTGCGGTCAAGGCCAGAGGCGGTCATTTACGAGATATCATAATCAAAAAGTAGTTAGAACAAATCTCCTTGGACCAAAATAAATGAATTTAAAAAAAAATATTTAAAATTCCACTTCTTTACTTTGCTATTGCAAAAACAAATCCTTCCACTTAAAATGGCCCACCCTGTATATCTATTGAATTGCAAGAAACTGCATCAAAGTTTTGGGAAACACGAGCTTCCAAATACTGTTTTTCTGCCTAAATGGCCAAATATTTTACAAAAAAGTGGTTTTCAATGTATTTTACTGAAATTAATACAGACCGAAAAGTACAACATTTTTTTCGATGCGGGTAATATGGAAATATAGTGGGGGAAATATGGACAGGTTTGTAATATATGAAGCGTAGAGGTTTATCGATCGCGAGAGGAATAATTTTATTCAACCAAGGTCTGAACTCATCACGAATGTCAGTTCAATGATGAAAAAATCGAGCTAATCCATCTAGAAGTGATATCGAGTTTTTCATCAGTATAAACGTACAGATCCTTAACTATTTTCCAACTATATCCAATTTTCCACCCAAACATGAATTTACTTTTGCGTACATACCTAATATCGCTTCTCTGTTAACTCACAAGCCGAAATATAACAAATTGAAATAAAATCAGCAAATTGAAATTTGATATTAAACCACTCAAAATGCTTAATATCGAAGCAGCTAAAATTACATGTAAATTACATATATTATTTTCTGTTTTTGTTTCCCTTTTCCACTTTTGATCAGTATTCATTGCCATAAGGTGGCTTAAATATTATAGAACTAGCTGACCGGGAAACTTCGTCCCGCCCAAAATTTGTTTTTTGTTATCAATACCTTCAAACATTCACGTTTTCTTACTATGAGCAAGTTGGGTCCAATTTTTAATCGTTGAATTTACCTTTTACTATGAAATTCCTAGTATTTCTAACAAAACTCATCATTATAATATCAGATTATTTCCAGACACAATTCTTGTTCAAAATTTTTCAACCATTTGCAAATAACATGTTTCTCCGTTACATGGAATAATTGTTTTATACAGAAAATATGATAGAATAAATACAGCCCTAAATCGGAAAATTCCTTCCTCGAGTTCTGCTCTTATCAACACATATCAACATTTTTGGTATAGATAGAAGATGATATAGGAGTGCGTTTCATCACATCAAAATCCATTTCCAGTTTCGAACAAAGATCAATTTCGCTAGCGCAACCATCAAATGGACTAACAGCATTTGTCACTATGTAATTATAGAACATATGGGAATTTAATTTTCCGAATTTTCCCTTTTTCCTTCAGAGTTTTCCGAAAATTTTCAATTGTCATGTTTGGAGGGGTGTCATACCAATATAGAAACATTTCTCATACCCAAAAACCCTCACATCCCAAATTGTGCTTGATTAGTTCTCGAGTTATGCAGCAGTTTGTGTTTCGTTTGTATGGCAGCCCCCTTAGAGAGCGGGAAGGAGTGTATTCACCATAGAAACGTTTTGTGCTCCGTAAAATCTTCACATGCCAAATTTGGCTCCATTTGCTTGATTAGTTTTCAAGTTATGCAGAAAACTGTATTTCATTTGTATGATAGCACACCTTTAGGAAGGGGAATGGAGAGTCTAACCATCATAGAAACACTTATTGCACCCTAAAACCTTCACATGCAAAATTTGGTTTCATTTTCTTGATTAGTTCTCGAGTTATGCAGAAAGTTGTGTTTCGTTTCTATGGCAGGCAACTCCCCCCTTCCCTCAGAAAGGTGGGAGGAGTATTGAACCATCTTAGAAATGTTTCTTGCACCCTAAAATCTCCACATGCCAAATTTGGTTCAGTTTGCTGGATTAGTTCTTGAATTAAGAATTAAGAAATTTGTATGGCAGTTCCCCCCCCATCAGAGAGAGGGGAGGTGTGTCTATTCAACAAGGAAACGTTTCGTGTCCCTTAAAACATTCGCATGACAAATTTGGCTCCATTTGCTTGATTAATTTTCGAATTATGCAGAAATGTGTCTTTCATTTGTATGGCAGTTTCCCCGTAGAGAGGGGGGGGGGGTGGATTGTCTCATTACTGTAAAAACATTTATTGCACCCTAAAACCTCCACATGCCATATTTGGTTTCATTTGCTTGATTAATTCTCGAGTAATGCAGAAATTGTGTTTCGTTTGTATGACAGCCCCCCCCTAAGAGAGGGGGAGGAGTATCTAACCACCATAAAAACATTTATTGCACTCTAATACTTCAATATGCCAAATTTGGTTTCATTTGCTTAAATAATTCTCGAGTAATTCAGAAATTTGTGTTTCATTTGTATCGCAGCCATCATTGAGTTATCTACATCGATTCTCTCTTTTGGTCATATCTTAGCTGCAAACACAATCCTAGCTGTATTTGACAATGTGGAAGATAGGTCAGAAACTGATCCATCGGATTCTATAGCAAACTTAAATTGGAACCTTTTAGCAGTTGAATTATTAATTAAAAAAAAAATTTATGAAGAGAAATCTATCAAGTCACACACACACTTCTTTCCTTATGAGCTCAATAACAACAATTAAAAACAACTAATCCATAAAATCATACAAGTCCGTACTTTAATGAGATCTAAAACATTGTCGATTACACTATATCGCTATTTTGACTACGAAAAAAATTAGAATAGTTGTGTTTTTTTAACAAAACTTTATAAAGTTTTTATTAGAGAGACTTTTTCCTTGTAAAAGTATCCATCTTGTTATTGTATGGGCTATTCTTAGATTTTTTTTTTTAGAATTTGAATAAAAACGTTTTTGATAAAAATGATTTTCTACTGTTAAATAGAAAACATTTAACAGTGGAAAATCTTTTTCATTTTCCCAGTGGAAAATTTCACATTTAACAGTGGAATATTTTTTCTTAAAAACCTACTTTTAACAGTGCATTTTCGTTTTATTTTTTCCATGAACTATTTTAGCAATTTCCATCATTTCGATTTGTGATCAATATTTTGAGCTTGAGCTTGAGCTTGAGCTTGGGTAGACTGTACAATTCGTAGTTGCTCTCCGTGATTGACCTGAACCAACCAAATAGCACAAAGAACACACAGAATGACGCTTGGGACTAGCAAATCATTCTCGTTGTGCAATTTTCGGTGATTCGAGCTTTAAATGGTCAATAACGACGCCGGTCACGTCCTTACAGTCACCAGGGGAGGGAAAGGAATGTTAGTATGATAGTAGCCGCCCGAAGGCCAGAAGGGTCGCCTCTATAGCGTGGTTCCCTAGCGTTTATCATGGAAGGGATAGTTGTTAGTGGGAGTGGTTAAGAAAAATCAGGATTCACTGCGGTAAGTGATGTGATTCTAAAAACGCGAACTCCTAACTATTCGGCGAAATGAGATTTGAAGAAAATATACATTCTTATCGGACCGGTCATGCATTTCGTTATTCATCGTACGTAGTACTTATATATTTTTCTTGACCTGAGAGGGTCATTAAAAACTCCTTTAAAAACTCTCAATCTGTATATTTTTATTCAATCGCAGCGACCAAGGCTATTTTTGGCAACCTGAGAAGATCGCTAGGAACACCGAGGAAATTCTTTTGAACTCGCTAAAACTGACTATGTATTTCGATGTTCGTCACTTGTACTATCTTTCAAAATATTATTCAATCGCGACAACCGAGATTATTTTCTAAACCTAAGAAGATCTTCAAGACACTGCTTCAACATTACTCAAATCGACAATATATTTTTCAACCTGTTCACCTAAGAAATTCCTTTAAAATGAATAGGTAACCGAAAGTACTCTACAATGACTCGAATTGGCGACTAATTATATGATATTTATGCCTAGTATTCTCATGTATTCTCAAATCGCGACTCTAAAGATTATTAATATTAAACTACCTAAGAAGGTTACCGAAACAACTCTATGATGGTTTGAATCGACGATATGTTACGAGATCTTTCGCGTGTAGTATTCCTCTATTGTATTCCCTAAATGTTTTGAATGGGCTACCTTAGAAGGTAAAAAAAATCTCCTCAACAATAGTTCGAATCGGCGATATGATGTGTGTTTTCGCGCGTAGTACTATATCACATGGCCCGACCACAAACGCCACCCCACGGTGAAAACGAACAAAGTGTATATAATCTTGCTTACAATTGACCTAATTAACCTCGCCGTGGAGTGACGCCCGTGATCATGCCCATAGATTTAGAGCGCGACGCTGGATGCTTATTAAAGAGCTACCTAAGATCTCTTTAAGAGTCGTAGAAGCACACATCTACATCAATATAAACGTTAACTACAGACAAATACATTACATTATCTAACAATGCGCCCAAAACCGTTTAATCGAAAAGAACAGAAAAACAGATAACTGAAACAAAAATAGGTCACCATCCAAACTAGTTAAAGAAAGTATATAAAATAAACTGGCGATAAATTAGAGACCGCGTATAGAACTCTTATTAAACACAAATATCTACAATAAATTACGAACTTAAATTCCCACAGATTTTTGTGCAATATTACGAAAAACAACTTCATTACGTGGAAATCAAATATCTAACATTCAGTTCAAAATTTTTAGATCTAAAACTAACATTTGGAAACCGAAAATTTGGAATTGGATTTGTATTTCAAACTAATAAACTAATGGTAAATAAGGAATGAATTAAACCTACATACACACTTAAAAACGCATACAAAAAAAAAATCAGATCCAGAATCTAGAAATTTCCACTAAAAACTTCCAATAAAAATTAAAAAAGCATTGCCTCTACCCCAAATTTCAACATCTGGAATGTATCTAAAAAATCCGCTTGCATTGAATTCATCAAAACCCTATACCCTTCATCGGTCGCAGCGATTCATGAGTGAATTAAAAGCGAAACAAAAAGATCGATGTATTACCACCGGTCGTTCCAGGGCATCGTCCCCTACACATTGCACAGCTGTAACAGACACAGACAAGCACGATACGCATCTGTCCCGACACAAACCAAACACTAGGTAAAAGGTGTGATCACGAGCAAGCACATACATGCACACAAATAATTACCGTTCTGAATCATACCTCGGACCACCCCACACCCCGGACAGTCCCCAAAAACAACCTGAAATGCTCAATGCCCTGATGATACAACAGTTATATCATCAACGCATCAAGCACTCCAAGCTACTTCCAAAGAGCGCCCGAAATATGAAATATGCCTAGCATTATTTTGTTAATCCGCATTGACGCCATTGAGCTTCATATTACGAAATGGGGGAGTAGGCATGACAACATGGGCTTGCAGAAGAAATGAACACACTTCCAAAACGAAAATTAAAATTAAAAATGAAAAATTTGAATGAAAATTATTTTTTTCCAAATCAAATATGTACTCTATGTAAATGAAAATCACTTTAAATGGCAAGTAGTGAAAAATATCATACAAAGATTGTGTCTAAAGATATTTTTTTTATTATAATGTTAAGTGTGAGAATATCTAAAAATTCATAGAAAATAGTTTAAATTAGGATCAGAACAACGTACTTTTAGCAGGTAAATTACGCTAAAAAAAATTTCATACAAATTCTAGCAATTTAAAACTGCCTTAGGGCCGACAAACTTGATAGAGAACAGTTGGCCTCATACAAACTAGAGATGTGCCATCCGCTCATGAGCTGTTCCGAATAATCGACTCTTTGAAGTGAGTTGACGCGGAACAGCTCGCAAAAAAAATCAAACAGCTCTTCAGCTCACTTTGATGATGATGAAGGAGAGAAAAGAGCTGTAGAATTGAAGAGAGTGTGTGAGCTGTAAGATTCAAATGAACTGACCGTCTCTCGCTCTTCGTGTTAAGACATCAGTTTAGTTTCATTTGTCCCTCGTCTTTTCAACTGTTATATTCGCGTTGACGGCATTGAGCTTTGTTTACCAGTTTAGGGGGCGCCAAAAATAATAATTGGCTCTCAGGCAGAATGAACACGTTTTTAAAATTCAAATTATTAATGAAAATTAACTTCTGTGTATCAAATGAGTATTCTATTTCAATGAAAAACACTTTGTTTGCAGGCGGTGCAAAAATCTCATAAGATTTTTTTTTTGACGTAGGACTACGTCTAACCGGAAGATATAGGGGGTGAAATGGAAATCCAGGCACTGAACAAGTAGGAAAAAATGCAAGATTTGGAACGCTTATAACTAGAGCATTTCTCAATAGATCGCAAAGGTTTTTGCATCAATTGATAGGAAATATATCTACGCATCTATCATAACGAATAACATTTCATTTTTCTTGAGATAAATAATTGAATAATTGTGAAATATCAAGCCTTGTCAAAATGCACTATGTGCCCATTTTTGATTGGTCCATTTTGTGCTCCTCAAATCGTACCGACCAAAACGGGCAACCAGAGCAGCAGCGAAATAGAATGAAGCACGATTGGAAAGGAAAAAGAAAAAAATGAACGAAACATTGGTCGCAGTCTCACACATGCGTAATTCTCGAGCCAGCCAGTCAGCTTAAAAATCCCCGCTCCGCTGCCGTAACGATCATTCTCATTCAAACCGTACACCACATCGGTTCGCATCACAACACATCAACAAACCAACCCAAGCAGAAAAGTGAAGGGAAAGGCAAAATCCCGCTCGAACCGTGTTGATCTGAAGTTCCCCGCAAGGGTAGCTAGGCCGAGCGCGTTAGTACCAGTGCACCAGTCCACCTAGCCGGCGTTATATAGTTTCGGCCGCCGAAGTGATCGAGTTGGCTGGTAGAGCTGCTCGCGACGATAAGAAAAACCGCATTCAGAACAGAACACATCAAGACAACAACAGGCAGTTGCAGCGAGTGGCGAGTGGCAAACGCAATCGCAAAACGGCATCAGGTAGCAGAAGAAAAAAGTTTGTTCTTTATACAAACTGCTTTGGTGGCAAATCCAGAACAAGGCGGCATCGAGGGCGTTCGAAATGGGTTTTTTTCAAAACCACGAGTACTAAGTTTTCTAAATTGGAGCCATTCCATAAAACAAGGCGCTTTTCAGGGCCATTAAACCTTCCAAAAAAGAGTTTAGGAGATACAGTTCAATGCTTTCTAAAACATTATCCAAAATAAGAATAAAACACAAATTGATTTTTTCATAATTTGTTCGCCAGGATCTGATGAGTATGTGAATTTGGCAGTTGTTCTGAGCTTATTGATAGTTGGGGACTTTCCTGATTATTCAATTTTCACCAATTCTTAAATTGTTTCCAGATTGAAAGTACAGTAATTTACAATTAGTTCGACATTTAGCTAATTGGACGGACTTATTTAGTTGGACATTTTTGTAAACATAGAGATCCAAATTATGACCCCACATTGAAAGTCGACACTGTACCACTGTCATCGTAAATGTTCAATTACAGGTTGAAATCGCCTCCAATGCGACATTGAGTGGCGCTTCGGCACGTCGCATTGAATGTAATTTACTGTAAAATATGTCACAAGCTGGATGGGAAGAAATTTTCCAACTGTGAAAGCTGTGGCGAGTGGCAAATGCAATCGCTAAACAGAAAGGTTTAGCCGAACAAGATGGGGATATCGAGTGATAACAAAACAATAAACTCTTTAGATTGAAGATAATTTTGTGATCCTGAAAAGGACCCTTTTTAGCCTACATGTGAATCCAACGAGCGAACAAATCGTAATGAATGTATTTTTTGCCATCGCTCCCTTTTAACGCTCATTCGTTCGTCTCGTTGGACTCGCCCCTCTGGCTGAGTCTGCCGATTTGTCTCTATCCTGTGAGTGTGTACCGCTAGAGTATAAAACACGCGGACCCCAAAAAAATACCTTATTTTCTTTCAAACCGTAAACCCGTGTGGTTGTACGGCATCGGCATCGTGGACGTAACAAAGGAGGACAAGTTAAGGGAAAGGCAAAGTCTCACTCGAACCGTACAGGTCTCCAGTTCCCTGTTGGTCGCATTCACTGATTGCTCCGCAAGGGTAACTAGGCCGAACGGATTGGTGCCGGAGCACCAGTATACCTAACAGCGATTATAGAGTTTCGGCCGTCGGAGTGCTCGAGTTGGCTTGCAAAGCTACTCACGACAATCAGAAAACCCGCATCAAGAACAGAGCAGAGCGGTTCGGCGCTCATCAAGGCAACAATTAGTTTCAGTGAGTGGCAAAGTGTTTCTCCGGCACGTCGCATTAAATGTAATTTACTGAACAACATGTCACAAGCTGGATGGGAAGAAATTTTCCAACTGTGAAAGCTGTGGCGAGTGGCAAACGCAATAGCTAAACAGGAAGGTTTAACCGAACAAGATGGGAATATCGAGTGATAACAAAAACACAACACCAAAGGTTCTTTTCAGAACCATCAACATATTCATAAAGAGTAAACAGTAAACTAATCCATTTTTCAGGTAGACAGGTAGGTATTCACGAATTCAAAATAAAACAATATATTTAAAATATATATTTAACAAAAGCTGTCCCCTTTGTATAGTCCTACGTCACTCCGGTTATGTCCCCGACATTACCCACCCGTCTTTTTTTTGAAGAAAACTTTCTATTGTAATGTAAAGCCTCAGTAAAAATGTCGGAAATGTTGTACTCGCCGAGTCTGTTGTAAATAATAGTCTGGAATACGTGTTTCAAGTAATTAATAATATGGTGTGAAAAATTTCATTTGAATTTTAACATTTTCAAACTGGCTTCGTGGCTATCGAGTTTGGGACCCAAATTGAAAGTCGGCACTGACAACTGAGCTGACGAGCTGTTCATAAAGAACAGCTCATTTAGATGAGCTGATATGATCAGAGCTGTTCATCATGATGAGCTTATTTGCACACCTCTAATACAAACTAATGTCGTATACAGATGTCGATACCATTCCGCTGTCAACGCGAATACACTGGCTCGATGTAGCGCAGAGGCTCACTCACACACATACACTTTTCCGACACATGAGACATGAACAAACTAGAAATTGTCCTAACCGGTTAATATCATGGACAGACATACAGATGTACTAGCGTTGTACGTGTACAGTGTTGTACAGGTACCATCGTACCATGACAGACATACTTTGGTTGTACATTGTACCGCATGTCAAACTGGCAATCAGAATTTTTTCCGATTTTCACCACATATTTCAATGAAAAAGGTTTTTATTTAGCGTTCAAACTATCAAACATAACAAACAAGTTTAAAATCTGAGTTAATAACTCAAGAGAAAGTCAATGAAAAGAACGTTTACCAAGTGTTTTGATCGGTTTGTTCATGCTACCCACCACTAACCGTCTATGGCGCTGCGCACAGGACAGCTGTAGCCATGTACAGCGGTAAAATAGGTCGGTACAGGTACAGCGATTGTACCGAGTTGCTTGCATGGTTCTAGCGCTGTACATGGTGACAGACATACAATTTTCGAAGTACAACGGTAGTACAGCTGTATGTCTGTCATAAGTATAAGATTGAAAACACTTTGGTATCACAAAAATCCAGAAAAAATTGACGAGGAGCTCGAACCGATGCCAAAACGCGGATTTATGAAACACGATTGCTTCGGAACTCCTCAGAAAAGCACACAACCGAAGGATATTTTTCATTTCACCACAAATTAGCGACAAACAAATAAACTTGCAGACGTAATGAAACGGAGCGAAAAGGTATGCATCTGTTTCTATTTGCTGCTTAATCTAAGCTCCATTAACATGCGCGTCCCTTGCGGAAAAACACAGAAGACTTCGTTAATAAAAAGCCGTGAGAATGAAAAAAAAAAACTTAACGCTAGCCTCATTCTCATTCGTTTCGCGAATCTCTAGTCAACCGAAAATTCACAGAACTGCACAAAAAAGAGCAAACGCGGAGCAAAGGAAATATACGTCAGCACTGGACGACGGTACGATCGCCCTTCGATGTGTGATCAATATTTTGTAGATCTTAAAGTTTATAAGATACACTTTTTTTTTGTAAAAAAAAGAAGAAGAAAACTTTAGCCCTTCTGACGAATGTCTTCTATGGTGGTTCTATTACTGGTGTGATTAGCCAAACCTTCAAAACGTGAATGAGAGCTGCAACTCTACCATTCGCATGAATTTGACTGCAATCTGAGTCTTTAATCCGTATACTTGGCCCGAGTTTGTTTTTCCTGTAACAAACACATGACACTCTGGAGACGAAACCTTGGCTCAGAATACGATCTTGGTCATAGAATCTGAATCGAAACTCCATGAAATCTATTATTTGGTACAGGAATCTGAAATACGGAATTGAGTGGGGAATCCACAGTATTAATATGAAAAATGTAACTCGCTGAATTTGATTCAGAAGCGTCTGAACCTTGGTGTATTTTGATAACTAATGAGACTAAATATTTATGAAAAAAATCAAAACTGTATCGTAAACGCACCATGAGGCGATCAATCTTGTTAGCAACCTTTAGTAATGTAACCAAAAAACTACTGTACACCATCCTAAAATACCATATTTTTTTGGACAAACTACTTTCGTTAGATCCAAAACATTTATCGCATTAAGAAAAACATACCCCAATTTGATATATAAGGTATGATTTGGATCATTTGAATATAGTAGGGGAACCGCGGATGATACGGACAGTGGGGGTAATATGGACAGGTGGTTGATTTGTTGATTTTGAATTTCAGATTTCTGTTAATGAGAACACCTTCTACATGTTATTCTATAATATTTAAGCAATGAATGGCAATGAATACTGATCAAAAGTGGAAAAAGAAAACAAAAACCGAAAATCATATATGATTCTGCGTGAGGATGTAATTTTAGCTGCTTCGATATTAAGCATTTTGGGAGGTTTAATATCAAAATTTAATTCGTTAATGGTTATATTTCGGTTTGTGATTTAACACTGAAGCGATATTAGGTATGTACGGAAAAGTAAATTAATGTTTGAGTGGAAAATTTTAAATTATTGAAATAATTATACTGGTGGGGTAAAACGGACAGTTGCCAATGGGAGTGAGATGGACTATTTAAAATCGGTTTAATCACTTCCAAATGAATGTCCTGCGTCTATAAATGGAAATCAAATCGCCAAATGTGGACTGTTTAGAAGCTGACTGGAACCAAAAGCAAAATAGTTGAGGGTCTGTCCGTTTGGACTGCTGATTAGCACGATATCACTTATTGGTGAATTAATTAGATTTTTTCATCATTTAACGGACATTCGTGATAAGTTCAGACCTTGGTTGAATAAAGTTTTTCCTCTCGCGATCGATAAACCTCTATGCTTCATAAAATACGAACCTGTCCATATTATCCCCACTACATGTCCATTATACTCCATCGAAAAAATGTTATACTTTTCGGTATGTTTTATTTTTAGTGAAAAAGTGTTTTTCAATAATTTTTTTGGAAAATATTTGGCTAATTAGGTAGAAAAACTGTATATTGCAAGAAACTGCATCAAAGTTTTGGGGAACATGAGTTTCCGAAGATATAATTGAAGTTCTTCTTAACATGTCCGTTTTACCCCCACCTCCCCTACATCTGCTTTTGGGGATTGCGCCGCATGCAATGGTCGGGTATGTAGATTTTTTGACAGCTTCGTTAAACTGGCGTTGGATCGATTTTTTGCATAAACGAGGAAATCAAATCCTAGTGCTAGTGCTCAAGATTCTTGACAAACTCAAATTTGTTTTAACAGATAAATTGGCAAGAAACCTATAGTAGCAGTTTATAATAGAATTTTTACAACGAATAGGGATATAAATTCGAACATTCATAAAAAATCAGTTTCCGTGCTTGTCAATCAGAAAAAAATATTAGATATCTTAGACAAGATTACATTGTTAGGTCTGAAAAAATATAATTGAATTTGCCTGTAGTGACTTCAGATTTTACACTAGTCAGCTTTTCCACCAGGTATAAACCGAATTTGGGAACTAAGAGGGATTGATCGCATGTGTAGATCGTATATGTAGACTAACAGTTCGGCTGAAAAGTTCATAACTTTGACGTCTAGATGGCGCCTCTTGCGAAAATTTACTTGACTATCATAAAGCACCATCTTTCAATGGATACGTGTCAAAATTTGACAGCAATCGGTCGATTGGTTCGTGAGTTACAGCATTGAGAGTGAAGCAACTTTTGTTATTGTGAAAAAATGGAAAAATCACAAATTAATGAAAACGATGTGGAAGTGGTCTTTGTTGAGATTTAAATACCAAATAAGGCATGGTGCACAATTTACGTAAATCTAGAAATCCGATTTTTTGAAAGAAAGTTCAAATTATTTACTGTATTCAAATTCAAATTTTACGCAACTGTATTTTCTCCTTGTATTTCACAACAAAAAGTTCAAATTTTACGCAACTGTATTTTCTCCTTGTATTTCACAACAAAAGGCCACCGCAGCATTGAAAAAAAAAAACGGTGCCTCTCTTCGAATCTTATAGAGATTACAAAATAAGAACATGCATCCATATTCTCGGGATGTATTGACTTTTCCTATCCGATCTGCTGATCAGATATCAAACAAACATCCGCTAACGTTTCCTTCATTTCTGATTTCAGTCAAAACTGTGACGAAACAACACCCATAAACTTAATCCATTTCACAGAAGGCTGCCTATAAATAATTTCACACATTACCGAGAAATGATAGGAAGCCAATCCCGAACGAAGTTACGAATGTTCAATCAATTTCCCAGCAGCAGCTAGTCTGGGGCAGGAATCAACTAAATGAAATATACATTCGTTGGTATCTTCTCGGAAACCGAGTCGCATATTTGGACCGTGTGATCTTTTATCTCTACAAAACATTGCTTGCTTCTCCGAAGTTATAACATCACTTTTTGTTGACAAAATGTTGTTCACAGCCTCGAACAGTTTCTTCCCTTGTGATTGGTTTTGATTGGGAACTAATCACCTATTGGTTTTTTCTCACCATATGTGCTTCCATGAGTTCTCCGATAGGGAATAAAAAAAAAATTCTCTGCGACCTAATCGATTTCCCCCTATTTCTATTTCATTCATTCCGATTGTTCGTTCAATTAATAGAAGTGATTTGGTGGTTTTGTCATCTAGATATATATTATTTAAGTTCGTAGAAGATCTAGGATTAAGAATTTAAGGTTCGTATATTCAGAGAAAAACACACGTTATTTACGTAAACATATTTTTACGCGGAGACTCCCGTGACCACAATCATAAACGACCCAAAGCCAAAATTGTACCTGTCCCAGCTTTTTACGATGTCCCACTTTACCGTGCTAAATCCTGCCCGGAAGTGAATCCCTTGCGAGCATTGTAACCTTTGGGTTTAAAATTCGGGAGTGGGATATACTGTCATTTTATGTATGCGCTTAAAATTGATGCGGTTATAGGTGAAACCGCTTCAGCGCCGAAGTGCTTCGCTTCCGGGATGAGGCCCGAAATGGCAGCAAACGCTTCGCAAGATGCTGACTAAAGAGATGGGTGATTAAATGTGTGGATGCGAAGAGTTTCCTATTTCCGGAGAGTCGTAGTGATTTTACACATGTTTATGTTACCGACGGCCATTATCCGATAAGGGTCCGTGGTTTATTAATACGACCAGCCAACCAAGTGGATTCCGATGCCGATGCCTGGAATCTAGCCATCAAGAGCTGGATGGGCGCCATCTTCAGTGCTGTCACTCGGCCATAAAATACGTTCGGGATCGGTGGCGAGAGACGGTTCCGGGTAGTAAAAGTTGCCTTCGGTAGCCCCAAAATTCGGAGCTAGCTGTTTTCGGCTTGCCAGGGGAAGCCTTGGACGAGAAGTAAACAAGACTATTAAAAAAGTCATAGAAGAAAAGGGTGAGTTATGCTTCGGTTTATCGTTTGATGTCCGATTCCGGAAAAAATACATTGTTGAGAGTTAATCCGGTACAGACACATTGGCATATGTAGATTTTTTTGACGTAGGACTACGTCTCACATTAAGGGTGCCAAATCAGAAAACAGGTCACGTTTTTATGAAATAAAGTTAATGTAAATAACCAATTTTGCTGCAAACGGATTCCAACGATTTGCATACCAATTGAATCGGAAATTTTCTAAGATTTGTTTGATATGCTATAAATTACAATCCCATAGTTTGTATATGGTTTAAATTGATGAAAATTGGAAGCAATCTCATTTCCCCATAATTTGTTCAGTCCATTTGTGTGCTTTCCCGAACAGAGCTGTCAATAACGAGCAACTTATGCAGCCGCTAGAATAGAAACGGAGACGAATGAATCATTGGATTTAAAGTCTACGTAGATATAGGAAAATAATAAGAAGAAGAAGGATAGAAACAACGAAGAGGGATAGCGAAAAGAGAATATTTGCGAAGTAAGTAAGCTGTCGCTAGCGTATCAGTATCCCGTATCGTATCAGTGCCCGAAACAACAAAGGTCGCTTATTCTGCTCGTTTTGTGTTTCATGTTTCCCCTCGAGCTGTGAACGCTAGCGAATATTTCACTTGAAGTTTATCGCTGCAACTGTGTGCATCTGCTAGACGCGTGTTTGATGTGTGTTGAATGGCGATGTACGGAAGATGCCTCTCGTTAAATGCTCAGTGCAATGCATGCATTGATGTAAAGAAACAAATTGCGACATATGACCAATTAGTGTTTTGTTCTCGCAAAGCAAGAAAGAATCGTTGCTTCTCGAAATGATTCTACAAAACCACGCATGCCATTAAACCTTTTCAGGGTCCCCGGAACTATTTACTAAAGAATAATTTATGAGCTTTCGACGTATTCGCAAATAATATCCGAAATGATAAACCAACAAATTAAAAAAAAAAAAACAGATTGCGTAGTCCTACGTCCTAAGCGGTCGTATCTCGGATACAAACCCTCGATTTTTTTTTTTGACTTCTCCACTGTCCTATAAATTGTACGACCCCTCAACACATTTCTGCGTGACACACGAAAGCGAAAAACTGCAACATTTTACCAAAGTTCAACAATGCGCACAACACTGGCATCATAGTTTTTTTTTCATGGTCACACCACAGCTTCCTCGTGTCTTGCCCGGTAAGTAGAGCAAAACTTATTTTTATTTCATTTTAGTTCGAAAGTGTTGAGTCCAACCACCTCAGTTCCCGGCGGAGTGCTTTTTTATTCTTTCCCAACCACCATATTGGCCCAATGGGTTATTGTTGAAAGTGGATAGTCGCCTTTTTTTTTGAGCTGCCAGGTTCTTCTTCGCTTCGTGAATGGAGCGTGATTTTATCCACTTCGTCCGGAATAGCTCGCAACTGCATTTTGTCCCGCCGTGATGTCCTCTCTGGTGGAACTGAGATGCATCCATCTGATGTTTATCATGGATTGCGGCGGATTAACAGATGTGATATTCTATGCAAACGTATAATCTTAGGAATTTCATCCGAAGCACTGAATGAGAGATCTCAGCGAAACACAACATGAAATTAGAGCCACCCTCGGGTACATAGTTTCTCCGCATAGGAAGCAAAAAAAAATGAAAAAAAAAACAGATGCCATGGATGAGAAGGTCATGCAAAAAACGTACAATTTTTCTCCGCAACGGCCTCGGCCATTGGTAGTGGTAGCGCAAATTCGAATGGAACACCACAGTGGTTCGGACCGAACGAACCCATACAAATTCCATATGCTGGAGTTCGCTGGAACACAGCCCATCCTGTCCAGTTCGATGCAAGTAGTCGGAGGAAGGTGTGGAAGTAAAAAATAAATTATACACCTGCAGTTAGTGTTTTTTTTTGCTCACACTTTCTCCCTTGCTCGGTTCGGATCCCACTGGAACTTTTTTTTTCTTTCTTTCTAACAAGCACTATGCGTTGGACTTCACACCAGCAGAATAAGCTGAGCTTCGCAGAAAAGTTGAACCCGATCAGGGAGAGTTCTACGAAAATCTTAGCACCATTACTCGATTACTTTCTGCGTCTTGAATGCAAATTTTCTAAATAGAACTATGAAACTGGTACCTCTGTACCTTAAATATAATTTATTATATAACATTCACCTGAAATTCATTTATCCTAGGAATGTTCATTCATGCCCAAGTTTACTTGATGTTATTAGGTGTACCGGTAAGTTTTTTCGATTTTACAACAGATGGCGTAACTTGATTATGATTCCAGTGAATCGAATTTCCAGGCATTCGTTGAAAAGCTACATTCATTGCGCGTCTTTTTCAGCATATGTCAAAAAGTTGAAGCGTAAACAACATAGTTTTTGTCACTTCGAATATGTCGAATTTCGTACCAACGAGAGTGTTTTTGTGGGGAGTGTTACTTCATTACTTCAATATGAATAAAAAAGCTGCGGAAAGTCATCGCATTTTGGTGGAAGTTTATGGTTACCATGCTCCAACCGACCGATTGTGTCATACGTGGTTTGCACGGTTTAAAAGTGGTAATTTTGATTTGGAAGACAAAGACTGTTCCAGACCGCCAAAAATGTTTGAATATGAAGAATTGGAGGCTTTACTCGAACAAGATCCGTCACAAACGAAACAAGAACTTGCAGATACACTCGGAGTAGCTCAACAAACCATATTCGATCGTTTAAATGCAATGGGAATGATCCGAAAGATAGGACATTGGATGCCGTATGAATTGAAGCCACGAGACATCGAACGCCGTTTTTTCACGTGCGAACAACTGCTCCAACGGCATAAAAGAAAGGGTTTTTTGCATCGAATCGTTACTGGCGATGAAAAGTGGGTCCATTACGACAATACTAAACGTCGGGAAACGTATGGATACCCCGACCATGCATCAACATCGACGGCCGCGCGGAATATTCACGGCCAGAAGGTTGGGCTGTCTATTTGATGGGATCAGCTGGGTGTGGTGTACTATGAGCTGCTAAAACCGAATGAAACCATTACGGGAGACCTCTACCGACCACAATTGATGCGTTTGAGCCTTGCACTGAAGGAAAAATGGCCACAATACGAGCAAAGACACGATAAAGTTATTTTGCAGCACGACAATGCTCGGCCGCATGTCTCGAAATCGGTCAAAACATGCTTGGAAACGCTTAAATGGGAGGTTCTATCCAAAAATCCTATACAAAAATTCACAACTTTCGAACTACTGGACCAATTCATATTATCTAGATATCAAATTGAAGCTAATGAGTTAGTTTTATTTAATAAAATATTAGCTTTGCGAAACTTTCGAATTTTGTCTGTAATTATTGATTGAGTCAGTTTTATAGTTTTCTCGGTTAAAGATAGAGGGCGTTTTATTTTTTTATATTTTTTTTTCTGGAAAGCTGAGGATTTTTTACATAACATAGGTGCTATTTTTCCCTTTTTAGATAAGATTTTTCAAATTTAACATGTTTTAAGTCTTCGAGTTCTTCTATTGAACTCGAGTTCAATTAAATTTAGGCAGATCGTTATCACGATTCATCAAAGGCCTGATTCGTACCGTATAAATCAAAAGCATCTAGCCATTCCTGAGATTCTAAGCTGCAAGAGGTGGGACAATCTCCAGACGAGGGTCAAAGCCTATCTATGAACTGTTAAGTTGAATCATTTGTACATCTGCAAAACTATGATGTACTGATGTACTTTTGTGACCCGAATTGTTCTTGCTGCGCTTTCCATTCAGCCTGCATCAAAAATGCTTTCACAATATCAGTGTCGGTCCCAACTCTAAAAAATAATTTTTGTGTAAATAGAAAATAATCAGAAAATCAACTAGAAATTAGTCACATTTAGTAACAAGTTTTGTATTAGCATCACAATACAGCTGGTTTTGTGATTCCGAATTCTAAATGAATCAAGCTTTAATCAACAGTACGAAGGGAAACATCATGAGAAAGGCTGGCTTCGTCTTCTGATAGAAGTTATTCATTAACTTTACTAAGTTTGTGAGTACTTTATTATGCATCGATATAACGTACAATTTTGAAAGTGAAATGTACGTTATATCGAAGTTTACCTGTATATGTATATATATATATATATATATATGTATATATATATATATATATATATATATATATATATATATATATATATATATATATATATATATATATATATATATATATATATATATATATATATATATATATATATATATATATATATATATATATATATATATATATATATATATATACATATACATATTTTAAAAGATGGATGCACTCTGATCAGTAGCGTCCAGGAAGGGTACGATGGGTACTGTGCAGTGTTTGAAGAAAGGTGTCAAATCCAAGGAACGATCATTCTACAGAAATTAGCGATCTGAGTGGAGTATTAACTCTACTTTCTGTCAGTGTGTTAAGGTAGTAGCCCGGAGTGACGACCGATATTTCGACGTTTTTTCATATTTTTTTTTAACAAGATAATAAAATGCAATCGTTTTAAAATTTGTACATGTTTTTATTAGTGTTTTAAAATATAGAAAAAAAAACATTTTAATTTTATTTTAGATAAATTTTTGGTTTCAGAGTGGAGTCCTCGAAAAGAAGATAAGCTGGTTCGGGGAAGCACACAGCCTTCCGAAGTCATCTGAAATAAAAAAATCAGAAAGATTATTATTCTGCAGACTTTATTTTAATTAACTAACCTATACTATACGTAAAACAAAAAAAAAATAAAACAAAATGGCGGACTCGTGAAAAAAGTTCTCAAATCTATTTTTTTCTTTATAAATTGTTTAAATGAAATAGTTTATTATTAAAAAATTAAATGTTTTAAAGGTTACGTATTTAGATATGTTTGTCCAGAATAACGGGTTAAAAAATTGCCAAATCGGTTGAATAGTTTTGAGTCAGTGCTTTCCCGAAATTTCGAAAACATGGTTTTGAGAAAAACGCTTTTAAAGTTTTGTCACACGCTTTCATACTCACTACCGTTTTGTCTCATATTTCGAACAGTCTCAAATTCCGAACACTTCATTTTCAAATGTAAATTTACTACACTTTAATGCTAAAAATATTTGAACATTGAAAGCCCTGACATTCACTGAGGTATAAACTACATTTTGATACCATTTACAGGCATTAATATAGCCTATAATTTAAAATATTAAACATTTGCAAAAAAGTGACAGTCAAAACCAAAGATAAAATGCTTGCGTTAGCAAAAACAAGCATCTTTATTTTTGCAGTTTGTGTAGTTTTTTTCAATTTTTCATGTTAAGTGCTAGGAAAAGTGAGAATCTACAATAAATGGATGAAAAAAAATAAGTAGTGTTCGAAATTTGAATCACGTTTCTTTGCGTGATTAAAATTCCGAACATTTCAATTTAAAAGTAAATTTATTGAATTTTAATGTTATAAATAGTTGAGCAATAAGAGCCTTGACGTTCTTTGCGTTTTAGGCTACATTTTCACATCATTTACAGGTATCGACACAGCCTGTAATTTATAATATTAAGCATTTGCAAAAAGGTGACAGTCAAAACCAATGATAAGATATTTGCGTTAGAAAATTCCGTAAAAGACAAGCATCGGTAATTTTTCAGTTTTTGTAGTTTTTTCAACTATTTTGTTTGCTGTTTTCATATTAAGTGCTAGGAATGGTATGGAACTATAATAAAAAGATGAAAAAAAAAAAGATATTATGTGCAGAAATATTCATTAAAATTAGTATTGAAGTAGTGTTTCTCAAGTTTCTATGCATGATTCAAATTCCGAACACTTCATTTTAAATGTAAATTTACTAAACTTTTATGTTATAAATAATTGCATAATGAAAACCCTAACATTCTTCGTTCTATAGGCTTCATTTTGAAATTCATTTACATGTATCGATACTGCCTATAATTTATAATACTGAACATTTACAAAAAAAAAATAGTGACTATCTAAAACCAGTGACAAAATGTTTGCATTACCAAATTCCGTAGAAAGCAAGCATCGTGAATTTTTCAATTTTGTTTGCTGTTTAAATGTTCGTCCGGTAAGAATCTCGTTACGAATCTACTATAAATTGTTAAAAAAAATCTTTTATGCAGAAATCTTTATTAAAATTAGCGTCAAGGTAGTGTTCGTAATTTGAGTTAAGTTTCTACGCACGGATCGAATTCCGAAAGAAAATGTTTGAACACACTATTTTGCAGCAAATACAGCGATAGTTCACAAATTGGGGTACAAGGACAATCCAATTCTGGAGCAACAATATAAAAAGACCATTTGTTAACAAATGTTTGCAAGCTTTTTCCTTGCAAAACGCAGGTCGCAGGTGCGAACCAACGGGAATAAAATTGATTTTCTTAGCCATGGTTTCACCTAGAACCACAATAACAAAACCGGGCTCCTGAAGTAACAGGTCGAACTCGATTATATACTGATTCGATTATACAGCCATTCCATGCCAACCCGATTTAGTGGTTCTCCGATTTCCGTGAGAAGTGGTAGTTTTGTTTATCGCAAAATATCAGACCCGTATTTTTTTTTTATTTTTTTGTTAGGGTGACCTTCCATTTAAGAGTGGTCCAAAAACTCATTTTTTTCTCATATTTTTTTCCAAAAATAACTTTTGAGCTACTGGGCTGATTCAGATGATCGACATATAAAAAAACCAGTTAGGTGGTCTTTTTTGAGAAAATACTACATCTGCAAATTCGATAAATTTGAATTTTATTTTCATAAAACGTGTTTTCTTGAAAGCTAAGGATTTTGTACATAACATATCCAAAAATCAGGAATGTGTTTATTTTTTTTTTTTTTGATTATAATTTTTCAAAGTTAATCTATGCTCAAAAAATCATGTTTCCCCTTTTCACCAACAATGGCGTTTTTCAAAAATTCATAACTTTTGAATCACCTAACAGATTTGGATAATCGACATATTAAGTTGAAGTCAATGAGCTAGACTTCTTTGAAAAAATAGAAAAAATGAATCCTATAGATCTTCATAGATCTTTTCTGTTAACTTGAATTATTATTTTTTTCTAAATCATGTTAACTTTGAGAATTAATGATTCAAAAACGATAAAAAAACACACCTCTGATTTTTGTATATGTTATGTAAAAAATCCTCAGCTTTCAAGAAAAAAATATAAATATATATAGCGCCTTTGGTCTCGGTACCATGAAAACTAGAAAAAACGAACACAATCGATAATTATGAAATCAAAATCCAATTTTCTTGGGAGTAAAGTATTTTCCCACAAAAGAGTATTCGCTTTAATTTGATGTATCGATCATCTGAATCGGTCCAGTAGTTCAAAAGCTATGATTTTTTTTAAATAAATGCTTTTTGACTGTTCGGAATTAGAGACAAAAGTGTTCGGAATATATATATATATATATATATATATATATATATATATATATATATATATATATATATATATATATATATATATATATATATATATATATATATATATATATATATATATATATATATATATATATATATATATATATATATATATATATATATTCCGAACACTTTTGTCTCTAATTCCGAACAGTCAAAAAGCATTTACAAAGCGTCAGGGGGATCAACAGACCAGATGTTTGTTTACTGTGTTTTTTTTCTGTTTATATATATATATATATATATATATATATATATATATATATATATATATATATATATATATATATATATATATATATATATATATATATATATATATATATATATATATATATATATATATATATATATATATATATATATATATATATATATATATATATATATATATATATGGTTCGGTTCGGAATTTGAGACAAATGTGATTGGTGTAATTTTTAGTTTTTCACCATGAAAATATAATTGTAAATCATTTTTTTTTAAATCAAATGAAAATGAAGACGCTATTGTATCCTATAATCAAATTAATTTCGCTAAAAAGTACCATTTTGAGTAATGAGACACTGTTTAATGGCCAACAACGTTTAAGTGTTCGGAATTTGAGACAAAACGGTAAAGCGCGCTCTCTTATATTAGTTATAACTTTTAAAATATTAAAAATTTCGGTCTGAAATTTTTTGAGTATATTTTTAAGATGCTTTTCTTCCGGCATTTTTTTTTAAATTTTTGAATGCTTGTTTTTGCTTTCCGATACACTCCGTATAATGTGAAAAGTCTGGAGTTGCTATGTAAATAGATCTAATCAATGAAGAATAGAGTATAGGGATAACATGTGTAACATGGAACGATAGCATGTTCTGTTGATACATTTGCTACAAATATTGTTAGGTAAGCGTCACATTGACCTTTTGAGGCAACTATGTATGTTTTGGGGTGAACAATTTGAAATACGAGCTCTATGAAATGTGTTTGACACATGAATTTCGGCAGCTTGGGAAATATGGAAATAATGAAGACTGTAATATATTTGCGTTTATAATAATTTTGAATAGTTGGTTGTACTATACCAGGTATACAAAGCGTCAGGGGGATCAACAGACCAGATGTTTGTTTACTGTGTTTTTTTTCTGTTTCCTATGTTTTGCGTTTTTAGTAGACTCAAACCTATTGTGAACACAATTACGAGCTGCGGGTAGAATACAAATCAATGAAACTGCTGGAATATTGCGAATCATCCCAAAGAGACGGCTTCGAGCAACGCCAATTGCATTCCGCTGGATGTTCAATGCTCTCTTCAGGGCATCAGAATTTTTATTCATAATCAATGAGTGCAATTTATCATATTATTGGTAGTTAAAGAGGATAAATTGCCTCTTCTCCAATATGAAACAGTGTTCCTTTCAAATTTGATTGGTATTGGTCAAGCAGGGTAATGACAAGGTTTGTTCATTGGACGGAAACATACAAGTCCGTAACAGTGCACCATGAACTACCGTTAAAGGCCAACAAGTATTTCTGGAAAATACCGATCGATGGTGCAAACCATATGGAATATCTTGAAAGTTTTTGGAAGTGCCACGAGAGGAAAGGGAACGGATCGTGGAAACCAAGATAATTATAGAAAGAGGTGAAAAGCACGATTACATTACTGCCGTAATCTCATGAAGTGACGCAAGCGCCAAAATTGACATTTTCCTATTTTTGTTATAGATCGATGAAGAATTCCAAATGCTTTCAAACAACTGCGAAGTTTTACAGAAATGTGAAAAAATTACCCTGTAAAAGCCTAAAAACGGAGTGGCGCAAGCGCCATTTCCACTGTGATGTGGCGCAAGCGCCATTTTCCCTATGGTGTGACGTGATTTGATTGTGATAGGAAGTGATTTTCTATTTGATCTGATAGCATAGAAAGGATTAGCAGTGTTGCGTTCAGTGTTACCCCCACTTAAGGTGAAGGTGGAAGCTAGCCACAAATGGCTGCCACAATGGCGCTCATTTCTTTCATCTCCCTCCCTCACCCTTCGCCCGAAAATCAATAATTTTGCGAAACAGTGTGGAGAAAATGATCATTTTCGCACACTTCCCATGAAGTAATATCAGCCAAACTCTAATCGATTACTCACAAGATATTAAATTTTCATCTGCTGTCGCACTGTATAGTGAACAAAGTCGGAAAACTCGAGCAAGTGCTCTGAAAGTTAAATTTTCATTTTTCAATCTTCGACAATGGTTTTGTTTGTATTGGTGAAAGCATCGTTATTTTATCGACACTGATGCCAGACAACATCATCGAAACATCTATCAAAACCACTCAATAAAATGTTATTCCTGAGTCATAGCGTTTCATATCATGAAAATCAATAGAATAAAATTGTGTTGATATCAATACAATTATTATTTTTACGTTACGGTCTATAATGTAAGTTTTAGCAACTTCAACATTGGGTAAGAAAATTGTATTGCAGAGCTCGGAACACTGCCACGGCTGCCTATGCTTTCAAAAACAATAAACGGAAAAGTACTACATTCAATCAAAATGTCTCGGCCAACGAAGAGAAGAGTTAAGGCTCTCCAAAGTGAATATGTGAAAACAATACGACCAACGAAGGAAAATATGAAGGAATTATCAGCATGCGGAAGAACTTGTTAATATCAAAAGAGGCCCAATTCGCATGTGTTATAAATTTGCTCAGGTTCCGCTCGCGTATAATCAGTATTGTCAGTGTCAATAAAGCGCCACACAGTCTGATAAGTGAATTGATCTATTTACATGTGCTTCGCTCTTCTCTCACAAACACTATTACCCCATTTTTACACGTGGGTTTACCTATACTACTACAATGGCTAGCTTCCACCTTCACCTTAATGGCCTACCCTTGTATTCGCGCTGCACTTGCGTCTGGAAATTTCTAGTGCGTTTGCTAGCATCCGCTGTCACCAACACATACACAAGAGGAGCAAAAATATGCAAGTTTCCCCCTCCCATGTTAGAATAAAATCAGTTCTAGTTCGATCACCGCACAACGAAGGTTAGGTTTATTTTTACTCCCGCTTTTCCCGAACAGTGCAAGCACCTTTGTACTAGTTCAAATTTGGTTTGGTTTGGTGAAAAATTGTCCCGCTTGGATTCCCTCCCAGTCACAACATTGGTGCCGTGACCAGGATCCAAGCATATTGGCCCCGAAAGTGTTTCGAAAAATAGACTATAAATCTGGAAAATTCCAGATCCTGTTTGGTGAGATTTACGTATTTTAGAAAATACAAGGCCTATTGCGAATAGGTACCAGGTGAGTACCATTCCAATAAAATTACTGTCGGTTTTTTGGTGCTCCCGGAATCTTTTTCGACCCCACAGCGTCACATCGGCTGCATCGTTCGTCATCGGGTGCACATCATGGCGGAGCGGAAGGAGAAGAAAATGCGAAAAATTGAAGCTGCAAGGAGAAATGTCATGGCCGCAGTGGATCGCATCGAGGATTTCGTGATGAATTATGATCCTCAGCAACATTTTGGTGAAGTGAAGCTTCGATTGGACCGATTGGAGCATTACATGGAGACTTTCGAAACGCTTGAAATCGAATTTGCAGAATTAGACGACGCGGATGAATTCGTCAAAATTAATTTGGACATGCGTGCGAAATTCGAGGAGCAATACTTTCGCACCAAAGCAGCTTTAATGGGGAAATTGCCAGTGGTAACCGAGCAATCCTCTTCCAGTTCACGCCCTAGCACACAATCTGGTTCGACTGGAATCAAATTACCAACCATAAAGTTGCCAGAGTTCAATGGAAAATTTGACGACTGGCTATCATTCCACGACACATTTCAAGCGCTCATTCACACATCCACGGAGCTAACGTCGGTGCAAAAACTGCATTATCTTCGCGCAGCTCTCGGAGAGGAACCAGCGAAACTTATAGAGACGCTCTCCGTCACCGCAGATAATTACGTCATTGCATGGGAACTTCTCTGTAGCCGATATTCAAACAAATACATCCTCCGTAAAAAACACATTCAGGCACTATTCGAGTGCCCTCGCGTTAAGAAAGAGTCAGCAGCTGATCTTCGCGTGCTTTTTGATTGTTTCGAACGGCACATCAAAGTCTTGCAGCAGCTCGGTGAACCTGTTCAGCATTGGAGCTCTATGCTGGTGGAGCTGATGACTTCCCGTTCAGATGGTATCACACTAAAGGCTTGGGAAGATTTCGCTTCTATGGAGGGAAACCATACGTACACGAAAATGGTGGAATTCTTACAGCGCAGAGCAAGAGTCTTAGAATCACTATCGGCGAATTATCAGCATCCCTCCTTCGACAAACATCAGCAACCGACATAGAAGCCTGCACAATCACGGACAGTTTTTCATGCGACTACTGAAAAAACTTATCCTGAATGTATTGCTTGCTCTCAAAAGCACTCCCTATTAAAATGCACCATCTTCGACAAGATGCCACTAAAGGACAAACTGGAATTGGTAAACACAAAAAAGGTGTGTAGCAACTGCTTCAGGAGCGATCACTTTGCACGTCGCTGCCAGTCGAAATACAGCTGCAGAGTATGCAACAAACGTCACCACACATTGGTACATCCTGGATTTGCGCCTTCATCCCACAGCCAGCAGGTGAATTCGAATTCTTCGCCCAATGAAAATTCATTCAGTGTGATTCCAACAAATTGTTCGGTTGCCATGTTTCCATGTGAAAACTTTGAAGTGCCTATGTTTCAAGTGAATGCTGCTACACGGAATGCCACCGTATTTCTCTCCACTGTGGTTGTTATTGTGGTGGATACTTTTGGCAAGGAGCATCTTGCACGGGCTTTGTTAGATTGTGCATCACAAGCCAATTTAATGAGCGAGAAACTACGTCAAACCCTGCGCCTGGCGGGGAAGAAGGTCAACATAGAAATCTGCGGTGTTGATAAAGCTGCTACGCGTGTGAAGCATTCTGTTACCACGGATGTGCGCTCTCGAGTACATGAGGTGTCATTGTCAATCGATTTTTTGGTGGTGAACAAGGTAACAAGAAATCTCCCGTCTGCAACTGTTTCCATCGATCATTGGGAAATTCCGAGGAATCTGGAATTGGCTGATCCTGATTTTAATCGAAGTTGCGAAGTTGACATAATAATAGGAGCGGAACACTACTATAAATTTTTAAAGAATGGACGAATTAATCTTGGGGATAAACTACCATCGCTTATCGAAAGTGATTTTGGTTGGGTAGTTTCTGGCATGGCGGACATCGACACATCTAATCCGAGTGTCATCTGCTCTGCTACAACCATGGAATCCCTAGATGAAAAACTGGAACGATTTTGGCTAATCGAAGACGTTCATAGCCCTCGACCATCACGAAATAATCAACAGTGTGAGGAATTTTATCAAACTTCAACTATCCGGAACAGTGAAGGACGCTATATCGTCCGTTATCCGAAGTACGTGGAATTTCAACAAATGTTTGGTGAGTCTAAATTCAGTGCTCTTCGACGTTTCGAGTCACTAGAAAGGAAATTGGAGAAAAATCCCGATCTGCGTTTGCAGTATAATGCTTTCATGCAGGAGTACATATCGTTAGGGCATATGCAAGCAGTTGAAGAGACGGTTGATGACGCTAGAGCTACTTGTTATTTGCCACACCACCCTGTTTTCAACGATAAAAGCAGCACTACAAAGGTCCGTGTTGTTTTCGATGGTTCGGCAAAAATGAGCAGTGGACACTCCTTGAATGATACCCTCCTCGTTAGCCCAGTAATTCAGGATGAGCTCTTAGATATTATACTTCGATTCCGGAAATATCCCGTGGCGTTGGTGGCGGACATCGAGAAGATGTACCGCCAAATACTCATTTCACCTGACGAACGCTGTTTGCAACGTATCCTTTGGCGCATCGATTCTTCTGAACCTGTTAGGACATACGAATTAAGCACAGTTACATATGGTATTTCATCATCTTCGTTTTTGGCAACCAGAACGCTACATCAGCTGGCCGAGGATGAGGGAAAGGAGTACCCCCTCGGTAGCCTCGCAATTTGTAATGATTTCTACGTGGATGACTTCATTCGAGGAGAGGATTCGGTAGAACGGGCGATTCAACTACGTCACGAGTTGGATGAAATCATGACAAAGGGAGGATTTCGCTTGCGTAAATGGTGTTCGAATTCAACTGATGTTTTAGCCGGTCTACCCGCAGAACTACTTGCAACACAAGCGCTGTTGAAATTCGATCCTGAAAAAAACGATTAAAAAGTTAGGTATTTGCTGGGAGCCTGCCACAGATCGCTTCCGCTACGACATAAATTTGGAGACAGGTATCAAACCAACGACGAAACGGAATATTCTTTCGCGAATAGCTCAGTTGTATGATCCACTCGGACTGATAGCACCGGTTGTAATATTAGCCAAGGTAATGATGCAACAAATATGGAGCATGTCCCTGGATTGGGATGACCCGGTCCCAAATGAAATTGAGCAAAGGTGGCTGGTATTTTGTGAACAACTTTCAAGTCTTGTTACGTTGCACATCGATCGATTCACTTTCATTCACGGATTCATCGGCGTAGAGTTACACTGCTTTTCTGACGCCTCGGAAGCAGCCTTTGGAGCCTGTATCTACGCCCGATCAGAGACTCCAGATGGGAAAGTTAAAATTAGTTTGCTTGCTTCAAAATCGCGCGTAGCTCCTCTGAAGCGTATAACACTACCCAGATTGGAATTATGTGGTGCTCTACTGGCTGCTCGTTTATATGAAAGAATAGCTGCAGCAATTAACATGGTTTTCACTTCCACTGTATTCAGGTCCGACTCCACAGTGGTTTTGGAATGGTTGAAGTCCTCTCCCCACAATTGGGAAACTTTCGTAGCAAACCGGACATCGGAAATACAATCGATAACCCATGGATGTAGGTGGCTGCACGTTGCTGGAACTGATTTTTTTTTTTATCCAAAATATATATTTTTATTAAGGCTCATATGGCGTCAACCTGACGGGGCCGGGAGTTCAATATTTCGACAATGTTTGCCTTATAACTATGTTAGTAATATGTAACCGATTACTCGCGGTTGGCTCGAGGTTAGTATTACAAATGTTTTCGTAATTGTGATGTTGCTGTCTTCAATGATCTGTACCTGTGCCCGACACGGGATACTTCCTATTGGGATGCAGCTGACCATTAATCAGCAACGCCCCCCTAGTCTGTACCCCATATCTAGCGTGGTGCGTCTTCTCGAGGAATCCAGGATAGAATGGTCACTAGCCGGCGCAATCATCAGCTCGTGTAGAGTTGTCATGAGCGGTACAACCTTTGACTTTTGTTGAATCATCAGTGGACTGCACAACCTTTGGCCCGTGTATCTGTAAAGAGTGTGTGTATGTATTGCCGCGACTAAGTAAAAGTTTATAGATCGGATAGGAGGGATACGAAACAGGGACACAAAGAAGGAAACATCATTAAACGTTGACATCGGCGTGGAACTGATAATCCTGCTGATATGGTTTCCCGCGGAGTATCTCCCAGAGATTTAGTTACGAACGAGAGGTGGTTTCATGGACCCAAATGGACCCAATGGCCGATGCAAAGTGTTGCAAGGCCAAAAGACGAGATCCTCGAGCGGAAACGGATTGTTCTTGCCATTGAAGCAACATCTCCAAAGATAAATGAAATATTCACTCGCTATTCGTGCTGTCACAAGCTTATAACCATCACGGCCTATTGCCTTCGATTTTTGCACAATACTCGAATCAAAACTGGGCGAATTTACTCTAGAGTTCCCTTAGTGAAGGAGCTAACTGGCGCTAGGACAGCATTAGTGAAATTAGTCCAAGCTGAATCTTTTAGGGATGATTTGAAAGAACTGCAAAAATCCGCTATAGTATCCAGGAAATCGAATCTGAAGCTGCTGAATCCTTTCATCGACTCTGAAGGTGTAATTCGCGTGGGTGGCTGGTTGAGGCTGTCAGACGAGTTATATTCAACCAAACATCCGATGTTGTTGCCCGGGTTTCATCCTTTCAGCAAGCTGCTTATCCTCTCTTATCATCGGTCTCTCATGCATGAAGGAACGAATCTAACTCTCGCAGTAATTCGGGATCATTTCTGGCTCGTCCACGGAAGACGTGCTGTGCAATCCATCATAAGGAAATGTCACAGTTGTGCTCGCGTGGATCCAAAACCATTTCAGCAACCAACTGGACAACTTCTACGCTCTCGTGTTATTCCCAGTCGACCGTTTTCTAGTACGGGTATAGATTACTGTGGCCCAGTATACATTCGTTCAACTCAACGCAAGACAACCCCTACGAAGGCTTATATAGCAATATTCGTGTGCTTTAGTACCAAGGCAGTACATATCGAGCTTGTCGGTGATCTGACAACACCGGCATTCATATCCGCTCTACGTCGCTTTGTGGCGCGACGTGGAAAACCAGAACACATTTATTCGGACAACGCAAAAACGTTCATCGGTGCAAATAATGAACTCAATCGATTGTATCGTATGCTGCAACCTGGTCCCGATTCTGAATTGATTGCTGCTAGTACTGCCAGAATGGATATTCAATGGCATCTTATTCCCCCTAAGTCGCCCAACTTCGGTGGACTCTGGGAAGCTGCTGTGAAAGTGGCGAAGAAACATCTTGTTCGTCAAATTGGGAACACATCACTAACGTACGAAGATATGGCCACTGTACTGACCCAAATAGAAGGGTGCATGAACTCTCGCCCACTAATAGCGCTTACAGATGATCCCAATGATTCGTCGGTACTGACTCCTTCGCATTTTTTGCTTGGATACTCTCCACAATCAGTACCGGACCCCGACGTAAGGAATGTACCTATAAATCGGCTTGATAGGTACCAGCGAATTCAAGAGAAGGTGCAGCATTTCTGGCATAGATGGAGGTCAGAATATCTACGACAACTAAATCACTTGACATGTGTTAACCCAAAGCAGAGTTCCATCAAAATTGGCAGTATTGTTATCTTGAAGGACGAACTGTCGCCCCCATTGAAATGGCCACTGGCGCGAGTGCTAGAAATCCACCCAGGGAAAGACGGTGTAACCCGTGTTGCTACTCTACGCACTACTAGTGGAATCTTCAAGCGAGCAGTATCGAAAATCTACCCACTGCCATCGTGCGAAGAAGATGATGATGTTGACTACCTGCAGCAACAGGACCCTCCTGGAGATCAATGACCCTGAACCACCCAATAAATCAACAAAGAAGAACTACACAAACTGTATACGTTATAAAATCTATGTTAGTCTTAAGAGTTAGGGATCGTTAGAGACAGACATTGAAATTGTTAATTTCAAGGTGGCCGGTATTATGTTGCGTTCAGTGTTACCCCCACTTAATGGCCTACCCTTGCATTCGCGCTGCACTTGTGTCTGGAAATTTCCAGTGCGTTTGCTAGCATCCGCTGTCACCAACACATACACAAGAGGAGCAAAATATGCAAGTTTCCCCCTCCCATGTTAGAATAAAATCAGTTCTAGTTCGATCACCGCACAACGAAGGTTAGGTTTATTTTTACTCCCGCTTTTCCCGAACAGTGCAAGCACCTTTATACTAGTTCAAATTTGGTTTGGTTTGGTGAAAAATTGTCCCGCTTGGATTCCCTCCCAGTCACAACAAGCAGGGTCAGCAAATTTCACATAAAAACATCTTCCGTAATGAACGTTTAGCATAATGAAAATCACTTTTCCGAAAAGCTCGTCATGACAAATATTTTAATCCAAAACAGTCCATCCCCATGCAGTGCTACATTTATAATAGCAATTTGTTTCAGAACTACAAATCATGTACTTTGCTCGGTTTATAAATCTCGTCCAATATTTAAATTCATAAAATCAAACTCACCTCAAAGAAAAAAAATATCCTTGATCGATCACATATTGCACATAAAAATTGTAACTAATTAGTTTAAAAAACAAAAGAAAATTGTTGTAAAATTAGTTTAAATTGTTGATTACCAGAATTAATGTCTTTTGATGGCAATGATGTCTTCTATCCTCAGATATCAAGCGATAAAGCTTCTTGACGCTGTTTACTTTCTCACATGCTCATTTCGTTTTCGGATGGATTGAAACTGAGTGTTGATTGAAGGGCAAATGTCGGATTTGGTGAAAAGCTGCACTTTTCTAAATCCTCCATCGAAATGAATCTTGTAACAAAACTTAAAACATACTCGCATAAACTGTATCTGCTTTACATCGGATGATTCTGGACGGGTTTATCTTATGTTTTCAATTGTATTTTGGATTGGAAAAAAATGGTACTGTCCACAATTGTTACAATCGGGTTCTCAACTATGTTAGCCTGTTCAACGCATGTTACAAAGTCGGAAAATGTGTAGAACTTTTCTCCCTGATGCTTTCTCATGCTCCGCTCAACGGCAGCATTTTGGATAAAATAATTGGAAACAGATTCTCGCATACCACTGAGTTTACGAGGAATATGTTCGTTCAGTACCAGGTATAGACCAAAGATATTTTATAATATACATTTGACAAAGAAAATAGAAAAAATAGAAAGTAGAAAAACGAGAAAATAGTTTTCAGTAGATCGCCAGTTAGCAGAATCTACTGCAAATGTTTTCAACCTCCAATGGTTTTAATCCATTTGTTCAACCGCTACTTCTCGCTTGTGTGAAACTGTTTTCGACCCAATTTTGGTTCAGCAAGTTATGAACTTTTCGGCTCTCACTTATGTGAATACCGAAAAATTGTCCCAAAGAAACCAGACAACTCGAAAGGGTCATTCTCCATACGTGCGAAACCGAGTGCATGGGCCCATGAAAGACTCCGAGTTCGGCACTCGATTCGACAGACGGCTTTCCACATTCTCGCACACTATCGTCGCGATTTTCCCAGCACGAAAAAAAAAAAACAAACAAGCGAAGAGAATGAAATACCGCGGAAAAATATGTAAAAGTGAACAGGAATAAATGTAAATAAAAGTCGAATGGTATGCTTTATGTACAGTCGCGCAGCCACCAGCCCAAAGGGTGGGAAACCGTTTTCGCTTTTTTTATTTATGAGCTGTATTTCCATGCGCCCCGTAATAGCATAAATAACGACCCGCAAAAGGAATAAAAAGCTTTCCGCGTTATGTTGAAAGCTTCGCCTCTTCGGTCTCTCTCTCTCTCTCTCTCTCTCTCTCTCTCTCTCTCTCGCTGCCATTCTGTGTCGCTCTCGCGTGGAATACCATTATTATTATTATTATTATTATCACCGTTATGCATGAGAGTCTCTTTGATGATTTTTTTTCTCTTATTATTTACCCGCGTCTCGCTTTGTCTGTGCCGCGCTAAAATATGTCCGCTCTGACATTGATTTTTTTAGGATGTACGACGCGGAATGGATTCGCATAATTACAGCAACAAATCATGATGTTGCTCCCGAGAGGGTGGGCCGGAAATTAGGACGGTTTTCGAGCTATTAGCGTGGTGGAGTTAATGAATGGAAGCGAATCAGCGAGTTCTAGAGCGACGACTCAATTTGGCTTATTGAATTGTGGTAGAGTGTTTTCCATGAAATTGCTTAATATGGACAGACCATAGGATTGACACGTTATTGTTAAATTCAGGTTGTCAAGCACAGGAATCATTTCCGGTATAATTACAAACGGTCATAAATTTCGACCATCAAGCGCGAACGTGGTCATCCGAGAAAGTGAGATATTTCACGGGAAAGAAAAACCCGCAAACGACGCCTCAGGTTAGGGTGAAACGAGAATCATAATAAACGAAATGAAGCCACCGACTTTGTGAATTAAGATTCACTGGATGACGAATTAGCACAAAAAACGGTCCTAAAAGTCACAGAAACAATGAAAATAAGAGATCCGGTGAGAAGTCCTCCCCTTCTTCTCTTAAAATCGCGGGGACTCCTCCCACACCAAAAATCCGAAACGTACCGTTTTGTCATTTCGGTCGAAATTCATCGCAGAAGAATTTCACATTTCCCGTGATTAATTTGATGTGATGTAAAAAATTAACGATGCTTTTCATGCGGCAGCCACCTAAAAAACGTATCAACTTAACATTCCATCTCAGAGCTATGGTCATTCGTCCATTTTAAGAACTCAAGCGAACTCATATTTTTCCATAGCAAAAAATGTGTGCCTTTCGGTGCCGCATTTTCCCGTTAATACTACACTTTCGACAAGGTGGGTCAGGAAAAAATCGTTGCTCAGAACGGTGCTCTGGGCCGCGTTTGTTTCTTTTTTCTTGTGACAAACCCTTTTCCAGAGATCGCAGGGATTTTTTTCGTGCGGGGGCTACCTACATGTCTACATATTGCGCAAAATTACTTTTCCGCATCGAACACGAAACACGGTTTCTCGCATTCGTTTCGACGAAACGATGAATGACTAACGAGCGCGCGAGTCGAACAAAAACTGAATTCGCCAGCGCGAATGCAGCCGGTAATAAATTTTAAGATGAATGATAACGGAAAAAAGGAAACCCGGAAGGGTTCAAATGTGGATACGGTATATATGCGAGTTGGTGTTGAGTCGCTTTTCAACAAGGATATACAGGTAAACTTCGATATAACGTACATTTCACTTTCAAAATTGTACGTTGTATCGAATTGTACGTTATATCGAAGCATAATAAAGTACTCACAAACGTAGTCTGTAATACATTATTGTGTTGCTGTTTTAGTCAAGTTAATGAATAACTTTAATCAGAAGACGAAGCCAGCATTTCTCATGATGTTTCCCTTCGTACTGTTGATTAAAGCCTGATTCATTTAGAATCTGGATTCATAAAACCAGCTGTATATCGAGATTGATTGAAGGTACAAAACTTGTTTAGCATCACAATACAGATAATTCATTGTTCTATCAGAAAAAAAATATTGAAAAAAAATTTACTTTACAATTTGAAAAGGTATACGTTATATCGAGTGACGTTATATCGAAGTTTCCCTGTACATTTCAGCGGTGGAGTTTCTTTTCGTAGGTGGACGCGAAACTAACTTTAAGGCAGTATTCTGGTCTAGAAATTTGAAAAAAAAATTCAAACAATTCTTCATATTTCAGAAGTTTTTCCGTTCAAGAATATACCCTAGAAAGGACTTTTCGAAAATCCCATTATTTACCGAATCATAGCCATTTTAGTGATGCGATATTTAATCTCGTACGGTCATAACAATGAGTTTCAAATGCGTTTTTCTCGAAACTAGTTTTTTTTAAACTGGCGTACACGATATCTTAAGTTCTACTGAACTTATTTATGTATAATTTGTTTAGCGATGAAACGGATAGTGGTTTCGATGTCTGATAGCAGGATATTCGGCCCTTTATTAGCAAGTGCCAAATTAAGAAAAGCGGAATGTGACATGATGCAAATAAAGCGCTAAATGTAAGATATATTTTTTAATAAAAATTTTGAACGATTATTGAATGTTTCATTTAGAATAAATATCTCATTTAGCTTTGCGCAGTGGCGATACCGTAATTAATGAAGTTTTACGGAGGTGTTAGTTAAAAATAATTCATTTAATAGTGTAAAGGGTGTGTCACATCAAATTGCATCACGGAAAAAACGCTGTAGAAATTTAATTTTTAGGAATTATATCTTCAGCTTTCGCTTATAATCAGGTAAGAGTGTATAGATCACGTTGGCCATGCTTCACTGTCAATTTTTCTTAAATTTGGAAAAATGTCGTCGAACGAAAAAGAGCGTCGTGAATTAATCTTGTGCACTCATTTCGAAAATCCGGAGTTGTCACATCGGGACATCGGTAAGATGCTGGGAATCGACCAATCCACGGTCAGCAGAGTACTAAAACGATACTTCGAGAACCTAACCATCGACCGGAAGGTGAAGAACGGCAAAAATGGATGCTCCGTCAGTGAAAAAGATCACAAGCGCGTAGTTAAGCAGTTTAGACGTGATCCGAGAAGTTCGGTCCGGAATGTCGCCAATAAGCTGAATTTGTCAAGTTCATTCGTCCAGCGGACCAAGCAGCGGGAGGGCCTGCGTACATACAAGGTTCAGAAGGCTCCTAACCGCGACGAAAGCCAAAACATGGTGGGGAAGACGCGAGCCCGGAAGCTGTACACCGAAATGCTGACGAAGCCGCATTGCCTGGTAATGGACGACGAAACCTACGTCAAAGCGGACTTTCGTCAGCTGCCGGGCCTGTTGTTCTTTTCCGCAGAGGACAAATTCAGCGTTCCGGAGGAGATTCGCAAGCAGAAACTATCCAAGTTTGCCAAAAAGTACATGGTGTGGCAAGCGATCTGCTCTTGCGGAAAGCGGAGCGCCCCCTTCGTGATGACCGGCACGGTAAACAGGCAGGTTTACCTTAAGGAGTGCCTACAGAAGCGCTTACTACCATCATTGAAGCAGCACGAGGGCCCGACCATCTTCTGGCCGGATCTCGCTTCGTGCCACTATTCAAAGGACGTGTTGGAGTGGTACGAAGCCAACGGGGTCACCTTCGTGCCAAAGGAAATGAACCCGCCCAACGCGCCGGAGCTTCGCCCAATAGAGAAATATTGGGCGATTATGAAGCAGGACCTCCGGAAGAACCCAAAAGTTGTCAAATCGGAGGCGGACTTCAAGAGAAAATGGATTTCTGTTCAAAAAAAACTACAACCTGACGTTGTACAGAACCTAATGGACCGGGTAAAGAGGAAGGTGCGAGCATACGGGCTTGGGCTCGAAGTATGAATTAAAAGAAAATGCCAAAAGTTGTTTAATAGTTTGTAATTTTACTGTCTAAAATTTTCAAAAGGATCGGTCTACTGGGCGAATTTCTACAACGTTTTTTCCGTGATGCAATTTGATGTGACACACCCTTTATAATATTTTCTACAAGGAGTTTGGAACAGTTTTTTCCGATAATGGTTTTTTATTATAACAAGTTGATTTTTGCATTGAGATAATTCTAATACTGGCCGAGCATAAGTAAGACTTACATGTAATCAGCAATCAATTATTTTTATTGAAAATGGGAACAAACTTAGAACTGTCTTCAGGGATGGTAGTTTGAGAAAGTGTCACTTACTTCGTATGAGAACATCTTTAAACGCTAGAGAGGTCGTTCTAACTACTTAGAAGAATATCAAAATTACCTGATTGCAACCTATTTAGACCCAAGATTCAGGTCAGACCATTTAGAAGTTCTCGAGTTAGGAGTTATCAAAACGAATCTTCAAATCACAACGAATCTTTTGAGAATGACACCTCATTGCTGTCGTCAACACCTGTTCAACAAAACGAAAACGATGAAGCTGAATAAAACGTTGATGACATGTTAGAACATGTTATAAATCACACCTTGTTTTTAACCCTGCTGTACACGCGTGCAAAATCATAACATGTATACTCGCGCACGGTGTCACATACCGAAAATTGAACTTCTCTGTAATGTTGACATTGTGTATTTTTCAGGCTTCATGTGCATTTATTTGAAGAAGAGGGTATGATTGAATAAAAAAACTCAAAAAATATGTTTTCTTCGTCTTTATTATGTTTTAATAGACATCTAATTCAGCCTCCTCAAAATAGAGTAATTTTTGATACTCCAACACAAAAAATTCGAATTTTTCACTGATATTAATTAAATGTAAACAACTGAATATAATTCATGGAAATATAAAGAGCTATAAAATAACATAAACACGTATTAATCGATTGTGGTTTCATTGGAGTAAGAATCAGAACATAGCATAACTGTATGCTCGAAACCAAGATATTTTTTAGAATATGGTAGTTTTTGCTTCCGATCAGCTGTCAGGTTTCATATTCTCAAGCTGAGAGGATAGAATAGCATTGCTTGCGTATAGCCATAGGGTGTTTGCATTCGACACATACGATGCATCTCGAAGTCTTGGCAGGAGTACACCCGCTTACTCTTCGGTTCTCTGAATTATCTTACAGATTTCTTATCCGTTGCCAGATCATGAATCCATTGATGATTGATAATTTCAAAAATTTACTCCAACTAACTCCTCAAACAAGTGTTATGTCTTCATACCATGAGTACCTTACCCAAGAAGTGCACCTTTCTGCGGGCATCTCCAACCAAGTTTGCTTCTCGTCCTTTTGTAATTCCTCTGGTCACGGAATCCGGTGTAATTCTGCTGATCTTTTCGGAAAAATATCGTGGAGATAAATATGATAGAATGTTCTTCACGGACGTTTCACTCATAAACGGGTCCACTGGCTTCGGCATCTTCAGTCAGTAACGATTCTATCGAGCAATTCCAAATGAAATCGACAAATGACAAAACATGAGTATTTTTGATTCGAATGAAAGTTTGTATTTCGTTTGGGTTGAAGGAAATATGAGTTTTCCACAGCAATTGGAATTTTTTTGACACAAGTGTAACTTTTGAAAAGGGCGTATCGATTTTAGTAAGAGAAATCTTTGATAATTTATATCTCAAAAGTTATGAGTCCTACCGAAATAGTGTCTTAGAAAGAGTTATAGAGTATTTATTTCCAAACATGAAAAAAATATACACCGAAGAAAAAAATTAGTACTCTTTGTTTTTATTTACAAAAAAAACTTTAATTTGCAATATCCAAAATATATATTTTTGATTTTTTTTTTAACTTTCATATAAAATAGAAGTCACGTAGAAAATTTAAAAAATGAGTCCAAGATAATAAAACTATTTTTGACGAACTTTGTGGAACATCGAATTTTTATCAATTTTCGTAACTTCGAATTTTTGTATGTTAACAATCATTTTCAGCCACAAATTATGATTCCTGATGTGATTTGAAACAAAAAATCTCATTGTAAATTTCCTTCTAAATGCAGCCATTCTCGAGATATTTTGGAACATATTTCTAATTTATTGTCTTTTTTTATAGGAAATATTCCCTTTTAATATGTTTGTCGTGTTATACCGTCATGTTCATGAAATTTTATGAATTTGCTTATAATTTCCAACAACATGGTAAACATATATGTTTAGGAGTTACGTTGAAAATCATTTGAACACATGTAGGTTAATAAATATAAAACGTAGTGATATTAATAAAATGTTTTTTTTTATCATACAAACTTTCAACATGTTATACATGTTGCGCCAACAGAACACAACATTTATAAAAGGAAAAATATAATTCTCTACAATTCCTATATTTATCGGAGTTTAAGAGATACTAATAATAATACTAGAATTTTTAGCATTTATTTTTTATCAACATCTTTTTTTATCAACTAACAATTTCGTTCGCTCACTTGTAAGCTTATCGGACGCATTCTTCAGTCGATCCGAAAGAGGTGTTTTTTTCACATCGATTCTATTGTGTTTTTTTCATCCGGCGCGCTTGCAAGCGTAGTGAATCTCAACCAAATAAGTGGTGTACGATCGAGACACTGAGGATCCATTCAACAGATCACATACGTCACACCGCAGCGGCAAGTAGAAGTTTATTTCTTTTTTTTCTCCTTTCTATCATTTCTTTCACTTTCTGTGCATAACAAATACCATTGTTTCGCTTGGTGTTTACGTAATCATCAAGCGTTGGCATTAGGGTGACCATCTTCATATATATTGCACTTGAACATTTGTTGGAACTTTTTTCATTTTTGAATTTAATTTAATAAAAATTAGTTTGAATAACTATAATTTTCTACTGTAACTAAAATAGAAGTTTATCTTATTATATTTATTTTTTAATTTTTTTTTATTACCAATAAATTCTGTTCATATCGAACAGTTGACGAAATTTATTACTATGGCTGAAGGCGGGGAGGATCCCGCAACGACGCCAACGAATATCTCTGATACGGAACCCCCTGAAGAACCGGAAGGTGAAGTAGAAATTGGAATAAGAAAGGAAATAGAAAACGTAATTTCTGATGATGAGGAGGATGAAGAAAAACTGGATTTTCGTCAAAAAGTATACCCTGAGGGCTTCAAAGGCCCATTCATTGTGTACTTTAGGCGAAAATCCAAACCCCTCAATGTTATTCGCATATCTAAAGAGCTGACAAAAAACTTCTCAGATGTTACCGAGATTACTCGGATGGGGCCAGACAAATTACGAGTTGTCGTTTCCAGCCGGACCCAAGCAAATGATATAACCCGTTGCGATCTCTTTGCGATTGAGTATCGCGTATACGTGCCCTGTCGTAACGTAGAAATCGACGGCGTAATCACCGAAAAGGGTTTGACCCGAAATGATATACTCAAGGATGGAGTCGGTCGCTTCAAGAACTCTTCGCTTAAAACTGTGAAGATTCTTGCATGCGACCAACTGAAATCCGTATCTATTATAAATAATAAGAGAGTTCTCAGTTCGACAAATTCTATTCGAGTAACCTTTGAGGGCTCCGCCCTTCCAAACTTCATTTCGATAGATGCGCTTCGTTTACCTGTTCGATTGTTTGTACCCCGGGTAATGAGTTGCAACAACTGCAAGCAACTTGGTCACACGGCCGTCTACTGTTGCAACAAAAAGCGTTGCGCAGATTGTGGAGAGAGTCATGATGGGACTTCTTGCGCAAAAGAGCGCAAGTGTCTTCATTGCGACGGGGCCCCCCATAATCTTTCTCAATGCCCGGTGTACATACAAAGAGGGGAAAAAATCAAGCGTTCCTTAAAGGAATTTTCAAAACGGACTTATGCAGAAATGCTTAAGAATTCCGTGCCGACGACGCAGGACAATCCTTACTCCCTCCTGCAGAACGACGAGCCTGTCGCTGACGCTCCCAACGCGGGAAGTTCTGGTACATCGCAGGGTGCCATCAGGAAAAGGAAAATTACTACTTTTCCATCACTCCCCAGTAAGAATTTCCCAAGTTGGATTGAAACTTCGAACCGAACGTGCTGAAAATAGACCGAAGCAAGTACCTCCTGGTTTACACGGTTCTTCTACTAACCAGGGGTCCTCAGCACGTTCCGGAACAACACCCAATACGTCTGTTCCTTTTTCGCGGTCAAAGCAACAGTCACAACCTGGCTTGTTTGCGCTTTCTGACCTGGTGGACAACATTTTGAATGCTTTGAATATTAATGACTCTCTTAAAAGCATAGTATTATGTTTGTTTCCGGTAGTGAGAACATTCTTGAAAGAAAAATGTGCCTTTTTAGCAGCATTCATTTCCCTCGATGCCTGATTCAGTGCAAGAGGCCAAGGAATTGACCACTGTAATACAGTGGAATTGCAAAAGCATCATCCCTAAACTAGATCAATTTAAATTTTTAGTTGATAACTCTAACTGTGATGTATTTTCCCTCTGTGAAACATGGCTTTCTTCAGCCGACGAGCTGAATTTCCACGATTTCAACATTATTCGCCTCGATCGAAATGACTCATTTGGTGGCGTACTATTGGGGATTAAAAAATGTCACTCCTTCTATAGAGTGAATCTGACAGGCATTGAAGTTGTTGCTTGCCAGACACAAATCAATGGCAAAGACCTCTGCATTGCTTCGATATATATCCCTCCCAGAACTACGGTAGGCCGCCATCAGTTCTTTGATACTATCGAGGCAATGCCGGAGCCGCGGTTAACTTTAGGTGATTTCAACTCCCATGGAACAGCATGGGGATCACTCTACGATGACAACCGTTCCACTTTGATTTATGATCTGTGCGACAACTTCAAATTGACAGTTTTGAATACTGGGGAAGCAACCAGAATAGCCAACCCTCCTGCACGGGCAAGCATGCTAGACATATCTCTATGCTCTTCTTCGTTATCCCTGGATTGCATGTGGAAGGTAATCCAAGATCCCCATGGTAGTGATCACCTACCAATTATTTTATCGATCGCTAATGAATCAAGCTCTCGTGAGTCAGTCAATATTTCGTATGACCTCACGAAGAATATTGACTGGAGAACATTTGCGGAAATAATATCTGAAGCAATTGTTTCAATGCATGAACTTCCTCCACTCGAAGAGTATAACTTTATATCGAGTTTGATTTACGAAAGCGCACTTCAAGCTCAAAAGAAACGTGTACCGGCTACCACTTTCCGACGTCCTCCATCACTTTGGTGGGACAAGGAATGTTCAAAGGTCTACCTTGAAAAATCATCCGCTTTCAAAAAATTCAGGAAAACTGGATTAGTGGAATGGTTTCTGAAGTACCAAGCTCTAGAAGCCAAACTAAAAGGTCTGATTAAAGCAAAAAAGCGTGGATATTGGCGGAAGTTCGTCAATGGTTTGTCAAGGGAGACAGCTATGAGCACTCTTTGGAATACGGCTAGGAAAATGCGTGGCTGGAACCATACAAACGAAAGTGAGGAATACTCTGACCGTTGGATTTTTAACTTTGCAAGGAAGGTTTGCCCCGACACCGTTCCTGCACAATACGTCGTACGCGACATTCCACTTCAAAGCGATTATGAGAATTTTTCGATGGTGGAATTCTCAATTGCCCTTCTCTCATGTAGCAATTCAGCTCCGGGGTCGGACAAGATTAAATTCAACTTGTTGAAGAATCTTCCCGACTTGACTAAACAGCGTTTGCTGAACTTGTTCAACAAGTTTCTGGAACTGAATATTGTCCCGCATGACTGGAGACAAGTGAGAGTGATAGCCATACGGAAACCCAACAAGCCGGCTTGCGATCACAACTCGTATAGGCCGATTGCAATGTTATCCTGTATTCGTAAATTGTTAGAGAAAATGATTCTACTTCGTTTGGACAAGTGGGTCGAAACGAACAATTTGCTGTCAAATACGCAGTTTGGCTTCCGCCGAGGTAAAGGGACGAATGATTGTCTCGCGCTGCTATCTTCTGAAATCCAAATCGCATTTGCTCGCAAAGAACAAATGGCTTCCGTTTTTCTCGATACCAAAGGGGCATTTGATTCAGTTTCCATGGAAATTCTCTCAGAGAAGCTTCATAATCGTGGACTTTCACCAATTCTCAACAATTTCCTGTACAATTTACTGTCAGAAAAGCACATGATTTTCTCTCATGGCAGCTCGAAATCTTCTCGTTACAGTTTTATGGGCCTACCACAAGGCTCCTGCCTAAGCCCTCTCTTGTACAGTTTTTACGTCAATGATATGGATGATTGTCTAACTAGAGACTGCACGCTGAGACAACTTGCAGACGATGGAGTTATTTCCATCACGGGTACTAATCCCGCCGTTCTGCAAAAGTCGTTGCAAGATACCCTGAACAATCTGTTCACGTGGGCCCTCAAGCTGGGTATCGAATTCTCTACGGCGAAAACTGAAATGGTCGTTTTTTCTAGGAAGCACGAACCCGCCCAATTCCAGCTTTACCTATCCGGCAAAACGATCAAGCACTCGATGTTTGTCAAATACCTTGGAGTATATTTTGACTCTAAATGTACCTGGGGAATACACATTGCGTAGTTGAAACAGAAATGCCAGCAAAGAGTCAATTTTCTCCAAACAATAACCGGAACATGGTGGGGCGCCCATCCAGGAGACCTCATTCAGTTGTACAAAAGAACGATATTGTCAGTGTTAGAATATGGCAGTTTTTGCTTCCGATCAGCTGCCAGGATTCATATTCTCAAGCTGGAGAGGATACAATATCGTTGCTTGCGTATAGCCATGGGGTGTTTGCATTCGACACATACGATGAGTCTCGAAGTTTTGGCAGGAGTACCCCCGCTTACTCTTCGGTTCACAGAATTATCCTACAGATTTCTCATTCGTTGCAAGATCATGAATCCATTGGTGATTGATAACTTCGAAAATCTACTCCAACTGATTCCTCAGTCAAGTTTTATGTCTTTATACCATGAGTACCTTACCCACGACGTGCACCCTTCACCAGGCATCTCCAACCAAGATTGCTTCCCTTACTTCTGCAATTCCTCTGTCATTTTTGATCTGTCCATGCGACAAAAAATCCATGGAATACCAGATCACCTACGCTCCAATGTTATTCCGTCGATATTTTCGGAAAAATATGGGAAAGTTGGATCTGATAAAATGTTCTTTACTGACGGTTCATTCATGACCGGGTCCACTGGCTTCGGCATCTTCAATGAAAATTCCAGTGCCTCTTTCAAACTCAAAGATCCTTGTTCCGTGTATGTCGCTGAACTGGGTGCGATATATTACGCATTAGGGATCATTGAAACATTGCCCATCGACCACTATTTTATTTTTTCAGACAGTCTCAGCTCAATAGCGGCAATCCGCTCAATGAAAGTTGATAAACGCTCATCTTATTTCCTAACAAGAATAAGACATCTATTGAGTGTTTTGGTCGAAAAATTATTCAAGATTACCTTAGCATGGGTTCCCTCCCATTGCTCGATTCCGGGGAATGAGAAAGCGGACTCGCTAGCTAAGGTGGGCGCTTCAGAAGGCACACTTTTTGAAAGGCAAATTGCTTATAACGAATTTTTCACATTCCTCGTCAGGACACACTCGTTAGTTGGCAGCGCATGTGGAGTGAAGATGAGTTCGGTCGTTGGTTACACACGATTATCCCTAAGGTCTCGACGAGTGCATGGTTCAAGGGATTGAATGTAGGTCGTGATTTCATTCGCGTGATATCTCGGCTTATGTCCAATCACTACAACCTAAACGCGCATCTCTATCGCATTGGGCTCGCAGCAAACAATCTTTGTGATTGTGGCGATGGCTACCACGACATCGAGCATGTTGTCTGGTCGTGTATCCGGTTCCATACTGCTCGCTCTCAGCTCTCTAGAGCACTGAGAGCACAAGGCAGACAATCGGATATCCCCGTCCGGGATATCTTAGGTAGCCGGGATCCTGATCTTCTGCTTCATCTATACCTGTTCCTCAGAAACGCCGATGTCAACGTTTAATGATGTTTCCTTCGTTGTGTCCCCGTTTTATATCCCTCCTATCCGATCGATAAACTTTTACTTAGTCGCGGCAATACATACACACACTCTTTACAGACACGCGGGCCGAAGGTTGTGCAGTCCACTGATTATTCAACAAGAGCCAAAGGTTGTACCGCTCATGACAACTCGACACGAGCTGATGATTGCGCCGCCATTCTATCCTGGATTCCTCGAGTCGAGAAAGACGCACCACGCTAGATATGGGGTACAGACTAGGGGGGCGTTGCTGATTAATGGTCAGCTGCATCCCAATAGAAAGTATCCCGTGTCGGGCACACGTACAGAGCATCGCAGACTGCAACATACCAATTATGAGAACACTTGTAATACTAACCTCGAGCCAACCGCGAGTAATCGGTTACATATTACTAACATAGTTGTAAGACAAAAATTGTCAAAATATTGGACTCCCGGCCCCGTCAGGCTGACGCCACATGTGCCTTAATAAAATATATATTTTGGGGAAAAAAAAACAATTTTATTGTATGTAATAAATTTTTTTCATTATTTTCTTATATTTCTATACACATTATGATAACTTGCTGCATTGTCGTTAGAGTACAACTTTGCTACTTCATTCTCGGATACAGGTACAAAAGAATGATACTTTTGGGTACCTGGAATTTGTTTGGTGTTATCATACATGCTACTCAACACTTCCAAACCCTGATCATATTCTTTTTGTGACATATACGAAAATGACAATTTTGTAAGATTGTCTTCTTTCCGCTTGCTAGCCCAGTCAAATAACGTTTTTGCACTCGTAATCGGATGTTCTTGTTGCCATCCGTTTAAATGTACCACCAAATGCATCACAAGGTCCTTTGCCGTGTGATGTTGCAAAAAAATGCCATTCAGCGTCAATGTCATATTTCGATTTAAACTGACATAAACTCGCAAAATTTTTCCTATTTTTATACTGGGATGCAGCACCATCCGACATGAATTTTATTCTTTTTACCTGCATTTGTTGTTACAAAAATGTTATCAATTTAGAAATAAATACTTGCACAGCTATTGTGTCATGAATTAAAACATCAGATATAACTACAAAGCTTAAATTTGCCAGAGAACCTTTTTCGTCTCTATAATAAACAACGAATGGATGGATTATTGCTTGATCATTGTTCCGGTGATGACTTTGACCTTCATCTTGAAGCACAAATGAATAATTTTCGGAAAAATCGCAAATCACAACAACCTCATTTTCTTGCAAATTAGCTTTTAAATTGTTAAGAAATGTGGACTGTTTGTGTTTTAATGTAATCATAATTTTCAATTGAATTGCGTTCCTGAAGCTCATCTAGAAACCAGTTTCCAGACTCGTCCATTGTTGGGCATTTTTTACATTCACGAAGGTAACAGTATGTTGATCCATTCGATATGTTACATAGTATTTTTTCCATATATTCTTTGCATTCAATGTTAAAGGAATATTTTTTGATACTATGAAGCATGAGATTTACATTTTCATGGAATGTACAAACACAAACGTTATGATTTCCTGAACTACTCAGCTGTTTGCAATGCTTCGGACGCATTGATGCAAAAGAGCTAAATCCAATTTTGCAATTTGGATTAAGTTCCTTAAATCTGTTGAAAGTTTCCCGTAATGATGTTATTAATAACCTTTTTTGGATGTGTTGACGCTTCCCATCTTTGGCTACAGAAACATAGTCTCTTTCTCAAGGTAATGATCGACTGATATTGTCGTCATTATAAAATACCGAAACATGATTTTTAACATCTTCACTTAAACTTGGTCCATATTTGCAATGTGGTGTCGACAATACACCTTTTTCATTTGCCAGTTTTTTGACTTGAATTGCCATATATTTATTAACGCCAAATTTTTCTTCCATTTTTTTGCACGGACCAAGACTTAGGCAAAACTGTTAAAATTCTAACTTTTTCTGATCTTGTTGTCTCTGTGTGGTCAAATTTCTCTTTGAGCTGATTGATAATCTCATCAAACTCTTTTGCCTTTTGTTTAAAGTTCGACTCTTCGTCTTCTTCATGTGAAAAGGAAAATAGATTTTTCTTTAATACCTTTAGAAATTTCTTTGAATTTTGTTCGGGGTAACTAGCCTGTCCAAGTCTTTTCGTCATTATTGGTGAAACGTTAATACCGGCGATTCCCTTGTTGAATAGCTCAATGTTGTACGCTCGGGAATACTCTGGTATATTGCTGTTTTGGGAATCTTCCGAAGATGCTGGAACGACTGAAACTATTGATGGTACTTCATCTAAAGTATTTCCTACTGCTGTACTGATTTGCTTTGGTTTGGAAGAGTATACAGATAAACGGAATGATTCGCAAATTTTTAAAGATGTATCTAAAAGGATATTGCATCCCATTGACTTAAGTTTCTCAATCATTGACACAGTTAAGAAACGTTTTTCAGATGAACATTTCTTACCGTTTTCCGGAAACGGTCTACAACACGAAAAAAAAATTTTGTAGTCCATTGTGGCACACTGTTATTCACTCTATAAGGAAGATTGTTCGACTGATTAACGATGTTTGAATTTGAGTAACTTTATATACATTATAGAGGTACCTTAAAGGTACCTGACTTTATATATCTATACAAAGGTAGCTTAGAGATACCTTACTTCAGGTATAATCTAGGCATAACGTAAACAAGTTAATTATATTTTATAACGTCCGGTTGAATCAACAAGGTGTATTTGTTGTTGGGATTTCAATTCTACTGTTCGTGTTTTGATTGTGTAACACGAATAATATGTTAAAAGTTTGTATTAAAATAAAAAAAAGATTTTTTAATATCGCTACGTTTTGTGTTAATCCACATGTCTTCAAATGTTATTCAACGTAACTCCTAAACATATATTTTTACCATGATGATGTATTTGGAAAAGTTGTTGGAAAATATAAGCAAATTCATAAAATTTCATGTACATGACGGTATAACACGACAAACATATTAAAAGGGAATATTTACTATAAAAAAGACAATAAATTAAAAATATTTTTCAGAATATCTCGTGAATGCTGCATTTAGAAGGAGATTTATAATGAGCTTTTTTGTTTTAAATCACATCAGAAATCATAATTTGTGACTAAAAATGATTGTTAACATACAAAACTTCGAAGTATCGGAAATTCATAAAAGTTCGATGTTCCACAAAGTTTTTCACAAATAGTTTTACCATTGTGGACCCATTTTTTAAATTTTCTACATGACTTCTTTTTTACATGAAAAAATAAAAAAAAAATAAAAAATATGTATTTTGGATATTGCAAATTGAACTTTTTTTTTGTAAATAAAAAAGAGTACTATTTTTTTCTCAGTGTACATTTTTTTCATGTTTAGACATCAATACGCTATAACTCTTTTTAAGACACTATTTCGGTACGACTCATAGTTTTTTAGATATAAATTATCAAAGATTTCTCCTACTAAAATCGATACGCCCTTTTCAAAAGTTACGCTTGAGTCAAAAAATTCCCAATTGCTGTGGAAAACTCATATTTCCTCCAAACCAAATGGAATACAAACTTTCATTCGAATCAAAAATACATGTTTTTAAAATCTGCATTTTTTGGACGATTTCATTTGGAATTGCACTATCCTGGATTTCTAGAGTCGAGAGAGACGTAACACGCTAGTTGTGGGGTACAAACTAGGGGGCGTTGCTGATTATTATTCAGCTGCATCCCAATCCCGTGTCGGCCATACGTACAGAGCATTGGAGACTACAATATCCCAATTTTGAGAACAAATTTTAATACTAACCTCGAGCCAACCCAAGTGATCGAGTACATATTACTAACATAGTTAATAAGACAAATTGTCAAAATATTGAAATCCCTGCCCCGTCAGGCTAACGCCATATGATCTTATATATTATATAATTTGGAAAAAAAAACCATTCGATCTGTCAAGGAAAACCTTCAGCTTCCAGTATTCGATCGTGCAGTTAGCCGCAGGATCAGGGAACATGGATTGCAGAGCAAGTTCTATCATAAATTATCATACATCAATCCCAAAAATAAAAGAGCACGGTTAGAGTTTGTGAAAAAATGTCTTAACAAGCCGGTATCATTCTGGAAACGTCTTTTGTGGACTGACGAATCGAAGTTTGAGATATTTAATAAGAAAAAAACAACGAAAAGGAGAAAATCGGGTGAAGCGCCACAAGATCGTCATCTACAGCCTAGGGTCAAGCACGGTGAAAGAAACATCATGGTCTGGGGCTGCTTTGATAGGGCCAGAGCAGGAAGCATGGTTCGAATCCACGGCATAGTGACATCTGACATTGACATTAACAGCTGATACCATCAATGTAAATCGTCGTGAATCCGTTGCAAAAATTGGCGTAGGCAAAGACGTCATTTTCCAACAGGACAATGATCCTCAACATACTGCAGAAAAAAAACTAAGGCTGTCTTGAAGTCTAAAGGGTGTGTCACATCAAATTGCATCACGGAAAAAACGTTGTAGAAATTCGCCCAGCAGACCGATCCTTTTGAAAATTTTAGACAGTAAAATTAAAAACTATTAAACAACTTTTGGCATTTTCTTTTAATTCATACTTCGAGCCCAAGCCCGTATGCTCGCACCTTCCTCTTTACCCGGTCCATTAGGTTCTGTACAACGTCAGGTTGTAGTTTTTTTTTAACAGAAATCCATTTTCTCTTGAAGTCCGCCTCCGATTTGACAACTTTTGGGTTCTTCCGGAGGGCCTGCTTCATAATCGCCCAATATTTCTCTATTGGGCGAAGCTCCGGCGCGTTGGGCGGGTTCATTTCCTTTGGCACGAAGGTGACCCCGGTGGCTTCGTACCACTCCAACACGTCCTTTGAATAGTGGCACGAAGCGAGATCCGGCCAGAAGATGGTCGGGCCCTCGTGCTGCTTCAATAGTGGTAGTAAGCGCTTCTGTAGGCACTCCTTAAAGTAAACCTGCCCGTTTACCATACCGGTCATCACGAAGGGGGCGCTCCGCTTTCCGCAAGAGCAGATCGCTTGCCACACCATGTACTTTTTGGCAAACTTGGATAGTTTCTGCTTGCGAATCTCCTCCGGAACGCTGAATTTGTCCTCTGCGGAGAAGAACAACAAGCCCGGCAGCTGACGAAAGTCCGCTTTGACGTAGGTTTCGTCGTCCATTACCAGGCAATGCGGCTTCGTCAGCATTTCGGTGTACAGCTACCGGGCTCGCGTCTTCCCCACCATGTTTTGCCTTTCGTCGCGGTTAGGAGCCTTCTGAACCTTGTATATACGCAGGCCCTCCCGCTGTTTGGTCCGCTGGACGAATGAACTTGACAAATTCAGTTTATTGGCGACATCCCGGACCGAAGTTCTCGGATCACGTCTAAACTGCTTAACTACGCGCTTGTGATCTTTTTCACTGACGGAGCATCCATTTTGCCGTTCTTCACCTTCCGGTCGATGATTAGGTTCTCGAAGTATCGTTTTAGTACTCTGCTGACCGTGGATTAGACGATTCCCAACATCTTACCGATGTCCCGATGTGACAACTCCGGATTCTCGAAATGAGTGCGCAGGATTAGTTCACGACGCTCTTTTTCGTTCGACGACATTTTTCCAAATTTACGAAAAATTGACAGTGAAGCATGGCCAACGTGATCTATACACTCTTATCTGATTATAAGCGAAAGCTGAAGATATAATTCCTAAAAATTAAATTTCTACAGCGTTTTTTCCGTGATGCAATTTGATGTGACACACCCTTTAAGTGGTTGGAAGCTCTCGGAAGGTCTGCTCAAAGTCCACATTTAAACCCTATCGAAAATCTGTGGGCTATTCTGGACAATAAGGTGGATAAAACTGTTTTAACGAACAGGGATCCGTACTTTATAGCATTATCGAGAACCGGGAAGGAGATTAACGCGAAACATCTGAAAAATTTGGTGGTGAGCATGCCGAGACGTCTTCAGAAGGTATTTAGGCTGACAGTGGTCATATTCCATACCATACCGAAGTTATTTTGTTAGGAATTTTAAAAGTAGATTTTCTGTCATGTTGTTTTATGGATACATTTCACTAATTTGCCTAACAAACTTTGATTTAACACGTTAGGCCCCAAATTGTCTTTGCTGCGCTTCCCATTCAGCTCACATCAAGATCTCAACGTGTAAAGAATAAATCGACTACATTGTTGTTTCAATCTTCGTGTGTATACCTTACTAACTATTACAACAAACAAACATACCCTCATCTGAGAAACTTTTTTTTTCTGGTAACGATTTGATTCTATTATAATTCATCAACATAGAGAAAAACAAGTATTATAGTACTAGTGAGGTGCAAAGTATTCTTAAATGTTTGAATGATTCAGGAAAATACATGAGAGGAAAATTTCTTAAAATTATGGACAATTTACTAAAATACCGAATTGGGGCACGTTGAAAAATGAAAGGCTAGTCTAAAAGATGCTCAACATTTCAAAAAACTCATTTTTGAAAGTTTGATCGATGTTTATCTACCTAAAGGCAGTTTTAATGATTGTTGAATGTTTAGAAAAAAAAAGGCTTCGGCATGGATAATTTTTAATGATCCATATATCTTTTTAATATTTTCATTTTATATTGAATTGATTTTCATTACATGAAATTACAAGTTAAACATAATAGGTAATAATCGACATTTTAAACTATGTTTGTCTTCATTGAAATCGAATAAAAAATTGTCAATTTTGTCGAAGAACTATCCAAATTAATGATTTTAATTGAAACTTGAAGCAAGTGTTCAAGGAAGAATAATATTAACCAAAGGCAATGAAACGTGTAATTCCGAGAAAATAAAGTAGCCTACATACGCTCTAAAGGACATCCCCTCAAATAACGGTTTATTGTGGCGAAGAAGATTAAACCAGAAGCGAGGGAAACTCCTCACACGGCCGAGTTGAGTTTTCCACCGGATTTGAAGCTGGTACACATAAATATTCTATTGGTTGGATGGGAGCGGCGATTTTATTACCTTCGTCTATTAAATTTTTATGTCCAACGGCTCATAGATTCTCTCCGAGTGGGTTCCATTCGTTCATCATGTTATCAATCTCATATATGTGTGCGGTCCGGCAAACGATGCCATTTATCCGATTCTCATCACTATTTCAAGCGGTGCGATGTGCGGTATATAAGTGACATTTCGATACTTTGCTCGACTGGATGAAATTGTCATCGTGTCCTACACTCCCGGCACAACGTTCGGACATGTTTTGATTTACGACTGGCAACAGTAATGTAATTCAACTGCGAAGTGTAGTAACGAAGCGAATAGTAATTGATTTATTGAGTTCGAAGAAAGCCCGTATTTGACATTCTCTCCATCGTAAACAGTGGAAACAACAGAAGCCATTCTACGTCCACAGTCATTAAATCATTTGACAACTTTCCTCTTCCACCGGCTCGAGGCGTTATCCTTGTGCTTCCCGGTGGGTCACTTTTTATGTAAATTTGTTTGTTTTTATTTTTACTGCCTTCGGTTTTTTTTTTCCTTTCGCGCTTGTTATGCGAATGAAGCCTCGCTGACCCTCGGCCGTGGAATGATTATCGCCGGCTAAAGCAGTGCATCGCAGAGCGAAGCCCACAACTTCCTTATTACACGAAATTTAATTATTTCTGTCCCGTTTCGGTCAGGCGATCTCTATTCTGTCGGGCCAGAATAAATTGAATTTTTTTTATGTCGGCATTATCAAAGGCTCGTGTGTGTATTTGAGCTCGACCAAAAACGAGAATATAAAATACGTTATGCTATTCGTTAGCGAATTTTGCTATCGCATGCAATGGTTAGCAAACAATCCCCAAACGACAAACCGGTCAATATTGGTCGGTGACTCTCGTGGTCCGACCATCACGCAAACTTCTGTGATTATCTAGCCCGCGTTTACTCTTGCTCTGAACGCATAAATTCACGTGTGGTACTGATGGGAATGAATAAAATATAAAACATCGAATCGCAGAGGAAGGGCAAAAAAAAGGGAAATGCTGTCCCCGTTTCGGTGATGCGATCGAGACTGAATGCTGTCCGTGTAAAATATACACACATCGGGCTCACCAGACCACATCTGCGGTAGCGAAAGAAATGCGACGGGGCTTTGGCGGTTGCAATCATCGTACCTCCGAGGATTTTGTGGCTTCTGGGGTCGGTAGCGGTTGCGGTGGAGCAGGAGGAGGCTGTAGTCGCAAATATGTTATCGCTAAATTTGCATGCTGTGTGTAAATTGATAAAAATAATAATATATAGGGGTCGCGATTGCGTTCGTATCGTATCGCCCAAACTTGTGACCAGGTTCTGAATGTCCGAGCTCCACAGCTTCGAGCTACAACCATGCGCAATCGATTTGCACGGTCCGCCAAATCAAAGTGGAATGCAGAGATGCCAGATCGATGGTAATACAAACGAAAAGAAACGACGGATATACGAAAAATACGAAATTTACTATAATTTTATGAAAATTTGGGACTCATTATTCCAGATTACGTTCTACTATCGAACTCGCTGTAGAATAAAGTAGAATGGTAAACACGTAATCTCTTCGTGCTGACGCAAAAAAGAAATTACCCAGTGTAAAATTTTTTTTTTCATGAAGAGCAAGTGTCACTCAATTAGTTTTCGTTCGCTGTTTGGAGGAATTCCGTGTAGTGAATTGAGGAATTCTGTAACAGCTGGTAGTATTCTCGGTATCCAGAGGACATATTTGCAATCGAACACAATAAAGTCCATCCAGACGAGCAGTGAGCTTTGTGTTGGTGCCTATCCGTATCCCGCCTTCAACCGAAGATGTCACAAGATCAACTTGCATCCAAGCAGCTACGAAGTGGATCAACTACAATGAAGAATGAGTGAGATCTTAAGAGAATGAGAATGAGTCAACTCAAATGGACCAAATGAGAAGTGATATATCGGTTACTACGCGAAGAAAACAACAACACTTTTCGTAAACTGAGTGTTTCTATCGAGAAGGCCAAATCGGATGCTGTATCTGCAGTGGACCGGAGCACACGTATGAACGACTTTACTGTCAGTGGTGTGCCGTATACACAAAACGAGGATCTTCACGCTTATTATTCGACATGGTGCCAGACGCTTGGTTATTCAGAAAATAGTAAACCGCTGGCAGACATCAGACGACTTGCGAAAGGGACTCCTAAAGCTGGAGCTGCCAGCTTGTTGTTGATTCAGTTTGCTATAACCGATCAGAGAAACGAATTTTGTTTCACGTTACCTACGCTCTCGCAGTCTGTCATTGTCGGAGATACGATTTTTATCAATGAAAATCTTGGACTTGCATCGAGTGGATTGAGATCAAAAGCATTGAAGATGAAGAAACATGGACAACTTTCAAGAGTATGCACGAAAGATGGGACCATTTACGTCAAGAAGAATATTGGAGAGTACGAGAGATGTTCCGAATTGTTGCTGTGTTGGTGATTAGATATTTCTCAGTTTTCTTTGCGTCACTCATAGTGGATAAAGTTTCAGAAAATGTTCGATATGTTAGAATATGTATATTTTAGTATAGTACTCAATTATATTTTCCTCCTAAATTATCTCTTATTCTCTCATGCCTCTGGCTAATAATTTCAACACTCACGTCTAATCCAATGATTGTTTAGCCGGGGTAGTACTGAAGTCGGCATTGCTTCAAAGAAAACTTTCAGTATGTTGTTTCAACAGCCAGAGTATTTGTGCTCGCAAGCTGCTGCCATACAAATGAACCACAAATTTCTGCATTACTCGGAAATTAACCAAGCAAACGAAACCAAAGTTGGCATGTGAAAGTTTTAGGGTGCAATAAATGTTTCTATGATGGTTAGACAGTCCTTCCCCCACTCAAAGGGGGGGCTGCCATACAAATGAAACACAAATTTCTGCATTACTCGAGAATTAATCAAGCAAATGAAACCAAATTTGGCATGTGGAGGTTTTAGGATGCAATAGATGTTTCTATGGTGTTAAGATACTCCTTCCCCCTCTCTTAGAGGGGGCCGCCGTACAAATGAAACACGAATTTTTGCATTACCCGTGAATTAATCAAGCAAATTAAACCAAATTAGGCATATGGAAACTTTAGGGTGCAATGAATGTTTCAATGGTGGTTAGATACCCCTCCCCCCTCTCTTAGGAGTGGCTGCCATACAAATAAAACACAAATTTCTGCATTACTCGAGAATTAATTAAGTAAATGGGCGGGACGAAGTTTGCCGGGTTAGCTAGTACTGAATATTTAGCAATGGAAATTTCGGTACGAAGTTGTAAAATTTTTCTTGTTTTTATTAATAATCCTCCCGAATTCGATTGCACTGATGAAATTGATAATATTCTACTGAACTTAGGACCTGAATACAGTCATACTCTCTTGCTCGGTGACCTTACTACAAATCTTATTGACGTTAGAGCTACAAGAACTATCAAGTTGACGTCTATCTTATCATCTTTCAACATGTTCAGCTTAGGGAATCAACCCAAATTTTTCATAGAAATGGATCTTCTCAGTTAGATTTGAGTCTATTTAACGATGATTCGAAAGTGTTGGGATTCAACCAGATACATGTGCCAGTGTTTTCTAATCATGATCTCATATTTGCCACGCTCGATTTCGATGTGGACCTGTGTGACGAATATATTTCTTTTCGTGATTACAACTCCATGGACGTGGAAGGTTTGTTCAATGCTTATAATCAACTTGAATGGTCCAGTTTTTATCAATCAACTGATTCGAACCATCTCTTAGAGTTTTTTAACTCTTCAATAACAGTTCTTCACGATGTTTTTTTCCACACCCACAGTTAAATCACGTAAGACAAATAAATTCTGGTTTAATTGTACAATAATGAGAGCAATGATTGATCGCGACCTGGCTTACAATGTCTGGAAAAACTCGAAGCTCACCGATGATCGTAGATTATTTAAACGGCTACGCAATAAAGTTAACAAACTTATCCGTGACACGAAGAAACATTTTTTTCACGTTGCATCTTGATCCTAAATTACCAGTACAGCAATTATGGATAAGAATAAAATCAATGGGTGTTGGTAAACTAACTCCTGTTCTATTAACGTTTTCAGTCCTGATGAAATCAATGTTTGTATTGCTAGAAATTTCAGCCTTCCCAATACATCAAATGAAAATTATATTGAAAGTCGAAATGAGCAACAGAACTCCGAGAACGAATTAAATTATAATAGTGTCAGCGAGGTCGATGTATTAAATGCAATGTATCATGTAAAATCAAATGCAGTTGGACTTGACTTACTTTCATTGAAATTTTTGAATTCAATAGGTCCACTGGTCGTGAAACCAATCACCCACATTTTTAATTCAATCGTATTATCAAACAATTTTCCTGATCAATGAAAACAGTCAAAAATTATGCCCATTAAAAAGAAATCCTTCTGTAACTGTAATCGACAACCTACGACCGAGAATATTCTGAGTGCTTTAACCAAAGTTTTCGAACTTTTGTTGAAGTTTCAAATATGTCAATATGTTCAGCGTTACAAGCTTCTCAATAATCATCAATCGAGTTATCATCCAAAGCACAGTGCGAAAACCGCAATGTTGAAAGTCTTCGATGACATTGGTGTTGTTTCAGATAATGGCAATCCTGAAGTTTTTATTCTTCTGGACTATCCAAAAGCACAGGATTCCTCACGAAAATATGTGCAAAAAACTTCGTCTCGATTTTAACTTCTCAAATCACGCTACAACCTTAATCCATTCAAATTTCAAAGGTCGAACGCAAACCGTGTGCAACGCTGGATTGTTCTCAACCTTCATTCCTATTTCTTCTGGAGTTCCACAGAGTTCTATTCTTGGTCCAATCCTTTTTTTCCCTGTACATAAATGATTTGCCTAATGTACTGGAGCATTGCAAAATCCATCTTTTTGCTGATGATGTGCAACTATACCTTGATGGTACCGAAGTTACCGATATTTCGGAGAAAATGGATTCTGGTTTAGCCAGAGTCTATGAATGGTCCTATAAAAACAGGTTAACTATTAATATGAAAAAAGACGGGTGGGTAATGTCGGGGACATAACCGGAGTGACGTAGGACTATACAAAGGGGACAGCTTTTGTTAAATATATATTTTAAATATATTGTTTTATTTTCTTCTCCTACGTGAATACCTACCTATCTACCTGAAAAATGGATTAGTTTACTGTTTACTCTTTATGAACATGTTGATGGTTCTGAAAAGAACCTTTGGTGTTGTGTTTTTGTTATCACTCGATATTCCTATCTTGTTCGGTTAAACCTTCCTGTTTAGCTATTGCGTTTGCCACTCGCCACAGCTTTCACAGTTGGAAAATTTCTTCCCATCCAGCTTGTGACATGTTGTTCAGTAAATTACATTTAATGCGACGTGCCGGAGAAACACTTTGCCACTCACTGAAACTAATTGTTGCCTTGATGAGCGTCGAACCGAAGCTGCTCTGTTCTTGATGCGGGTTTTCTGATTGTCGTGAGCAGATTTGCAAGTCAACTCGGGCACTCCGACGGCCGAAACTCTATAATCGCTGTTAGGTATACTGGTGCTCCGGCACCAATCCGTTCGGCCTAGTTACCCTTGCGAAGCAAACAGTGAATGCGACCAACAGGGAACTGGAGACCTGCATGGTTCGAGTGAGACTTTGCCTTTCCCTTAACTTGTCCTCCTTTGTTACGTCCACGATGCCGATGCCGTACAACCACACGGGTTTACGGTTTGAAAGAAAATAAGATATTTTTTTTGGGGTCCGCGTGTTTTATACACTAGCGGTACACACTCACAGGATAGAGACAAATCGGCAGACTCAGCCAGAGGGGCGAGTCCAACGAGACGAACGAATGAGCGTTAAAAGGGAGCGATGGCAAAAAAAATACATTCATTACGATTTCTTCGCTCTTTGGATTCACATCCACATGCACATGCTAAAAAGGGTCCTTTTCAGGATCACAAAATTATCTTCAATCTAAAGAGTTTATTGTTTTGTTATCACTCGATATCCCCATCTTGTTCGGCTAAACCTTCTTGTTTAGCGATTTGTTGCCACTTGCCACAGCTTTCACAGTTGGAAAATTTCTTCCCATCCAGCTTTGTGACATGTTGTACAGTAAATTACATTCAATGCGACGTGCCGAAGCGCTACTCAGTGTCGCATTGGAGGCGATTTTAACCTGTAATTGAACATTTGCGATGATAGTGGTACAGTGTCGACTTTCAATGTGGGATCATAATTTGGATCTCTATGTTTACAAAAATGTCCAACAAAATAAGTCGCATTACATGTCCGTCCAATTAGCTAAATGTCGAAATAATTGTAAATTACTGTACTTTCAATCTGGAAACAATTTAAGAATTGGTGAAAATTGAATAATCAGGAAAGTCCCCAACTATCAATAAACTCAGAACAACTGCCAAATTCACATACTCATCAGATTCTGGCAAACAAATTATGAAAAAATCAATTTGTGTTTTATTATTATTTTGGATAATGTTTTAGAAAGCATTGAACTGTATTTTTTAAACTCTTTTTTGGAAGGTTTAATGGCCCTGAAAAGCGCCTTGTTTTATGGAATGGTTCCAATTTAGAAAACTTAGTACTCGTGGTTTTGAAAAAAACCATTTTGAACGCCCTCGATGCCGCCTTGTTCTGGATTTGCCACCAAAGCAGTTTGTATAAAGAACAAACTTTTTTCTTCTGCTACCTGATGCCGTTTTGCGATTGCGTTTGCCACTCGCCACTCGCTGCAACTGCCTGTTGTTGTCTTGATGTCCACCGAACCGAATGTGTTCTGTTCCGAATGCGGGTTTTCTTATCGTCACGAACAGCTTTGCCAGCTAACTCGATCACTTCGGCGACCGAAACTATATAACGCCGGCTAGGTGGACTGGTGCACTGGTACTAACGCGCTCGGCCTAGCTACCCTTGCGGGGAACTCCAGATCAACACGGTTCGAGCGGGATTTTGCCTTTCCCTTCACTTTTCTTCCTTTACCATGTCCAGACATGGCTGCTTGTGTTGGTTTGTTGATGTGTTGTGATGCGAACCGATGTGGTGTACGGTTTGAATGAGAATGATCGTTACGGCAGCGGAGCGGGGATTTTTAAGCTGACTGGCTGGCTCGAGAATTACGCATGTGTGACGACCAATGTTTCGTTCTTTTTTTTCTTTTTCCTTTCCAATCGTGCTTCATTCTATTTCGCTGCTGCCACTGGTTGCCCCTTTTGGTCGGTACGATTTGAGGAGCATAAAATGGACCAATAAAAAATGGGCACATAGTGCATGTTGACAATGCTTGATATTTCACAATTATTCAATTATTTATCTCAAGAAAAATTAAATGTTATTCGTTATGATAGATGCGTAGATATATTTCCTATCAATTGATGCAAAAACCTTTGCGATCTATTGAGAAATGCTCGAGTTATAAGCGTTCCAAATCTTGCATTTTTTCCTACTTGTTCAGTGCCTAGATTTCCATTTCACCCCCTATATCTTCCGGTTAGACGTAGTCCTACGTCAAAAAAAAACGAATGCTGTTTTTATTAATAACAACAGAGTTAACAATAGGATAAAACCAAATTTACTTTTAAACAATACAACTATTGAATTCAAAGAGCAGGCCACCAGTCTTGGAGTGACGATCAAAGAAAATGTGTCCTTTGATAAGTTTATTCTGAGGCAATGTGGCAAAATATTTGCTGGGTAGAAAATACTTTACCTTGCTTGTTCTTTACTTAGCGAGGATATCAAGAAAAAATTGTTCAAAAGCTTACTGTTTCCTCATTTTATTGAGTGAAAAATTACCCCTCCGTCTTTGATTATTATTCATCATCAAAGACGGAGGGGTAATTTTTCACTCAATGAAATGAGGAAACAATAAATAATCGAAAAATGGTTTTGAAAACTCCAGTCAATTCCGAACAAGGCTAATTTATTGATTTAACGAGAACAAATAATTTAGTTTTCTTGCATCGATTTAGAAAAACTCCAGAAACACGTTTTTTGTAGTGTTTTAGAAAACTATCTGTTATTTTGCAAATTTTGCAGTATGTTCTAATGTTAGTAGGTGAATTTTTAGACTAGTTTATCCACTAAACTCCTGTGAGCGTGTCATATTGAAACATTCTGCCCTATTTTTTTCTAGCCGATCGATCAAAATTTGCAGTATATTAGAGGAAAACTTCATCACAAACTGTACTAAAACTACAGAATGTTCTGCTTACCCTCGGAATGACCGATTCGTAACTTTGGTTTTTTTTAAAGTTTTTGGGTGTGTTGTGTGAGTAAATATATGTGGTAATGCGTACGTATATGTGTGATAATTTACTCTAAATTTATATCAATTGACTAGAAGAAAACGGTTGTTCTGCAAAACAAAACTCAGGGCAATCTTATAATTACACTATTGCACATTGCAAGAAATTTATTCTCGATTCGGATGCGGCTGGACTCTGAAAATTCTATTGTTAATTTTATGAAAGCTTAATCTTGCATATTGTTTCACATAATTGTTACATAGTTTTCTCTTCAGATTTCAACAAATAATAATCTGGCATCACTGATGGTGATTGTAAATCGGACATCGCACTGGTCACTCAGGTCGGTGACGGTGTTGGTGGTCGGCATTGTGGGGGAACACTTCAATTCCAATGTTTATGTACATGTGGCTTGCTCCACTGCTGTGGCAGCATTGCGAGCGAGCGATCGGCCGACCGAACGCGGAGTGCGTTATATTTTGCCAAAATGTATGTTCTATGCCCCGTTTTTTTTGCAATAAACGAAGCGAGACGTGGACGACGTGAGCGGGCAGAAAAAAAACGAGCCCCATACATCATCGCGAATATGGGTTGGCCTGGGGGTGGGGCATACAGGAAGGTAGGAGGAAGTACGAGGAAATCCCTCAAGCAGAGGAACGGGATAATACGTTTTCTATTTGCTGATTATTGTACGTGGATTGGCTCTCACAAGTGAGAGGCTGGAGGTGTGCTTCCATTTTGTAAATTGGCAAGTGGAGACGCGTGGTGTTGCGACGGTGGCGCCGGTGGCAAGCGCTCGGTCAAATGCTTCACGTGCGATCTCATAACATTTTGCTTTATTTTCACAGGTCGCACTTCGACACTCCGAAATGATAGTTTCGGTATCACATACAACAGCAACAGCATCAGCAGCGATAGCGAGGCGGAAGTATTCAGAGATACAATGAAATAATAAAATTTAATCAAATAAATTGATACAACTCTGGCGGCGGAATATGACTGCATCGGGCAGTCCGTGTCCTCGCATAATGGAACGGATAAAACGTTCGGAATGATTCAGGTTACGGGGATGAACGTTGCCGCGTAGCGAAATCGGACCGAGGTGTGGGCAAAGCAATACCGTAAATGGGAGCGCACAAATATGTAGTGGGCTTTAAACTTGTGAGCTTACATGGGGATTAGCACGATTCTACGAGTCGGATGTCCGGATGTATCAATTTTGAATCTGCTTCTGGAGCGAAAGCAGCAATTTGTGTCCTCATAACACATATTATCTAGGGATATTACACTCCCTCTAGAATTTACCATTGCTTACAAACACTTTTTAATACTGTTTAGTGTCACATTCAATACTTTAAATGATAGTGAGTGGGTTTTTTCAGTATTAAAATTCACCACACAACTTACATATTAAAACCAGTTTCAAATTCAATGAATCCACGTTCACTATGGCATGGCATCATCGTCAAATCAAAGTTATTCAAGAGGTTGGACATTGTCGACGCAAAAAAATGGTTGAACGTTTGTCTCATGCCTAAAAGTTGTTGATTGGATAGAAGAATTGATATAAATATACCAATATTTATTCTGCCATAAATCGACATCAATAAAAATACTTATATCACCCTGATAAAACACGATTCATTGAAATCGTTTCCTTACAACCATGATAAGAGTGAGAACTTTCCCGTCCACCGGCTCACGAAAACCATTAGTCCGAGCGATCAATTTATGCCCAAGCTCCATAGATCCTAATTAACAATTATGCCTCGTAGAAGCCGCCGCAAAATATGTGCGGCTGTTCCAATCAGGCTCGGAGCAAATAACAGCCTGTCATCGGATCCCGGAATTCTGTGTCGCTCCGAACGAGATAGGATCCAGCTCTTCCTCCACCTTCCCCCGCCTCCTTGGAGCGCCGAAGACAATGGACTACAATTTAGAAACATTTTGTATGCTATTTACGAAGCAATCTATAATCACATTATCTCGGCATGGAATCCCACAGTTTGTGGAGATAAACCCTCCATTTAAGCAGCACTGTGATATCGCATACCGACGCATTTGTGCTCAAGTTCAGAGCAGAGGACGGAGGAATAAGTTGTGCTTTCGAGTGTGTGTGTGTGTGTGTGTGTGCGCGGATGTGTTTGTGTGTGTGCGCGAGTCTCGAGAAATGGGTTTTCTAAAAACAATTCAAGAAGAGCCGAGCAGAACAGAGCCGAGCAATCCTATTCGCCTCAACGGGAGCGACTGGATGCGGAGTTTGAACAGATAATGAGACTAAACAAACATATAATAGTTTTGTAATGTGGCCGTTATCTAGCTCATATCTAATTTTCTGGCTCACTGCACTGCACAATCCTCTCTGTGGGGAATTCATCCGTACGTGCCGGCGGATAGATGTCCCAACGAATGTATGTGTGCGTCCGTTTGTGCGTGTGTGACTTCACCGGAGAGCAGGTCTCTAATAGTTAACGGCGATATGACACAGGCGACACCATCACGTCCGCCGGGTCCTTGATGGGGGAGGGGGCGAGTAGTGGAGCGAATGTTTAGTCAATATATGCGAAGTTGACGCAGTTTAATGAAAGCAACATTGGGCACGTCTCGGTTGCGGCCTTCTGAGGAGATGAAGGAGGGGGAGGAGGAGGGTAGGAAAACAGCGTCAGATTCTTGGCCACGATAAGGACCTTTGGGGGAGTAAGTGGCAAACAAAAACAATTCATAATAGAGGCTCGGTGAGAACTGCCAGCGATCCTTGGGCTCTCGTTCAAACATTATCATTCTACTCATTAACCTGCTCATAGGTGAAATGGAGGACCGCCAGGGCTTGTGTGCAGTGCATCAACCGGAAATTATCTCCGCAGAGCAACGATGATAATATGTAAACTAATTGACGAAACTGAGCTGAATTTAATTAAATGCTGTTATGATAGTTCTAAAGAGTGGCTTCTAATAAGCTGTTTATGAATTTGGGAAATCTTCACATATTACGGATCGAAGTATATGATAATAGATTTCTCATTGTGGGCCCGCGACTCTCGTCTCGTCACATACAAGGGATGGAAAAAAAGAATGATACTAGCAAAATTTTGTGAATGCACAAATTGTCATAATTCTTTGAAAAAATACTCATTTATATGCAACTGGCAAATATTGCAAATAAAATAATCATTCGTATTGTTTTTTTTTTTTCAAATTTCCTTCGTAACATAAATTCAAATGAATATTATAGAATGCATAAATGTAGATCCAACTTTATCCAAAAGAATGAAAAATGGAAAGAATAGCTCGAATCACCGAGAATTGCACAACGAGAATGATTTGCTAGTCCCAAGCGTCATTCTGTGTGTTCTTTGTGCAATTTGGTTGGTTCAGGTCAATCACGGAGAGCAACTATGAATTGTACAGTCTACCCAAGCTCAAGCTCAAGCTCAAGAATGAAAAATGGAAAGAATAATAAAAATACAGTCAGATATCGTCAAAAAGTTTTATTTAAATTATGTCATAATTTAAACTCAGTCTTTAGATTTTTAAGTTTTCCATCGTATAAAAAATGATTACTATATAGCTTCGTAACAGATGCTTCACAAGAAAGAATCGCGGTAATTGGAAATAAGTTCTAAAAAAATAGACGAATTTCATGTCAACTCGTCTTTGGAGGGCAAAAAATGTTTTCTTATTTTTTTACAAAAAAAATTATAACACAAAAACTATGATACCTACAAAATTCTGATGAAAGGCTGAAATTTACAATATTATTCTATAAGATTTCACAAAAGAACACAAAAAAAATTTTTTTTAAAAATATTTCGCTGAAAAAAAAATTGTTTTAAAAACTACCTCATTTTTTTCAAAAATGTATTTTCCTGAAGGTAAAAAATATTATGAGTAGCCCTCACAATTTCCATTAAGTCGTCCATGCACCGGAAGATGAGCCCTTTCACAGGAAAAAGTTTTTCTAACAACAACTTTTTCATGTTCTCTTTGAAGAAATCACAACTTATCCTAATTGTGTTTTAAGTCAAGATAGCGATGCATTGTATTCGACAAAATTTCAGATCTTATTAAATTGTGAACTTTTGCCGAAGACGTCAACTTTCTATCTTTTATAGTTTCTGAAATATAAAGCATTTTTGTATGAAGACTCTTGAAAAACATTATGTCATTCAGTGCTTTCTATGCAATTTTTCTTTAATTGTTTCCTTATTTCTGGATCACAGGATCACAGGTTTTGCATGAATCGGGTACTCAACTTCATGTCTACAAAGGTGTCAAAAACATATTTAAACGCTATTTGTACCAAAATTTTGTCCAAACATCTTTCCAGATGTCGAATTGGAATATGAAGTACGTAAAATTTTTTGGAAAATTAATTATCTATTCAGAAAGAAATAACATTTCAAATACACCGTTAAATATCTCACTCAAGGTGTGTATTTAATATTGAAAAAAAAACTTTGTACATCTCAAAACAAACCACCGTCGATATTTTTTTACAATATTTTTATTAGAAAACTATTTCAATTCAACAAAGATTGTCGTATAGGGATGCCGTGTTTCACTCATAAAAATGGAGATTTAGAATTTCATTTTTTTACATTAGAGTAATTCCAAATGAAATCGACAAATGACAAAACATGAGTATTTTTGATTCGAATAAAAGTGTGTATTCCGTTTGGGTTAGAGGAAATATGAGTTTTCCACAGCAATTGAGAATTTTTTGACTCAAGCGTAACTTTTGAAAAGGGCGTATCGATTTGAGTAAGAGAAATTTTTGTTAATTTATATCTCACAAAACTATGAGTCGTACCGAAATAGTGTCTTGGATAGAGTTATAGAGTATTGATGATTGCATATAAAAAAAATGTACACTGAGAAAAAAAATTAGCCCCTTATTTTTATTTACAACATAAAAATTCAATTTGCAATATCCAAAATACATATTTTTTTATTTAATTTTTTCATACAAAATAGAAGTCATGCAGAAAATTTAAAAAATGGATCCAAGATGGTAAAACTATTTTTGACGAACTTTGTGGAACATCGAATTTTTAGGAATTTTCGAAACTTCGATTTTTTGTATGATACCAATTATTTTTAGCCACAGATTATGAATTCTGATGTGATTTAAAACAAAAAAGGTTATTATCATTCTCCTTCTAAATGTAGCCATTCTCGAAATATTTAAAAAAATATTTGTAATTTATTGTCTTTTTTATAGTAAATAATCCCTTTTAATATGTTTGTCGTGTTATACCATCATGTTCATGAAATTTAATGAATGTGCTTATAATTTCCAACAACTTTTCCAAATACATCATCATGGTTCATTTTTTGACTCAAGCGTAACTTTTGAAAAGGGCGTATCGATTTGAGTAAGAGAAATCTTTGATAATTTATATCTCAAAAAATATGAGTCGTACCGAAATAGTGTGTTAGAAAGAGTTATAAAGTATTGTTGATTTAATTTGAAAAAAAAAACCTACACTGAGAAGAAAAATTAGTACTCTTTTTTTTATTTACAAAATAAAATTTTAATTTTCGATATCAAAAAGTATGAATTTTTTATGTTTTTTTCAATTTTTTCATATAAAATAAAAGTCATGTAGAAAATTTAAAAAATGTGCTCAAGATGGTAAAACTATTTTTGACGAACTTTGTGGAACATCGAATTTTTAGGAATTTTCGAAACATCGATTTTTTGTATGATACCAATTATTTTTAGGCACAGATTATGAATTCTGATGTGATTTAAAACAAAAAAGATTATTATCAATCTCCTTCTAAATGGAACCATTCTCGAGATATTTAAAAAAATATTTCTAATTTATAATCTTTTTTATAGTAAATAATCCATTTTAATATGTTTGTCGTGTTATACCATCATGTTCATGAAATTTTATGAATTTTCTTATAATTTCCAACAATTTTTTTTGATTGATTGAAGTTGGTATTAATAATGGAGATTTAAAACCGCACCTAACACGAGAATCCGTGCGTTCTATCCGAAGCCTTTCTCAACCCTTCATCGGCCATCCGTTCGATATTAATATAGAATTTGATCGATTTTCGCAAAGTGCGCAGAATAAGAAGGTAGTCCACTCCCTGCCCCGCTCAAGCAGTGGTAGGCAAAGAAAAAAAGTAAAAAAATAGCAACGAACCATCGATCGACTCTATATAAATTCAAACACCTTTTAATTTCCCAAATTATAACACAAGAACTGTCTCAAAACATGTTTCGAAACGATGAAACAGCAGTTTACCCAATCATTCCAAAATCCAAAACAGTAAAATTAACCGACAAACAAATGTGTGGATAGGTTATATCGAAGCAGTGTCGATCCCGTTCCCGAGCGAATGCATGGGATAGTCGAAAACATCCTCGAATAGTCCATCTCATTCGAAATCATTCCGTTCCGGCATCGCGGGATGTGGCACTTCAACAGTCCGCTGAAGTAAACAAAAACTGTCATCTATGAAATCGATAAAAAATCACATAAAACCCCACTTACAGTGAAAAAGCGGTACACCATCGTGTTTACCGTCGGCTCGACTTGCGATTCTGCGACTTTTCATGACTTCCAGAACCCTCAAAATCGAAAAATATTGAAAAAAAATCAGAACTTTGAACAAATCGAGCATTTCCCATTACTAACTTCGTTGTGTGTGCAACACAGGCGCTCTCCGTGTGCACACACAGGAAACATCCCCTACCCTCTATTCTACGCGCTTTGCGATTTCCGAACAGCTGACCGCTAATAAGCTAACGAATACACTCACAGCATATATGATCCACAGACATGTTACATAGATTGTATCCAACACCATATCATGAAAGACGGACAGCCAATATATTCATATAATATAGCCACACACACGTGGATATGAAAAAAAAAAATAAAGAGAAAAAGCTGTTTGGACTCCACACTACAGCAACGGTGTCGAAAGGATCGAATCAGTTCAACGAAGGTTTATAAGATATGCTCTGCGTAGATTGCCGTGGACTGACCCCCTCCGATTACCGAGTTACCAGAGTCGATGTCAGCTGATCAGCTTGGAAACTTTGTCGGTTCGTAGAGACACAGCCAGGGCCTTGATGATAGCTGATACCTTACAAGGACGCATCGATTGTCCCGGTCTTCTGGAAAAAAATAATTTCAACGTTCGACCTCGGGCTCTCCGAAATAACTTGATGTTACGATTGCCCGCCCTACGTACAAACTACGGCATGTTCGGTGGATTAAATGGTCTACAAAGACTTTTCAACAGGGTAGCCCAGCTGTTCGATTACCATTTATCCCGAACGCTTCTTCGTCGGAGATTTAGCTCTTTTTTTACTGAACAAACAGTCACGTGATTATTGTTTTTAAGTGTATCTTTAATATGTGATGACTGTAATTTGATGTAATCAGTTGTAATACGATGTCATTTGATTCATGTTTAGATTTAAATGTAGATTTAGAATTTTATATATCCTTAAGCACATCATTGGGGCCCTTACAGCCCGTTGATGAATTGACAAATAAATAAATAAATAAAAAAGAGGGGGAGAAAAGAAAAATCAATAATGCATGCGATAACTTAGCTTAACCGTCCATCTGTTATCCGAGCCTGAAACATTTCAATCAACCGTGATATCATCACTGCTCAATAAAAGCACTAACACAGCTGTATTTCCTGGATATCCCCGTGAAACATCATTTTGCCTATTTTGCAGCGTTCGACGCAGCATATTATGCGGGCGCTACACGAATCGTCCAACGTTTCACTCGAATGTTGGACTCAAGCATTTGACTCGATGAATCGACAAATGTTGTGACGAATGTGCTGCTACACGGTGAAGTGAATGTTCGATTCAATGCAATCGGTCCAAACAATCGGCGAGTATTTGGATCGAATGTTTATTGTTTTTATTTACCAATTGCTGCCGTAGCAATATCGGCATGTGAATTAAAAATGCTTGAAAGAAATAAACGCAAAAGACGTGCTACGAGCTGGTGGATGTTATTCTTTAAATAAAAGTAGAGAAAAGTGAGTTGAAAGAAAAATTTTGTTCAAAACCGTAATGAGATATATATAAACTTTTAGGTACGACGGATCGGATATATAGATGGATTTATGGTTGATGGTCAGGAAAATTTTATAACTTCTACGGAATGTCAGTTGAGATTTTAAATATTTGCTGAACTAAATTGGACAGGAAATAACAAGACAAGACACCAATATGAGACTTGGTATTCCAATAAAAGTCAATCTAGCGGTTGCTTTACGGTTCTTAGCAGTTGGTGATACTTTTATCATCCTTGGGTATCTATATAAAATATCTCACCAGTCTATAAGCAAAATCGTCCTTGTGGTTTGTCAGGCACCTACTGGAGGACTGAAAGATGAAATGCAGATAAATAAAATACAATATAATTTTATAAATATCTATTGTTACAATCAAAAAACATATAGTAAAGAAAAGTATAGTGTATTTTGTCATTATTTACTAACTCTAAAATATTAGATGCTGTTTTATAACAAAAAGTTACTCCTTACTCAAATTACACAGTTCATTCTGAATCAACATTCGAGTAAACACTTGGTTTGAATAACATTTCAAAGCTCTAGCGCTAGTTGGATGCTGCACAAGTTACACTTCGCACGTCGCTTTGCCCTTCTGGAGATTTTTGAAGTTAACCATAAAGCCGTTGGTATTATTGTTGGGTGTAGTAGCAGAAATGTTTCCCGTATTGTTCAGCTGCGGGTAACTATCGGCAAGAAGTCGCTCTTTCATAGATGCCACTTGCACGCTGTGAGGAATCTGTGAGATATACACGAATGATATTATTCTCATAACAAATAGAATGTGTGCGATTATATCGTTTTTTGATTGGATGCTGTAACGTTAGGACTTTCAGATAGTTTGCTTAGGTCGGTTTTCTGAGAAGTTTTAACGCCATCTACGATGTCTTTTATCTCTGCCTGTTGCCCAACTTTCAGATAAAGTTTCTTCAATCGCCTTACTTTTTTTCAGTACGCGCGGTTTCCATCAATCGTTTAAATGCAGCAGTTAATGATAATCTCGCCTTTGAATGTTTTCGTTTTTTCTACACGCGCTGTAGCTCAACAGTTCTAACCAATCCGCCTGAGGTAGTAAAAACAGCTGGCGAGGCACTTCCTGGTGAATTTCCCGTATTCATCGGAACAAAATGGCTCGCTCGTGAATCACATGTTCTGAAACCCGGAGAAAGCTCGTTCCATACAAATTGTAATCTATAACAAATTGCAGTATATAGGGAAAGTGCGTCTGGAATATTTGAAAAACGATGACGCCGTTCATCAGTAAATTTGTTAAATAAATTGTCGGTTTCCTGGTGAAATATGGATTGCAGAGGCAAATTTTGAAAAATCGATACTACTTTCATTGATATCTATAGACAGGTCTGACAAAAGCAAGCTTGTGTAAACAGGTGATATACGATAAAATATTTTAACGTACACTCCCTTGACTAGCGCTATCCGAAAGACTTGACTTTCGGAGGAATTTGCTTTGCCTAGCGATATGTTGATAACTTTGTCCAGGCTGGTCGCGATTTGATACATCAACACGCCCAAGGCCGAATCTCTAAACTCGGAGAAGCAAGCGTCGAACTGGGGCTTCGGTTTGTGCATACAATGGCCAACACTCTCAATCCGGATCGACGTGACACTATCGGTTTGCGCCATCCTGGCTTATCACGACTTAAGCGTTCGTTTATTTTTTGACCCAACACAAGCATAACCTAGAAGCGGAAAAAGACTGTTTCATGCCGCGCGGACACAAAATCGTCGGAAGAGTAACACACCAACCTTCCACTGATTAAAAACATTTTATTGAAACACAAAGAATAGTGTTTTTTATACAACAAACCAATCAATCAACAAGAGCACTTTCGGCACCGCATATTTTGAATTTTACGAATTAATTCCATAGCTCTTACACCTACAACTTGTAAACAAACATATCTGTCAAGAATATACTCGGACGAATTGTGTAGCAGAGTATCGAATGTCATCGAGTGTCGAATCGAGCGAATGACAAAAATCCTTCGACTCGTGCCACTCGCGTTGGAAGGTAATCCATAACGAACGGATTACCTTCCAACGCGAATATTCGACACTCGACATTGGGGGTTCGTAGCTCGTAAGTCGGCTACACGATGCGTCGAATCATCGAGCGTCCAGCATTCGAGGGTGTTCGTAGCATCGTGTAGCGCTGGCTTTAGTACACTCAGCCACATGCACTTGTGCCGCACTTGACGCACACCGATCCTGGATCAAATTAGAATACACACGAACACAAATACCCTTGCTCAAATAGAAAAAAAAAGGAATGAACAAGTCCGAGCATGTATGCACCCGTGGAAATGTACACGGATGGATAGTAGAAAATGCCTTTATTGGCTGTAAAAAATCATTCTAAACGCGCACTACCCTGAAAATTTCGTAGGATTTCCGCATCGAAGTTACACACATTTCACAAATCTGCATATTTTCCTACACATAATTCTAAACTAACGCGCAAAGTAGAACAAATCAAATTTTAACCGAAGCCAAATATGTGCTAAGAAAAATCAAACGAGGAGCGACTCGAAACGCGTGCACCCTCGAAGACTGCTCGACCGAGACTCCCAATGAACGCATATATTCTTTTTCCCCTCGAACATAATTATCTATCATAAAACCAAGTAAAAAAATTTTTCTATGGAGTTAACAATTCTCAAATCAATACAAAAGACTTTTAGATCAATGAAAAAGTAGTTTACACTTACAAGGCAAATGGATGAACATTCAGTAGTGAAGCGAAATCTCACATATTTAATCAACATGGATAATGATACGCGAACCGTACACAAAAACCAGCTGAAGCGGATTCCTCAAACACCATTTATTTTGAAAATTTCTTCAGAAAATCCGCCGGTAAAACCTCAAAACATAGCATTGACTTCAGAAAGAAGAGTTAAGAAATTTCGGACTCACTTAATTTAAAAAAATATTTTTTCTTTCGGAGTGAAGCTCCGTCTTTTATTTTACTGTTTGAAATATAACTTCAGACTTCAGACTGACTTTACAATTGTTATCCCTGTCTTTTATATTCACTTGAGATGGTTTACAATAATTTTATCTTATCTTAATTCAGCATATTTAGCGGGAACGATCCGGGTGGTCTGATGTGTTTATGTTTATCCGGGCCGTCTGGGAATGTTTATGTTTATCGACCGCTGGTCGATATTGTGATGACTCGTATTTTGTTTATCTCGAGTGTCGTATGTTGAGCTGGCTGGTGTTGCGTTAACTGAAGTAACAGTGAGAAACCTTTGAGAGTAGGAAAAAAGTGTAAACAAACGCAACATCAAAGCGTACGTCGTTCAAATACACAATACAAAGTTTGAAATTTTTATCTAAGAAAAAACCATAGTTAAGTAAAACATGAATTACAATTAGAAAATTGAATGCAGTTATAACAAAAATACTAAACGGGTGAGATGAGAGGAGTAATTTGGGATACCTCTCATCTTACATCATTCAATGTATGTAAGGGAACGTATGTGGAATAAAGCTCAGTGTGAATTTACTATCTTAATCAGCAAGTCACGTTACTTACAATAATCCAAAAGAATCAGTAAGCCCTCGATCGTAACAGAGCTAACCTGTTAAAAATCAGGTTCACACAAATTTTCTAAATCGGTGAGTTGATCCAAATCTGCAGGACAGAATAATTGAGAAGACACACGAATGGGCTCACCAAGGAATCGATGAAAATGAAAAAAAAAATGCGTGAACATTGTTTTCCAACATTCTCTTCAAAGATAATAGACTTCGTACTGCAATCAGTCGGACTTTCTACTGTTTAAAAATACTGAAACGTTGTGGGAATTAGGTATTGGTGTTTACAAATTGTACTTCTTCTCTGTTCTCTGTTTACGGAGACTTTAAATCGTACGATTCATTCGTCTTCACATTGTATTTTGCAGCTACTTTAAACGATGCTTTTGGTTAGAACAATTTTAGGAGCACGACTTGGACCAATGAAAACATGGAATTTAGTGCGATCACTGTTCTGGAATCATTGGTTTATTCACTAATTACTAATAACCTTGAACTAATAATTAATATCTAGTTTGAATGGTGAATTGAGTGGCACTCAACTGTGTTGTTCAATTATTTTTTACGCACCGCTTCAAAATACGTTCTTCTTCTTCTTCAATGGCACTAACGTTCCTAGAGGAACTTCGCCGTCTCAACGTAGTATTACTTGCGTCATTTTTAATAGTACTTAGTTGGGATTTCTATGCCAAATAACATGCCTTGAATGCATTCTGAGTGGCAAGCTCTAGAATACTCGTGATCACAGTGCAAGTCGGAGGAAATTTCTTTGACGAAAAATTCCCCCGACCAGAACGGGAATCGAACCCGAACACCCGGCATGTTAGTTATGACGCTAACCACTCGGCCACGGGTGCACAAATACGTATTCAAGTTAATTTTAAAAAAGAGTTTTTTCTCAAACCGGTGAAATCAGGATTTTCTTTTCAAATTTTCAAAGTCTTTCTGGATTTAAGCAAAGCGAAAGCATATGAAATTAGGTGCACGAATTGTTTCTTGAGAGCAAGATTTATTTCAGAATGGAATTCGTCGTTCAAGATAGCACAATACATTGAAATTAATGTAGCAAAAATGCTAAAACAGTGTACTTAAATGATTCGTTTCATTACCGCAACTCATTTATCTCGGTATTTTTATCTCACTCCACGAATTACAACCCAAACATGACACCGAGTATTCTTCGAACCAAATTATGAAAAACGCCGAGACACCAGGAGAGAGAGTAAAAATAAGCCCACCTCCCGCTTGTCGATCCGTCCCATTACGTCTCATTCTGCCAAAATTGCAAATTATTTCACCATCACGGCTAAACGATCCAAATAGAGCCGGATATACCATTCTGAACTTTCCGAACGTAACCCATTTTACGACACATTGGGGATCAATTTTTATTCCAGTAAAACAATTACTCGTCATGCTTCCACTCCAGCAGAAGCAGCATTCAACCACCATCACCGAGGAGGAAAGGATGAGCGAGGAGAGAAAAAAAAACAAAGGTGCGCCGCAAGGAAATATGCCGGTGGCTCGACTCCACACCTCCCCCCCCCAATCGGGATGCTGCCATGTAGCACATTATTGAAAACAACGCTCTGAGGATGCTGAAATAATGCCGGCAAAATAGCGAATCGATTACCGGCTTGAATGAGGTTGCAACTGAGGAGGATGAGATGCTTCGAGGCGCTTCGGGAAATTTTGCATCGATAAAAATTTATAATCCACTCTAGCAGCTCTTCAGTCGAGATCAGCATTCGGTGCGGGGGAGAGGATTCCTGAATGGCTATTCCAGGGAAGGAATAACCAAACAATGGGATTCCTCTTATTCACGCTTAAGTTCTTCTGCGATGTTTTGCTGTATTGCAATCCACCCACCTTCCGATGGGTCGTCAAGCGGTGGAATAATCTCGCAAAGCTGAAAAATCAGCTGCATTATTGAACAGGTTAAACTTTGTTCGGAGTTTGGGGGGATTAAAAGGCGTGTTTTCCCCGGACGGTGAATAACGAAGCTGCATTATTTGCATTTGGTTTCTTCGGATGCAAGGCATCCCATCATCATCGCTGGATGGTTTTTGATAAAATTCATCCCGATCGTTCCGAGCATCTCTTGCGCGTCTTGGTAGAGTGATAACTCGAGGGAAATCAGAAGTTGATTAATCAGTGTTAGTTCGCTAAATTTTTGCTCTGAAGACAGTAAATGTCTACAACAAAGGAACTAAAAATGAGTTTTCCATGTTTCTTTATATTGAATATCCGGTAAAAGAATACTCATTTTTCAATTTGCAAAAAAAAAAAAACTTTACCATGAGAGAACAAATTTGACGCTCCCCATCGAAAGTCCTAATAGGCCATTGTTTGATAACATTTATTGATTTTGGTCCACAACCATTCTTATTTCGGGCAGTCTCACGCCTGTTGACTATCAATAGAATAGGGAGTGTGTGGCGTGGGATGGGCGCGAGGACCGAAACGAAACGAAGAAAAAAGCACAGAGAAACACACTCCAGCGGAAATCATAAGAGCAATCCGGCGTCTGCAACGCCACGATGGAACAAATTCTGCAAAGAATAGCAACTGCAACACACCGACGCGGCAGCAGCTGTTTTCATCGGGAAATAAATGCATCCCTCTACGCGCCACATTTCTCCCCCGATCCCGCCGCCCTCGCTCTCGTGAACCGAACCGTTCTTCAAGGGTGGTGGCTTTTTTATGCTCTCACTTTTCGGCCCGCAATTGCTTCCAATGGGCGGATGCTGCCGTCGATCGCATATTTTTCATTCAGCCGTGCCGAGAAGGTTATGTTGAAATATTAAGCTATTTATTTCCATTCATTTTGGGGGAGAGGCGATGTGCGCTTCCTATTTTTACCCCCTCGGTGTGCATTTTTTTTTTTTTCATTTCGGTTCCAATTGTGAATGAGGGTGGTAAGAGCGGGAGAGAAGCTGCTGTTCTCGACTTTTTGATTCGGCTGGTTTTGGCTGGCGGACAAGAGAAGATTGATTTTATGGGCTTATTTGTTTGCGATGATGGCGGTTCATTATTTATGTTTTTTCGGCAAATTATTTCGGGTTCGACACAAAAATGAAAACGTGTGCAATGGCAGGAATGATTTAATGCAATTATTAATTTAAAACACTTGACGATGACGGGGCGCGCAACATTCGATTTCCAGTGGTGTGGTGGCTGACATTTGGTTGATTCGAACATGTTGATGAAATGGGTATAGCATTTTACCGGTATCCAATAAAAATAATAAAAAGGTTTTTCGTTGAGTCTAATTCTATAATTGGTGAATATGGGATTGTAGACAATTTCATGCGTTTTCAGAACTATTAGATCCAACAATATTCAAAATCAACAGACTTCTTTGTGAAATCCAGGCGCCAATTGGTTCTGATTAATCAATGGTATACTAGTTTTGTACTTTATGCAACAATATATTAGTTCACATTTTTTCTAAAAGAATTTTAATATCTTGTGAATCTGTTCACAAATCCGAACAGTGCTCCTGTGAAAGATACATAACGGTACTCAGTACAAACAAAAGTTGTCACCCATGCTTGAAGAAAGGCTTAATGGAAAACTCCATGTAATGCGGCAAAGAGAATTGTTCTGTATATTCAAACAGAAGGATAAAAGTCGGAAGACACCAAACCAATTATATTGGTGATACATGAGAACACCTGAACTGCATTTTGGGGACTGTATCGAAAAATATTATATAAATTATAGAAATGCTATATATTTCATGTGAAAACAATACTATCAAACAAATTTTTTTTGTGAGTACAGGTCGGACTCAATTATATACAGACTCGATTATATGTGATTCTATTATATACAATTTTGGACTCGATTATATACAGTTTGAAAAAAAAATTTTTTTTAAAATTATAAATATGACTTATTTCAAGAAGAAATGTGCATTCACACAGTTCAGCTTGAAGCGATCGGACGCTTTGTGCTATTGTGCTCGCGTTTCGGTAACAGCTATTGTTATTGGCTGGTGTTTTTTCCTCAACCAAGTGTGCTTCTTCCATCGCGTGTTAATTGTGGGAACAGTGAAGTGCGCTCAACAATACCCGCCAGCTGGAGTGAATAGCTTCTCACAGCAGATACTGGTGAAGGTCTATAGAGAGACACTTTTGATCGCCGAATCATCGCCATTTCCACCGCCGACGTAGTTGCGCTCGCTCACCAATACACCTACAGCAGTGTAACAATAGACGCCAACACGTGATCAACTGGACGGTGCAGAACGAGTCGAATATTATCTGCGCGGGGTGCGCATTTAGGTGAATACGCATAAAAATACATTTAGAGAAAATATATATAAATATTATATTTTATTTTATTTTTTTCTTGAAATAGTATAATTTTTTATTTTATTATTGTGAAATATTTAAAAAAATAGAATTTAAGTGCCATTTATAATGGCAGAAGGTGGGGGGTCTCCGAATATGGAGATCTCAGACAATGAAACCAATGAATCCCCCCCATCAGGTAAAAAAGGGAAAACACTTAAACGTGTTCCTAAATCGCAAGATGTTTCTTCTGGGGACGAATCTGCTCATGCTAATAAGCCCCCTCATAAAAAAATCGCAAATCTCTCCTCTCCACCTTTTGACGCTCCCACCCTACCTTCGACTTCGGGTTCCCTTTCTGTTATCCCCGCTACCACTCAATCCTTACCTTCGCCTACTCCCCATGTTGTCTCCCTTCCCACTCAATCCTTGTCCTCGTCTTCCCCCTCTGTTACGTCCTCTCCCCGTGTCAATGTCTATCCAGAAGATGCATCTGGAACTGGCCCATGGGTTGTTTTCTTTCGGCCCAAACCAAATGGAAAAGCTTTGAAAGTCATGCAGGTCGCGAAAGATCTGGCAAGGTATACCTCCGTGTCGGAAATTTCGAAGGTTAGACCAAACAAATTGCGAGTTGTCGTGACTGATCGAAAGGACGCAAACAAGATTGTTGTCGACCAGCATTTTACAATTGAGTATCGGGTTTACATTCCCTCTCACGTAGTTGAAATTGAGGGTGTGATAACCGAAACGGGTCTGACGTGCGAATACATTACGAGTGAAGGTACTGGCCGTTTTAAGAAACTGCCCTCGATGACTGTTAAGATCTTGGGTTGCCGCCAGCTCGGAACAGTCTCCCATGAAGGGGGTGAAACCAAATTTACGCCGCCCGACTCGTTTCGAGTCACCTTCGCTGGTGTCCGGGAGAGCTGAACCAGCGAAGGTGACTCGAAACGTGATGGTAGAGAAATTGAGGTTGCGCCGTGCGACTTTTTATGCCGAAGCCAATGATTTGTCAAAAGTGCAAGTCAGTTGGTCATACGGCTGCTTATTGTACCAATAAAGAACGCTGTGCCACTTGCGGAGAGCAACATGTGGACGAAGCCTGCAGTGCGACGGTAAAAAAGTGTCCATATTGCGGGGGAACCCCACACGTGCTCTCAGCTTGGGAAGCATACAAGAGTCGCTGGGAGAAACAGAAGCGCTCTTTGAGGGAACGCTCTAAACGCACTTTCGCGGAAATTTTGAAGGGCGCTTCTCCACTGGCCCAACAACAACAACCAATCAACACACAAAATGTCTTCGCCACGTTGCCCGTTGACAAAATGGAAGCGGATACAGCTAACGGGGGCACGCCGTTTATTTCTCAAGGGAATCCCCGGCGCAAAAATGTGACCACTCCCAACGTTCAAGGACAAGTCCCTCCGGTGATGCCCCCTGTTAGCTTGCCCAAAAAAACGAGTGCAGCGGACAAGCAAAATCAGGTTCCTCCTGGCTTCCGTGGGAATGATTCACCTCCGAACGACCCAGCATTCGAGGGAACATCAAAAACCCCAACTGTCCCTGTTTTTCCGTCAAATTAAACTTCCCAATCGGGATTCATAAAGTTGTCCGACCTTGTGGATCAAATTTTCACGTGTTTTAATGTTTCCGACTCCATCAGAACCATTGTCAAAGACAATTTTGCAGCAATTGATGCAAACATGGCCCCTCCTTGCAAGGATCATCTCTTTTGATGTCTAATTCAAATAGACAGGTCGGAGATATCACTGTTTTACAGTGGAATTGTCGTAGTCTTATCCCTAAATTGGATACATTCAAATTTTTAATTCATAAGTTCAATTGTGATGTTTTTGCTCTGTCCGAAACTTGGCTTTCTTCGCAAGATGATCTCTCTTTCCACGATTTTAATATTATACACTTGGACCGATATGACAGATACGGAGGGGTGCTATTGGGGATCAATAAGTGCCACTCATTTTTCCGAATTGATCTTCCACCTATTGGTGGGATCGAAGCTGTTGCTTGTCATGCAAACATCAGAGGCAAAGACCTCTGTATTGTCAGCTTGTATTGGCCTCCGAGAGCTGCGGTTAGCCGCAAGCAACTTGCTGACACGTGCTCACTCCTTCCTGAGCCACGGTTGATCTTGGGAGACTTCAATTCTCACGGAACCGCCTGGGGGGAACAGTACGATGACAACCGTTCATCGTTGATATATGACCTTTGTAACAACTTCAATATGACCATTTTGAATACTGGGGAAACAACACTAAACCACCTGCTAAGCCAAGTGCTCTTGACCTCTCGCTTTGCTCGAATTCATTATCGTTAGATTGCAAGTGGAATGTAATCCAGGACCCCAACGGTGGTGATCACTTGCCAATCAAAATTTCCGTCACCATTGGTTCGAATTCTTCTGAATCTATAAACATGACATATGACCTCACAAGACACATTGACTGGAAAAAATATGCGGACGCGATTGCTCTAGCCATCAATTCCAGAGATGGTTTACCTCCATTGGAGGAGTATAACTTCCTTTCTCGTTTGATCTATGACAGCGCAGTTCGCGCTCAAACGAAACCCATCCCAGGTTCCACCATTTGCCGAAGGCCTCCCAATCTATGGTGGGATAGCCAATGTTCCAAGCTTTATATAGAAAAATCGAATGCATTTAAAGCTTTTCGGAAACGTGGAACTCCTGAAAATTTTCAAACGTATTTAGCCCTTGAGAATCAGATCAAAAATTTGATCAAAGGGAAAAAACGTGCTTATTGGCGAAATTTCGTGGGAGGTTTGTCACGAGAAACGTCAATGAAAAATATTATGGAAAGTGGCTCGAAACATGAGAAATCGCTCTTCAACGAATGAAAGCGAAGAATATTCACATCGATGGATTTTTAATTTTGCACGGAAGGTTTGTCCTGATTCCGCTCCTGTGCAAAACATAGTTCGAGTTATACCACAAGATAGGTGCGATCTTGATTCCGAGTTTTCGATGGTAGAATTCTCTCTTGCTCTCCTTTCATGTAACAATTCGGCTCCGGGATCGAATCGAATTAAGTTCAACTTGTTGAAAAACCTCCCTGATGTGGCGAAACATCGCTTGTTGAATTTATTCAATCGGTTTCTGGAACATAATATTGTTCCAGATGATTGGAGACAAGTACGAGTTATAGCTATTCAAAAACCCGGAAAACCCGCGTCCGACTTCAATTCGTACCGCCCAATAGCAATGCTGTCTTGTATACGGAAATTGTTGGAGAAAATGATCTTGTTTCGCCTTGATCGATGGGTTGAAACGAATGGCCTACTCTCAGATACACAATATGGGTTCCGCAGGGGCAAGGGGACGAATGATTGTCTTGCGTTGCTTTCTTCAGAAATTCAAATGGCTTACGCCGAAAAAAAACAAATGGCTTCAGTATTCTTGGACATAAAGGGGGCCTTTGATTCTGTTTCAATAGAGGTTTTGTCAGACAAATTACACTCTCGGGGTCTGCCGCCTCTGTTGAATAATATGTTATATAACTTGCTTTGTGAGAAACATTTGAACTTTTCTCATGGAGATTCGACAGTAAGCCGGGTCTCCTACATGGGCCTCCCCCAGGGCTCATGTTTAAGCCCCCTTTTGTACAACTTCTAAGTAAGCGACATTGACAATTGCCTTACACAAAATTGCAGCCTAAGACAACTTGCAGATGATGGAGTGGTGTCTGTCGTAGGATCAAACGAATCCGACCTGCAAGGACCCTTACAAGATACTTTGAACAATTTTTCAACATGGGCCATTGGGCTAGGGATCGAATTCTCCACGGAGAAAACAGAGATGGTGGTTTTTTCTAGGAAGCATAGACCAGCAAAACCAAAGCTTCAACTTTTGGGTAAACCGATCACTCATGCTATGTCATTCAAGTATCTTGGGGTCTGGTTCGACTCCACATGTACTTGGGGGGGCCATATTAGGTATCTGAGTAAAAAATGCCAACAAAGAATAAACTTTCTCCGTACAATTACCGGCACCTGGTGGGGAGCCCATCCCGAAGATCTTATAATGTTGTATCGAACAACTATTCTCTCAGTGATGGAGTATGGCAGTTTCTGTTTTCAATCAGCTGCCAAAACACACCTCATTAAACTCGAGCGAATTCAGTATCTTTGTCTCCGTATTGCGTTGGGATGTATGCCCTCAACGCATACCATGAGTCTCGAGGTTTTGGCAGGCGTACTCCCACTAAAAGATCGCTTCAATTTATTATCTCTTCGGTTCCTCATCCGGTGTAAGGTTATGAACCCATTGGTGATCGGAAATTTTGAGCAGCTGATCGAGCTAAATTTTCATTCTGGATTCATTAGCTCATATCATGAATTCATCACCATGCAGGTTGATCCTTCTTCCTATATTCCCAACCGTGATTGTTTTTCTGACTACATCAATTCCTCTGTACATTTTGATCTGTTCATGAAGGAGAAAATCCATGAAATTCCAGATTATCTTCGATCGAGGATCGCTCCTACGATCTTCAATGCAAAGTATGGGGATATCAATTGTGATAATATGTACTATACAGATGGGTCCTCAATGAATGAGTCCACAGGATTTGGAGTGTTCAACGAAATTTTCAGCACCTCCCACAGTCTTCATAATCCTTGCTCAGTGTATATTGCTGAGTTGGCAACAATTCACTGGGCGCTGGACAGCGTCGCCTCACGACCTGTTGAACACTATTACATTGTAACGGATAGTCTTAGCTCTGTCGAAGCTATCCGTTCAGTGAGGCCGGAAAAGCACTCGCCGTACTTCCTTGAGAGAATACGAGAAATTTTGAGTGCTTTATCCAGACGCTGTTATGTCATTACCTTTGTCTGGGTCCCTTCTCATTGCTCAATTCCGGGTAATGAGAGGGCTGACTCATTAGCAAAGGTAGGTGCGATTGGAGGCGACATTTACCAGCGTCAAATCGCCTTCAATGAATTTTATTCTTTAGTCCGTAAAAATACCATCGCTAATTGGCAACGCAAATGGAACGAAGATGAATTGGGCCGGTGGCTCCACTCAATTATCCCTAAGGTTAGCTTCAAACCATGGTTCAAAAGTCTGGACTTGAGTCGAGACTTTATTCGCCACTTCTCCCGACTCATGTCCAATCACTGTTCGTTAGACGCGCTGCTTTTTCGTTTTAATCTTGCCGACAGCAATTTCTGCGGTTGTGGCCATGGTTACCACGACATCGAACATGTTGTTTGGTCGTGCGAGTTGTATCTTGTCGCCAGATCGAATTTAGAAAACTCCCTTCGGGCTGGAGGAAAGCAGTCCAATGTGCCGGTGAGAGATGTGTTGGCTCGGTTAGACCTTGATTACATGTCCCAAATCTATATTTTCCTTAAAGCTATCGATGTTTGTGTGTGATTATCCTTATATCCTTATATCCTTTGCGTGCAATTGGTCCCCTTGCTTCAAACAGTAGAATAAGTTGAAATGTAAATACACAATAGATATACGAATAGATTTAAGAATTGAGTGTGTGAGATTAGCATCATTGTAGCATTCCTTATATCCCATCCTTTTCCTGAACAAATATGTCACCCTACTAAACTCGAGTAGACCGCGAGTAATCGGTTTTCTTCCTTACTTACCTTAGATTTAGAAAATGTTTATGTATAGTAATAAAAATATAATTAAGAATTCGGCTCCTTTAAACTTATGTAACTGAGCCTGTAAAAATAAACGAATTTAATAAAAAAAAGAAGAAATTTTCAAGAACCTTTCAACGTTAAGGTGAAGTTTAAGTGTCTATTACATGTACAGTGGGGTAAAAATCGTGATTTTTGAAGATTTTGTTTGAATTTTCCCCAGTTATTGTTTATATCGATATTGCAGTCAAATTAAGAAAGATAGAAGTTGAGCGCCAAAGAAGAAATTGTAGAGCGGTTAGAGAGCATCAATTTAGCAATCTAAGCAATCTAGCAATCTAGTTTAATATAAATTTTTAGGATAAAATTAATAATAACACATTAAAAATTATTAACTTTTAAGTTTTTCACTTCCAAAATGTTTTTAAAACCCACTAATTGAGTTGTTCCACTACTATCTCCTGTACTAAATTTTCTCATCTTTTAAATGAAAGTATCAGAACCGTTTTCCGTAGCATACTTTTTGATGTAGAGCTAGTTTGAGGCAATGGACTCCGAAACAAAAAAAAAGTTCTGTAACTCTGTCATTGTTGAAATTCGAACATATGCGTAGAAGGATTTTTTTTTCATCAAATATGATCGTCTATCACCTTCTGAGGGAATCTGGATAAATCTGTATATAATCGAGTCCGCCCTGTACTTATATGCAGCTTACGTAAAAATAAATAAATCTTGTACATATTCTGCATATAATCCCACATCACTGCTTTTTCAAGTGAACATAATACCGACCGCAAAAGGGTTAATATTGTTTTGATGTGTTGAAAAATGGAAACGAAAATGCTGTTTAGAAAAAGATAAACGATTATGCAATTTAATAAGCGATTCGATGAGAACCAAAACGATTGAGTCATTTGATTGGGAAGTTCTTCCACATGCGGCTCACTCACCAGACTTGGCTCCTTCCCACTACTACCGATTTGCGTCGATGGGACAAGCACTTGCTGAGCAGCTCTTGTATTTCGGCTAAAATGTGGGAAAATGGCTGGATAAAAGGTTTGCTTCCAAAGAGGGACAGTTCCTTTGGTATGAATGCCACAAATGTCCCTTAGTCTGAGAATGATTTGCATTAATGAAACCCATTTTCCGATACATTTATTTTTTTCATTTATGTGCTTATCTACTCGTACCGCCAATAAGAGCACGTAACTGGTCATTCGAAATGCTCATGCAAAGAACAAACCCGTTCACATGTGAACGGAAACTGTGGAAAGAGGAAATATTGGTATTAAAACTCTGCCCAAGTTATCGTTCACACGGTGAGAACGGAAAACCAGAATTTCAAGTTCAAGTTCAAGAAGTTCAAGTTCAGGATCAACGGTGTGTCATGTTGCGAATGAAATCGAGGTGCGATTTGGTTCGCAACATCAAATACAAGGTATCACCTCCTGAGAGATTCTGGATAAATTTATTTTATTTATGTGAGAAAGAGGCATGTGACGTTAAGCGGAAAAATCAAAAATAAAATTCTTCTTTTATAAACAAAAAAACGAACTAAAACATAAGCATAACAAACATTGTGTCGGTTTTCATGCCGTGGTGGAGAGGGCTTCTGTTTTTTCGCATTAGTCAACACCATATGAAGAGGATGGTACTTATTAAGAACATTTGAAAATATGTTTTTGAAGGCTACGATGACGTTAAAAAAATCACGATGCGTGATTTTGTGGGCAATCAAAAAATTCTAGTAGAGAGGGAGTTATAAAATTTCGTTTCATCCTAAACAGCCATTCCATGCCAAACCAGTATAGTGGTTCGTGGATTTTTGTTATGATTGGCGGTTTTGTTCCATGTCACCAAATATTAGACTCGTATTTTTAGGGTGGTTCGAAAAATCATTTTTTCCATTTTTTTATTTTAAAAAATCATAACATTAGAACTACAGATCATCGACATATCAAATTAAAGTCATTCAAAGTCAAATTAAAATAAGCTGGCAACATTTTTTGAAAAAAAACTACACTTGCAAAAAAATTTAATTTCGTTTTCGTAACTATTCGTTGTTTTTGTTTTCTATACTTCACATTGTCTCGGGACCAAGTACGCTATATATATTTTTTATTTTTTCTTGGAAGCTCATGACTTATACATAATATATCCAAAAATCCACTTTGCTACCAACAAGTGATCACTTTACCTCCTCACTAAAAAAATGTTCGATTTTTCAATTTTTTTTTCTAATACTGAAAAATGTACTATTTTCAATTTTCATTTCAAAAACTACAATATTCTTCAAAAAACGGGGATTTTAGTGGTGTGCGGACACAGGAAATGGGCATGTTTCTTAGGGTGACAACATTCCTCCATTACGCACATTACACCGATTCAGTTGGGTCTTTTTTTTATTTTTTTTTTTATTTCTGTATTATAGTGACTTTCCACACATTTGGCTGGTTCGTCACTTTTACCTTCCATTTCGGAAGAATGTCGGGAGTGAGAATTGAACTCGTGACCTTTAGCGTGAGAGGTATGGATGTTACCGCTACGCCAGATCGCCTCCACACAGTTGGGTCTGTTTTACACTAACAGGCGCACTCGATCAAAAAGCCTGCCGATAAGAAGAATGCAGTCTGCCGGGGCTCTAGAGCACTATCTAAGCACTATTGGACTACAATCGAAACATCGAAAGAAAGTCTGGTTCCGGACGGCCGTCGACCCTGAGCGATAAGAAGCTCTAAAGGATGCTGAAGAGGGGCATCAAGGGAAAAGTGGCTACATCGCTGCGTGCGCTTGGCCGGGAGCTCGGTGCAATCGGACAAACAATGAAAAAGTACCTGGCGAACATGGACATACATGTCAGGAAGCGGAAGTCCCGTCCACTGGTCTCGAAGCTGCATGCAATGACGCAGCGGCAGCGTACGAATAAGATGATACCGTTCTTTTTTTTAAGTTATGTTTTTCCAAAGTTAATCAATGGTCCGAAAAAAATCAAATGTTTCCCCTTTATTCCAAAAATGTTTTTTTTTTAATAAATACTAGTGATGAAACGGATAGTGGTTTGGCCGGATACCGGACAAAGTTGTTACTCATGATAGAGTGCTCGTTTTTATGTTGTCAAAAATAGGGTGACCAAAATTGTCGATGAAATAAAAAATCTAACTTTCTTATCTTTCTAGATAGAGGTGAGTAAAGTTCGACAATGTTGAATCTCTAATTATTTGAGACATCTTTGTAGAACAAAGTTTTTCTCTATCTCTTGAAATAACCGATATAGCGCCTTTTTTCTAAATTACGTTAAGGTCACCATGAAAAAAACTGCTTTTTGCTCTAACTTTTATATTTCAAATTTCACATGCAAACTGTCCTCGAAAGACTTTTCGAGCATACTAATACAAACATTTTTCGATGCAGAACTTGTCAATATCTCAACTTCACTCAAAGTTATTGATATTTCTTCCTAAAAAACATGCTCTTTTCATTTGTTTGTCATTCTTTCTGGGGAAAACGTAAACAAAGTTTATTGGCGGCATTTGTGAAGAGCATATTTCACTCTACATGTTGTGTGATTTTCAAAACTATTTTATGTTTCGTGTTTGAGAAAATTAGAATTGAAATCATGAGTTTTTGGGTGAAAAGCCATCAATAACTTTCAGTAGGATTAAGGTATTGACAAGTTCTGCATCGCAAAATGTTGGTATCGATGAGCTCTAAAAGTCGTAGGAAGACAGTTTTGATGTAGAATTTGGAATATAAAAGTTAAAGCAGAAAAAACACGTTTTTTCATGGTCACCCTAATGCAACTCTGATAGGAGGCGCTAAAAACAACTATTAGAATTACGTGCAATGGGCAATCAATTATTTTCATTGAGATTGAGAACAAACTTAAAACTGACCTTCAATCTTTAGCCTTCAAGAAAATATATAAAAACATATGCCCTTGGTCCCGCAATGTTGCGGAATGTTGAAAATGTACCTCGTTTCTTACACACCTGACAAAAATAGTGTTATAGACGAAGATAGTTACTATTTTCCAAGTGTTAAAAAAATCAATTTTCCGAAAAATCAAGCTTTTCCTTTCTTTTCCAAAAGTTCATAACATTTGAACTTCTAGACCAGTGTTTTTCAACCGGTGAGGTTTTCCCCCTCTAGTGGGAAATTCGGTCATTAAAAGGGGGCTATTGGGCAAGGGAATATTGCACACTTATTTCGCTCCGAAGATGGCAATGATTAGCAAAAAATTCCACAAAAACTTTATTGGATTCGCTAAAATTTGCGATCCTCGGCAAACATTTACAAATCTGAAATGTAATGTTCAATTGAACAACTTCGCAATGTTTGAAAGATTTTCGTCAGTGAATGATGATTGAACAAACGACGAAACAGTACAGAGGACCATAAAAAAAGGAAATACAGCATTTGCATTTCATTTGTCAAGACTTATTTTTTCTTATCCTGATATGCGGAATAAGCGTTACGAGTGTTGTTGTTTTGACGTAGGACTACGTCTTTCATTTCTATACCGGGGTGTAAAATCAAAGTTTCGAAAACGAAAGCGTTACGCCGGAGACCGAGATTTTGAGCGTTAATAGCTCCTAAACAACTGAACGAAATAGTATGATAAACACTTCATTCGAAAGATAAAATGTCTACGCGTTATATACTTGTTACTTTTTGATCCACAAGTTTTTGTTTCAATAGTCTTAAAAATGCTTTCAAAACAGGCTATTGAAATCACCAATCGGTATATAAGCGAACGCCACTCGGAAATTCACTCAGTTATAATTGAACAGCGATTGGAGCATGTTGTCGCTGTTGTGGTGAAGCTCTTCGTTTATCATGAAAGCGCGGATGAATGGTGTCACCAAGAGCCTGTTTGTGCACCTTAGGCCGAAAGGGAATCCATCAGGAGGAGAGTGATGCCACAAACGGTTCCGCTTGAAACATCGGAGCAGCCAACACACACACACATACACGCGCGGAACTATTTTCGTTTGGTTGCCATCCAGCATCGAGAAGATTCCGGAAAGATATTATCGTTGCTGAAAAATAATCTGCCAGATCCCTTGGGAATTGAAAATTGCATTCAAGCGAAAGAGTTTATTTTAACGTTTTCTATCCATATAATACTGCGACCAAAAACAATTGATTTCGTGGTTTTTCAATCAAGTGCAATTAACAGGTGGTTATCGAGTTAGCATTAACCACTGGTGGTGGACTTCGAGAAGAATCCGGAAAGATATCGCTGCTGCAAAATAATCTGACAGTTCCTCTTGACATTGAAAATAACATGCAAGCCAAAGAGCTCTCGTTTTCGAAGTGCCTCAAATATTCATTTGGCCATTCGTTCAGAATGGATTCAGATTCAACTTCAAACAAATGATCACTGAATCAACGATAGTACTACGTTATACCATAGATATAACCCACTTCCTGTTTTTTGTATTGAATTTATATGAATCTGGATTTCTTACAATGCTGTTGATGGGAACAAAACACCGTAACCGAGTGGATATTGAAGATATGAGGTGTGTTTCTCGACAACGTTCCCAAGAATTACGATTTTGGCGGAATTCGTTCAGGCGCAGATACCATACTGACTTGTCAAACTTTATATTAGGTACACCGAGGCAAGTTGAAACGATTTTTTCCGAAGTTCAACCTAAAAGTTATCTTAAAAAAATCAGTAAATCACCAAATTGAAATCAGCAGCATATACAAGGTATAACAGATGACTTTCGATAAAAAGTCAAGTCGCATTGAATGCTGACTGCATATCTATTGTCACTATTGCTTTTAGGTAAGGGTCCGATTGTGTCAATGGAAATAATTTCGAATGGGTATGATGGAGTTGTTACTATTTGCTTTTCCTTTGTATGTTTTATGACTTTGTTTCGTTTGCATAATTCACAGGCCTGAATGAATTCTGCAATCGATCTTTTCATATTATTCCAGTTATATACTTCTCTTAATTGAAGATATAATCTATGTTGTCCGACGTGTCCTCCTGTAGGAGTGTTGTGGAAATTATTTAATATTTTCTGTATATCCTCCTTTTTGGTTATTACCATTGGCGGTTTATAAAGGATAATTTCTATTGAATACACTAATGTATTCGCTAAGATTCTAAAATTTTCAATTGATACTAGTTTGAATAATGCGTCTTTTATAAACAGCGCTATTTTCTTTTGATTCAATTTTCTCATTACTTTTTCTAAGCTTAGAAGAGCGGACTCTAAAGTCTGACTTCCATTCAGTATTTGTTGATGCACTTGTGCAACGATTTTATTATTTTTCCTCAATTTGAACTTCAATTCATTTCTATCAATTTTCGTTTCAAGCTTAACTAATTTGTTAGTTTCTGACGGGTTATTCGTCATGTACGTGGAGAAGTGATCAGGTTCTCTTGGTACAGGATTTTGTTGTCGACATGTTGTGTCCTTATTTGAGTTATTTTGAATATTACGAGTCATCGATCTCGTGTTTACTTTTAATATATTTAACTGTTTCAGTTCATCTGAATTCGTTACTATTCGGGATAAAGCATCTGGTCCTACGTTACTTTTTCCTGGTATGTATTCTATTGTAAAATCATATTCTTCTAAATCTAGACGCATCATAGTTAGTTTAGAAGTGGGATTCTTCATTCCAAACAGATAAACTAAAGGTCTATGATATGTTTGTACTTTGAATTTTCTTCCATATAAGTAGGATTTAAAGTGATTAATGGCCCAATGTATAGCCGTTAACTCTTTCAAAATGACAGGTTTATTCTTTTCGCTTTGTGTAAATGTTTTGCTTGCGAAGGCAATTGGCAAATTTCCATGTTGAGTTGGTTGGGATAAAACTGCTCCGCAGCCAATGTCTGAAGCATCTGTCGTAAGTATAAATTCTTTAGCAAAGTCTGGATATTGAAGTAATGTTGGTGACAAAAGAGAATTTCGTAAGGTGTCAAATGCGAATTGGCATTTTTCAGTCCAAATAAATTTTGAATTTTTTTTTTAGAAGTTGGTTGAGTGGATGTGCAATGACTGCAAAGTTTGGAACAAACTTCCTATAATAATTGCAAAATGCAACAAATCTTCTAGTTTCATCTGCGTTTGTTGGTATCGGATAATTTAATATCGCTTTAAATTTCGAGTCATCGGGTAACATTCCGTTATCTGTAATTTTATGACCTAGGTTACTTCCGTGCTAAAAAATTTACATTTCTGGGCGTTGAGTTTCAAATTATAAAATCTCAATCGTTCGAAAACTATATTTAAGTTAGAAAGGTGATGATTTACTGAGCATCCAATTATAACAATATCATCGATATAAATAAAAGCTAGTTCTGGTGTAAGACCTGCCATCGCAATGGTCATCATACGTTGAAAACTGTTCGGACTTATGTTTAATCCGAATGGTAATCGTGTGTATTGGTAATGACCGTTTTTTGTGGAAAATGCTGTGAATTGTCTGGACTCTTTGTCGAGAGGTATTTGGTGGAACCCTGACATAAGATCCAGTGTTGAGAAATATTTGGCTCTTCCGAGTTGATCTAAAATGTCATCGATTCTAGGGAGAGGGAATTTATCAGCTAAGATTTTCTTTTTTAGTTGTCTGAAATCAACAACTAAACGCCATTTCTTTTTATTGTTATTAGATTTTTTTGGGACAAGTAGAATTGGGGAGTTATATGGCGAAACTGAAGGTTCGACTATATTAGTCTCTAGCATGTTATTCACTTGGTTATTGATTTCATCATGTTGAGCATGAATCGTCTTATAGTTTGGGATATATACAGGAACATTGTCATTAAGAACAATATTCTGTGAGTAGAAATTGTTTTTGGTAATTTTCTCTTCGGGTAGACAAAATATGTCTTGATATTTGCAAATTAAATTTTTAAATTTATCCATAGCATATGAGGGTATGTGTTCTGTGTTGATATTTTTGAAAATTTCTTCGAATCTGTTATCATTTTTATTTTCGTTGCTAATATTAAGAATTGTATAACCTTTTAAATGACTTAATGTAGGTTTAAAATCTGAATAGGTTATGTATAAAGGTTCATTAGTAGTGTTAATAAATTTTACATAGGGTTTTGTTGCAGAAATTATTGTGTTTCCGCAGAAAACTCCTGGTAAAATCTCTTCTGAGTGCACTACCATATCTTCTGTGATGTTTAGATGTGGTACTCTTCGAATAACTTCACACCGGCTTGGTAACATGAAACCTTCTTTTAGATTATCTTCTATAGGTATCGATACTTGTATATTATCTATATTGAATGTGAGTAACCAATATTCATAATCGATTACGCATTTGTAATTAGATAAGAAATCTCTACCTAAAATTCCATCGGCTTTAATGGGTAAATTAGATGCAACAAGATGAAAATCTTGATTTAAAACTAGACTATTATTGAAACATAATGCAGTATTAACTACTCCTAAAGTTTCAATACTGTTTTCGGTGATTCCGGTTAGTTTAATTTTATTATTAATATTTACAGGTTGATCTGGGCGAATATTACATGCTTTGAATAGTGAAATATCTGCACCAGTATCAATTATTAAGCTGCAAACAGTGTTTCCAGTCATGTGCACTTTGACTTGGATGAAGTTTGTTGCGTTTAAATTGAATGTCAATATAGGTGTACCGGTTGGTAACAATTGTTCAGAAAGTCGACTTTTCTGTTCAGTTGTCACTGGCGGTCTAAAAAATAAGTCGAGTTTGGGTTATTACCATTATAGGTAAAATGAGTTTCATTGCTCGTTTGGTTTGGATAATCGGGATTCGGGTTATTATCACTGTAGTTGATATGACTTGCGTTGTTCGCTTGTAATTGGTTGTGGTTGTTGTTTGAGAGCTGGGGAATGTTGTGTTGGTTTGTGAGGTACATTCTTGCTGTGTTAGGATATCGATTTGAATTTCTGTTGAAGTTCTGATTAGCATTCCTATTATTGGAGTAATGATTGTTTGGAGGCGCATTTCTATTAAAATTCGTAGGATAGCGGGGCTGATATCTGCTTTGTGTATTATATCTTTGATTATTCCTGACGTTTGTCGGGTTTCTATTAAGTGAATTTCTGTTTTGGTATCGATTTGTGTTTAAAAATTGTCGGTGGGTGTGAAAAACTGAGACACTTGGTGCTTTGCTAGTTTCACCCTCAACCATTATGTTGATGGCTTCCTGCACATTGTCAAACTTTCCAATTCTAAGCATCATCTTAGTTTCACTATTTGATGAGCTGTTGATGAGCGTTTGAATAGCTGCCTTTTGTGACAATCGCTTGGCGGCGCCACTGGGAAATTTTCTCTAATATATGTTTCTGATAATTTTTCTGCTAAAACGTCAACTTGTTTAGTGAAGTTTTGCAGATCATCTTGTGGTTTTAATTTTAAATTTTTCAAACTGGCTAGTGCCAAATCTGAATTTATGTTATCACTGCAGTATGTTTGAATCTGCTGTGTAATAATGTCGTAATCCTGTGGAACGGTAGTGAAAAGGTTTCAGTTTGGTTAATATAATTTGTATCGCAGCCGCTTTGCTTTCGGCTGGTACTACAGCTTTAGCCAAGTTCACTGCATCAATGAACGATTTGACTCCTGCTGTGTTGCCATCATAAGCGGGGATAAGAGTCGCTAGCTCCGCCGCGGTTTTAATATCCAAAGCCATTGTAGTTCGCTGAGGTTTACAACACCACAATATTAATTTGGCTAAGATTATGAATTTAAAATGTCTTTGCACTAAGTTAATTTCACTGTTGGACCTCAATAATGAATCATCAGTAACGAGTTTCAATTTCCTTTTGAGTGATTCGCTAGAAGTATTTTCTTGACCTTCTGATTCACTCTCCTTACGGTCTATACTATCTGTATTTTCTAATATTAATAATCCTTTTTGATATAAAAGTTTGATAGATCGATAAATCAACACTTCTTCATTCCATTTGGATGGTGACTTTGGTTTCAATAATGTTTCAAGTAATTTCAATATCATTCTATATTCTGAAAAATTATCTCGTAAAAATTCAATTTTTTCATTAATATATTTGATAGTACGTTTTTTATTAATGTTCTTTGCGAGGTTAAAATATTCTTTTCTGATTTTTCCCTCGATTAGTTTTAGTTGTTCCATTCAATTCTAATTTACCACATCTCAATACAACAAAACAATCATGAAAGCGTCTTTTAAATTTTTATTTTATTTCGTATATCTGATGTTTAACAGCTTATATACAGCTATCATAAAGAAGTTTATCTTAATAAATGGTTTAGCTAACATCCTACAAGTTAATTCAGTTTTTCTGTTTAAGTTGATTTGATTTGATTTGATTGATTTTTATGAATTTATTTAAAATAGCATGTTGGAATTTTACTTATCTATATACTTGTTGATCAGGTTTACTCCATTAGGTTGATGTGTTCAATTTTCCTTGCGAGAGGATTTTGTCTTCTCTCGTGTTGCTCCAATCGATGCAAGGGGCATTTCGCATCCCTTGTGCTGCTCCAACGGTGCGAGAGGCGTTTCGCATTACCTCGTTTTCCTTGGTTGATGCTGGTAATTATTGCGTCTCTGCTTTGCTCTCCGGATTTTTATTGTAAACATTTAACACACTTATTTTCGAGTTTATTTTTGTTTAGCTCTTGTACAGTTCGTTTTTTTTTTCGTGAACACTTATTGTATTTAGTTATCGGGCTTCAATTTTATTACACACTAGCGGACTGCAATGCTTGAAGTCTAGCTTCCTGTTGTGCTGTCGTCCTCACTAAGTTCTTATTAAAGTTTTGGAACATTTTTACTAAAATAAATAACACAAGTACTAATGCGATCGTGCACAAAGCACCAGCAGTGAACTTTGCTTCCATAGTGCTGCTGCTATTGGTGGCGGTGATGATCTCATCAGCGCTGAACCACCCCATTGCTATTACAATTTTCACTTATCACAATCTTTAATTATCAAATACGGATAATTTTATGTTGAACGAACACTACTTTCGATCACTGCTCTTAAAATACAACTTTTTTTTTTTGATTTTCAGGTTGCTGAGCATTTTAAGAATTTTTCAAATTATTCTAACACTTTCCAATTGATTTTACTTTTTCCGGCACTCGCGTTTTGAACGTTGCACGTTCGAATCGGACGGTCGCCATTTAATAGTCACGTTCACGCCAATCAATAATATAAAACACCGTTTTGTTTTAGTCTAAGTTTGATACTCAGACTCTTGACTCTAGACTGTTTTTCTCTAGACTCTGGACTCTGGACTCTGCCTTTATTTTTATGACATGGGTTTTTATAATCTTACAAGTTCGCTACAAAGCATTACACTCTTATATTCTATGTGTTAGTAAAATAGACTCTACAGAATCAATATATTTTCCAATTGGTTTTTCCTGATTGGTCTGTGTCTAATTGATAGGGCGTGACGCATGAATAGAGAATCGAGCCACTTGCGCATGTGGTAGAATAGTTGAAAGAGAGACGGTAAAAAGAGCATTCGCTCTGTGTGGTAATTGAACTGCTTGGGTTTGTTTATTGATTGATACCAGATGTTGAGTTAGGTCAGTACTGGGTTAGTTCAGTGGGTCATGCAAAGTGTGACAAACATTATGCACATGTCATGTGTTTCTATCTGTGGGAAACGATTTGTCGTTTCGATGGGAATTAGTGCATCGTCTGTGGTATGTTCTTCTGCGCAATGTGTTAGTCATTCATTATAATTTATGGATTGTCATTATGAGGAAAATATATGCGTCGGGTTTGAAATGTATGTCATTTATGTTTTCCCAGGAAGGTGAGTAATTTAAGAAAACTTGCGTATCCACACTGGATTTTACGAAAAATATCAATTTTGAAAACGTTTAGTTTTCATATGCTTTGTTTCAACTTGCCCGTATAGCGGGGTAAGTTGAAACGCGGAACCATAATGAGTTTAGATGTGGGGGAGTAGTATAATATACGCAAAATAGGTACTACATGCTAGGCATTAATATACGATACAATAACATCAAGAGTACTATTTCAGATGCTTCCATGTCAGAGTAGAACCACTCAAAACGACCACTAATTAGGTTTATGGGATCATTCAAATTTTCAGATATTACGTAACGCACCTAGTAGGGGAGGAGAAGATGCCTTGTGGAAACTTGTTTAGAAATAAAACCCACTAAATCTAAACATTTTTATGCAAATGACCATTTGTTACATGTTATGTAGGGAAGAGAGAGTCTAAAATAGTAAAAAACTGGTTTCAACTTACCCCTGTGTTAAAAACCATGGTGTGCGATTTTTCAGTTTAGTTTTCAAAACCACCACACTTGATTATCCCTATTTGTTTACCTGACGTGCAATTTTGGCGACATTTTTGAAAAAATCAGTGTTTTCGAACCGATTGAGTCAGCGCACAAAAATGTTTTGATTTCACGGAACAAGGAATAGTAAATAAAGGGCCGGATTCAAAAATTCTACACCTGCGAAAAAAATGATAGAGGGCACCATACTATTTTTTGATTTTTTTTCTTGAAAGCTAAGGTTTTTTATAACATGTCCAAAAATCAGAGAGGTTTTTTTTTCGTTTTTGAATTATGATTTTTGAAAATGCGCCGAGAAAGTAGCTGAAATTGTGCTGAAAATTAAATAATCATTCATAATCATTCGGACACCGGACACGTATCTAGGGGCGGATCGCTGAGGTATGTCTGCTCTCTATCGAGTGACTTCACTGCCAAGACAGCGCTACGTTTCCTGCAGAAAAATCCACCACCCACCGCCCAATGTTCAAGGGGACGCTTGGTGGTTTGTTCAAAATGTCAACGTAAAATATTGAAACTATTGAAAACTTTTAAAAATGCATTGTATAAAATGACAAAGTTAGAGCTAACTCGAATATTTCGAGAACTCGAGGCATATATTTTATTTTCTAAAACAATTTATTTCAATATTTGTTAATTTTACTATTCGAAGTAGCTTCTCTAGCATCAACATTTTACACCAATTTAATAGTGATGAAATGCCCCTGCGCTCAACTATTTTGATAAATGACGTTCAGCGCTTCGGTTGAAGCCATTCGAAAAGTCCTTTTAATTTTGCCTCAATTTTTGGGAACAAGTTAATTTTTTATACCAAACGATCAGGTTGATGCGGCGTTCAATTTTTGGTATTCTTTTGGTGGTCGTCAATAATCTTGACGTGAAGTATAAGTCGACCCAAAGCGTTTCAATACTCGGTTTCAACAAGCTAATTCTCATAGTGGGCCAATTCACTGTTTTGAAATGCATAACCGTCCCTTCAATTATATTAAAAGCAAACACCCTAGACAATTGGTTGGCTTGGATTATACACACATCCTAATCAAAAGCTGCACGCTGTGGTGTTTGTCCTGGGCGGCCATCCCCGAGATGAAACATGATCCAGTTTTACCACCAAACTGCAATCGAGACTCTAAATAATTCATGACACGTCGTTGTATTCACATTCAACATTTTTGCTGGGTGTCCGCCCTGCAAGCAATCCCAAAATGCTGCAACAAGATTGATTATTGCAACGCTTTCCGGCGGTGGGAATTCGATGCCAGGATTCGAGCCAGTCGAGGGAAGCGCGGGCGTTGTGGCACGAGGGGAAACAGCAAGACAGCAAGATGAAGCTGGAGATGCTGTTGAGGATTGTTGTGACAACCGATATCCATTTCACCCATTAGTCGTCGCCATTGTCTTTCGAAGGACCGAAAGCGCTGTTATCTTTCCCTCCCCAGCGTGAAGGCTGTTCACCTATTATTTATGATCAGACAGCCATCATGGGGATCTCTGTGTATAGCTATCTTTATATGTAGAAGAGACTCATTATGGCCTCGTTATGGGAACTTGAAGTGGATGCCACCAGCGAGCAAGCGAACGAGGAAACATTGTTTTGTCACACAGTGTATAAGCTGACGTCTCCAAACGACACCCATTCTGTGTTACATTTTGATTGAGTACTGTATGAATCACTTTTGGCAGCCTGTCTGGGTATAATGGGACTGGAAAAAGGATGGAAAGCTGACACAACGAGTGTAATACACCGCCCGTGAACGCAACGAGGTGGGGGTGGGATCGTTGGATAAATGATGAACACTGGCTGTGCGATAGAATGTAATTATTCAGTCCACTGAATAGCACTCTCTGAACCATCAAATAATACTAAATCAGTAATTAGACTGCCTCTGGCCATATCTCTAGGAGCGAAATTATTTATACGCAAAACTTTAATTGATGCTGGCGGGGGAAATATAAAATAAAAATGGGCATTTGCATTTTAAGTCCAGTTTTAATGAGCCACTGGGAGATGAATCCGAAGGTGGCTGTCAAAAGGAGCGCCTAACTCACTTTCCAACGCCTTTCCCGGCGCGAGTTCCAACGCTACCATTCCCCCCGGCGGACACAGAAATTATTCCGTTTCAGCTAATAAAAATCTTATATCTTCGCAACCCCCTGAAAATTAGAGCGCTCCGTCGAATTCATTCATTATACCTGGGCCCTGAACATGAAGGTATTATTATTCGGCGGGAAGGTTGAATTATTCATTTGGCTCCGCCGAGAATATCCCTCGGGGCAGAATCCATCAGACACTTCTCGGGAGAAAGGTTCCTTATTTGTCGGTTACAGCCGGCAGGCGGGTTTAGTTACGTTCGGTGACTTGTTACTCGTAAAATGGTTGTTGTTCGTTAAAATTAAGATGTTAGTATTGGGCCATAGTGGCCCAACACGGCTTTCGGACTAAGTACTAACTCCTTCACGGTCGGTTTTAGACTGAACTGTATTTCCTTAAATTTTACATTGCTTAGGTCACTTGGGTGTTTCTTGTTTCTCCATGTCAGCACAAAATGTGCGTTTGATTATACAGCGTTCGCATTATTTTGATTATACAGCATTCACACTATCGAGTCGGATCCTCCGCTGCGCCCCTTCCAGTTCGCGCAGTCGTTTCGTGTTTCTCCTCCAATGGTAGTAAATGATGGCGATCACCATCGCCACGATGAATGCCCCGTCTATGGAATATGATGCGACGTCGTGCATCGATATGGTATTCTCGATCTTATCGCTGCCGAACATTATACTTGTTTTTAATTGTCGCGTTTTCTTGGAACTCGTAATGTTCCCTACATTGTGGCGCATTTTATTGCATCGAGGAGGGTCTTAATCGCTGACCCAAGCACTCGAGCGTGTGAAACCACTTCGTTTGGAATTTCGGGTCTCGCTATTATCAGCGGAAATTTGCATTGTCAATTTTTTCATAGGGTCGTCACCCAATCTGATTTCGTGTACTTCCATTTTCTCCCCCCTTTGGGACGAGGGCGTAGTCTACCGTCCCAAATCATTTGGGGTGCTTGGGGAGGGGGATCGTCTTCTAGTTCGATTGCTTCGGCTTGAGATTGCTGTTCGTTATCAGCTGTGTTGTCATACTCTTCTATAATGGGTTGAATGGTGTGCTCCTCGACTGGTAGAGGAGCAAGTGTTCGCACGTTGCGTTTGTAAATTCCGGTAGCGGTTCGCACTACTGCCACTCGGACTACTCCATCATCTCCAGGGTGTATTTGTGTGACAATTCCCATAGGCCACCTTGCTACGGGAAGGTGATCGTCTCCGATCAATACGATTTGGCCTACCTTAACGTTGGCTTGTTGCTTGGTCCATTTTGCATAATCACGTAACTGGTGGAGATACTCGTCTCTCCATCTTCTCCAAAATTGTTCGAGCTGCGATTGTACTCGTTTCCATCTGGTTGTGAGATTGCTTCCATCCTCACTCTGCGTAGGGATGGGCACGGCTAGCATTGGACGTGCTATCAAAAAATGACCGGGTGTGATCGCGGTCGGTGAATCTGGCGTCGTGTAAACAGGTGTGAGTGGTCGCGAATTCATTATTGCGGCCACTTGGTAGAACAGTGTCTGCAATTCCATGATGTTTAGCTGTGCTCCTCTGGCCGCTGCACTAAAGAGCCGCTTGGCTACCTTTATGTTCGCTTCCCAAAGTCCTCCAAAGCTGGGGCTTCGGGGTGGAATGAATGAAAATCTTATTCTGTGAGTTGCCGCAATATCAACTAATTTGTTTTGAAAAACTTCATTGTTATATATTCTTCGTAAACGATTGAGTTCTCTGCTGGCCCCGACAAAGTTCCGCCCATTGTCGGAGTAAATAACCTCGGGTATTCCCCTCACTGATGTGAAACGGAGAAGTGCTGATATGAACGCTGCCGTCGACTGATCTTCGACGACTTCTAGGTGAACTGCTTTGGTCGCAAAACATATGAAGATGCAAGCATATGCTGTGGTCTTGCATTTCGATTTTTGATTGAGATATACTTCGAATGGCCCACATAAGTCCACTCCCGTGTGAGTGAACGCTACTGATTCATTTACCCTGGGCGAGGGCAGTTGTCCCATTCGTTGCTGTAAACGTCTGGGCCGCGCTTTGGCACATAAGATGCATCGTTGAATGACTCCTTGTACGGTCCTTCGGAGATCCCTCATCCAAAATCTTTGTCGAAATTCGTTTATTACCAGATCTGTTCCGGCGTGAAATCTATCCTCATGTATTTTTTGAATTATTACCCTCGAAAATGGGTGCGATTTGGGAATCAATATTGGATTCTTTTGTGAGATGGGCATTTCTGCATTGTGGAGTCTCCCTGTGACATGTATGACTCCATTTCTGACGATTGCGTTGAGATGCTGGAAAGGTCCTTTCGTAGGCACCTTCCCAGTTTTTCGTAATTCCGCTACTTCATTTGGATAAATAGTGGCTTGCATAATTCGGACTACGAGTGTTAGTCCTTCATTCAATTCAGTGGTGGTGAGTGGGCCCGATCTCTTTTCGTTTCTGATGCCTGTGTCTTTATTGACCTTCTTCATATTGTTTATGGCTCTACACAGCCATGCAAAGTGTCTTACTGTTTTGTCATGAGTGTGATGGTGCGGGTATTTTGCGATTAAGTCTTCGCATGCCTTTCCTGTTGCTGCTACCAATCGTGTTATTGGTTCTTTAATCTCTTCCTGTTCTGCAGCAGCAGTGTATTCGTAGCCGCTCTGCAGATAATATTGTCTTCTTCGTATACATTCCGGTCCGTGTAACCAAAATTCTAGTTTTGCTTCGCGTAATTTTCTGACTGGAATTCCTCTCGAAACCATATCAGCCGGATTTTCTTTCGTAGATATATATTTCCAATGCTCTGGATTCGTGGTGGAGTGTATCTTCTGCACTCTATTTCTAATGAAGGTTCCCCAACGTGTATTTGAAGATTTGATCCAACTTAGCGCTACTTGTGAATCACTGTAGTAATATTCCGACGAGATTCGACCGGCCAGAATGCTCTTTATTTTAGCAGTTAGTTCTGCTAGAAGTGCTGCCGCCAAGAGTTCCAGACGGGGCAGAGTGACCTTCTTCAAAGGCGCCACTCTCGATTTCGAACATAAGAGATTCGTACTCTCTTCTCCTTTTAAGTTGATTGCATGTAAGTAAATGACGCATCCATAAGCCTTTTCGGAGGCGTCACTGAATCCGTGTAAATCTAGTGCGATCGTATGACTCGGAGTCGACATCCGAGGTATTTCTATCTTGCTGAGCTCCACTAATGAAGCTTCGAACTTCTTCCATGAGCTTAGTGCTTGATCTGGAACATCATCGTCCCAGCTGACGTTATAAGTCCACAATTCTTGCATCAATATTTTAGCTGTAATGATTACAGGTTGTATCAATCCGATTGGGTCATACAGTCTCAAAATCTTCGAGACCATCTGTCGCTTTGTGAGCGCTTCGTATGTTTCACCTATGTTTTTCGTACTGATGAACTGGAACACGTCTGTTTTGGGGTTCCAGGCTATCCCCAATGTCTTTATGACCTCTTGGTCACCAACTTGGATCAATGGTTCCAAGTCTTTCTCTGGAATTCCTTCCAGTACGCTTGCGTTGTTTGATGCCCACTTTCGAAGTGGAAATCCATGAAGTGACAATGCATGCTCTATTTCTCGTTTCGTCTCCGTCAGTTCATCTGCGTTGGACGCTCCAATCATTAGATTGTCAACATAGAACGATCGTTGAATGGTGTCGGCAATTCTCGGATTTACCGACCGATAATCTTCAGCTGCTTCGTGTAGTGCCCTACAGGCCAAGAATGATGAAGACGCTTCACCATATGTGACAGTCGTCAGTCTATACGCTTTCAATTGATCATTGGGGCTGTCGCGCCACAAAATACATTGTAACCAAGTGTCTGTGTATGCGATGTGAATTTGTCTGTACATCTTTGCAATATCTGCTACTAGCACGTCGTTGTGCGTCTTGAAATCAATTAGCAGATCAAATAAGTCCTTTTGAATGGTTGGTCCCACGATTTGTATATCGTTCAGGGATACTCCGGTTGACGTCTTTGCACTTGCGTCGAACACCACCCTAACCTTGGTGGATGTTGAATCTGGTTTCACCACACACGAGTGAGGGATGAAATACTTTACTTTGTGAAAGTCTTCTGTGGTGACTGGTACCATATGTCCCAGTGTTTCATATTCATTCATGAATGCCCTGTACTCTTTGTACAGGTCTGCATTCCGCTTGAGCCTTTGCTCAAGCGATGTGAATCTTCTATATGCTTGTTGATAAGAGTCGCCTAACGATGACGGCTCCCCCCGTAGGGGCATTCGTGTAATGTATCTCCCGTCGGGAGCGATCTCTAACGTTGTGCGGAAGTGACTTTCCGCCTCGCATTCGTCATGTTGCTTTGGTTCCCAGTCTTGAAAGCACGCTTCTTCAAGACGCCAAAACTTCTCTATGAGTTTGGCCATTTCGTCCTGTGGGAATTCGAATTCATTTCTGCTACACCTTGTAGCAGACAATACAGTGGTTGATGGGCTGCTGTGACGTAGCGTCCCACATGCAATCCAGCCCAAGCTGGACTCTTGATACGTAAGACCGTTGGCTACGCTAAGCCGGCCTGGCATTAGAATTTTGAAAAATATTCTCGCTCCGAGGAGAATGTCGATTTCATTCGATCTGTAAAACTGGGGATCGGCAAGGTGCAATTGTTCTGGTATCCGTATACCCTTTTCATCAATAGCTGTGCTTGGTTGATCGTCCAATATCTTTGGCACTATGATCAATTCTAAACTTTCATTGTAGTTGCTTGCGTGAGAGGCTATCACAGTTTTGATACCCCTTTTAACATGTGCTTGTCCGCTAACTCCTTTAATGGTTACGTTTACCGAGTGTTGCGGAATTCCTAGGCTTCGAGCAGCCTTTTCTGTGATTGTTTCTACTTGACTCCCTGAATCAAGTAGACATCGAAGAGGGTGCCATTTCTGCTCACCCTTAACATGAATTATGGCTGTGCCCAGAAAGACGTATTCTTCCTGAGCTAGTCATTTCGTTGAACTTGCTTGTGCTTGATTGACATCCTTCTCGGGATGCAATTGTTGGATCTCGTCCCCCTTGGGAGAGTCTCCACGATGAAGTAGTGTATGATGCTTCGTGCTGCATATTTGGCATTTCCGTTGTGATTTGCACTCCTTCGTTGAGTGCCCAGGTATGAGGCAATTAAAGCAGTGCCTCCCTGCTTTGATAGTTTCCCATCGTTCTGGGATGCTCATTTTCGTGAATTTAGGACACGTAAATGCTGTGTGTCCTTCATTGTGACAAACGTAGCACCGCTGTGCTTCCCTTTTGTCTTTGGTGGTCGCAGCTTTGCCTTCGATTGCTGCTACGACTTTCGGCTGGGGTCGATGACTAGAGTGTGCCGTTTCGGCAGCCACTTTGCAAGTCATCTGGTTAGCCAGCCGCTCTAATTCTATTTTGAATTCGCTCCAAACATAAATGCGCTGGAGGTCCAACTTTTCTTCAATCTTAGAAAGTGTTGATTCATCCAATCGTTCTTTCACTAAGCATATTAGTAACCCATTGGCGATGCAATCTGGTTCGCCAGGTTGTTCATTTGCTATTTGTCGAGTGGCGGACAATAGTGTATCGACAGCGTCGATCAGTCCTAGTATCGCTCTTTGCGATGCCTTATGTATCCTTTTAATTTTCAGCAGAGTGTAAAAGTAACCTTCATATGCGATTCGTTTCTTGTAGAATCTTGCTTCCAGTTTGGCCCAGGCTTCAGTGAAAGGCACTCCTGAATTCTCGAGTGCTTCGCAGGAGTTGCGAGCGGGCTCGTATTCTAAACATTTCGCCAGGAAAGCGTATTTGCTTGCATCCTCGTTTAGGGTCGCAATCCGCTTCTCAAAGCGGGCTTTAAACGATAGCCACTCGGTGGCTGACCCACGGAACTTCGGGAGCTCCAATCGGGGTAAATAATCGGCCTTGCTATTGCCGGTGATCATTGTTTGATCCAGTACTTGCCTTGAACCTTCATCCTGACTCGGTTCATTCGTCTGTGATTGCGCATGCCGTATTCTCTTTGCCAAACTGGCTCTGGACTTGATATATGCGGGGAGGAGAGCATCCCGTCTCTTGGAGGGCCCCGTTTGGCCCTCAATTTTCAGTATCACTGCACAAGCTTGATCGTACAAGCTTGTTAGTACTTCTTGTTGCACTAGTAATGTTTCGACTTCGTCGTCGTCTTCTGCTAATTTGCATGCGTCTTTGATAATCGGAGCAATGCTTTGCTCCAGTGCCGTTAGCTGCTTTTTCCAGCTTTCAACGGCATCGTCCTCGTTTGTCGTCATGTTTATTTGATTTGATAATTACTAACCGCTTTACTTGTTTGATTGACTCAAATACTTAGCTGGGTCATTGATTATGCTCCAGTCTAAATAGTCGGCTATGGCTTCGGCCGATCTATTTAGTTCAGTGGTAAATCTGCTTTCGTATCTGTTTATAACCGCGGCTCCTGCCGCCAAGTTGAACATGTGCGATATTATCAGTTTTATCGCTGCAGCTTCTTCCCGCGTACGACGCGGGTCCTGTTTCAAATTCTCCTCCGTATCCCTCATATACATGTAGCACATGGAATACAGTAGGTCGTTGGAATGTCGAGAATTCATCTTTACAAATTTTTCACATCAGTCACAATAATTCGTGTTTATCACACATCTTCCACGCAGTTGCACACCGTGCTTCGCTCACGGGCGAAGTTTACTTATTGATCACACAGTCACGCAGTGTCATGTTATGATTCCCGCGAATGGGAAATTCACGTTGTCAATTTTCAGCCACACAGTGGCGCATTGTAATAACTATGCAGTGGCGCAGCATACTTCCCGCGAGTAGGAAGTTCACTTTGTTAATTTTTAGCCACGCAGTGGCACACCATACTTCCCGCGAATGGGAGATTCATTTTCTTGGTTTCAGCCACTTAATGGCGCAACATCTTCCGTGCGCTGAGACAATGTCACTTCACTTTCCGATTATACAGCCATGCAATGGCATCATTTTTTCGCGCGCGGAGAGAATGTCACTTCACTTATCAGAATCGATTACTTTCGCGAGTCCGTGATCGCTCGAAGTGCGATCACGTCGGGGTCACCAAATGTTGTTCGTTAAAATTAAGATGTTAGTATTGGGCCATAGTGGCCCAACACGGCTTTCGGACTAAGTACTAACTCCTTCACGGTCGGTTTTAGACTGAACTGTATTTCCTTAAATTTTACATTGCTTAGGTCACTTGGGTGTTTCTTGTTTCTCCATGTCAGCACAAAATGTGCGTTTGATTATACAGCGTTCGCATTATTTTGATTATACAGCATTCACACTATCGAGTCGGATCCTCCGCTGCGCCCCTTCCAGTTCGCGCAGTCGTTTCGTGTTTCTCCTCCAATGGTAGTAAATGATGGCGATCACCATCGCCACGATGAATGCCCCGTCTATGGAATATGATGCGACGTCGTGCATCGATATGGTATTCTCGATCTTATCGCTGCCGAACATTATACTTGTTTTTAATTGTCGCGTTTTCTTGGAACTCGTAATGTTCCCTACATTGTGGCGCATTTTATTGCATCGAGGAGGGTCTTAATCGCTGACCCAAGCACTCGAGCGTGTGAAACCACTTCGTTTGGAATTTCGGGTCTCGCTATTATCAGCGGAAATTTGCATTGTCAATTTTTTCATAGGGTCGTCACCCAATCTGATTTCGTGTACTTCCAATGGTGTTCACTGCTTGGGAGATGATTTGGTTGATCGGCATTGCTGGAAGGCTTGCTGATTCGTTTATCAGATTGTGATATTGATTTCGTGAGAAATATTGTCGCTCAGCTATTCGTTGTAACGAAAGTAAACACATAAATCCGGGATTATTTGCCATTATTATTCCCGAAGCGCTTTGTCACTTGTTTGTGTCACAGCAATTCGCCAATTTGTCGAACAGGTTTGTTGTGAAAGTAGCGGAAAGCTACCCAGTAAGCCAATCATGTCACCGAACAAAACAATCCTCTGTTAGCGGCGGCCTAGTTTATCCCCCCAGCTAGAGCCACGGCGCATTCTTCCCAGGCCGACACGTGTCCCAAAATTTCGATCTTCGGTCCCGCTCTTATCAACCATAAATCACTCCGCCGTTGGAGAACTTGATAATGCGGGATGATGCTGAACAGAAAATTGACTGCTTTGCAAAACGGCTTCCACTCTAATAGAATGATTCCGTGCTTAGCTATTCCGAATATCCCAAAAATCAATCCTTCGGCTTTTCGCCGCTACATTTCGTTGAGTATTCCGGGCGAAAAAACAAGGGAGCCATAAAACAATAAATCATCCCCGAGGCCGATCTTTCTTATTGTTGAACCCAACATGCAGCCAAACATACCACCCAAATCGGGCCACCCATCGGTCCGTTTGGTCCCTCACACAACCCCTCCCTCGCCCGCCATTGCGTGGCGAGATCCTGACGAAACGAATGAGGACACTAAAAACAAAACACAACATAAACGAATCACCTATCTGTTTTTTTTTTGTGTTCGGATTCAGAGCAGAAATTTCTTTTTTTTTTGGGTTTGCCAAGTCCACGGTAATAAATTCCCATCACATTCTATCAGCGTCTAAATCTTGGGGCCGGATTTCCCCTAGACTAGGGCCTAAGGTTGACGCCGGGAGAAACGATACGCCAGCCGGGAGCTTGGAATTACGCCAGCATGTGTGCTTAGCTTTAGCTTGCACATGTATGTGTGGGTGGATGTAGTGTTTGTGTGTGTGCACCCACTGGCGTCGGATCTGCTCAAAAGTAGCATCATCGTTATTATCCCCTTTTTGAAGTTCCTAACTCTCAACCTCCCACCTTCGGGTAGCACTGAGTGGGACCTTCGAAAGTGGCCTTTTGTTAACAGCAGCGGCATCGGTACAATACAGCGGAGGAGTAAAAAAAAAACGAGATAACGCTCATCATCAAATCCACTGGCCATGTATTACAAGATAATAATCAATCAAGTCCTAGAAGTCGGAGGGTGTATACGGGCGCTTGTGGAGCGTGGGCGGTATTTTTTTCCTGTGCGGCGAAAGTCTAACGCCGGGATGGCCAGAGCCAAACTTGATCCTCGATGCGTAGGGGTGGATGTTTTGGGATTCAGTGGATTTGATTTATTTCGCGAGTGTGAATCGTTGTTCGATACTCGTGTCGAAAAGATTATTACGGGATGGTTGGTAGTCTCTTCGTTCTGACGAATCACTGACATGATTTTTCTGTCGTTGTCACAGCAGGAAAATTTCGTTGTGCAGTGAGATTACAATGAGAATGGCTACATTTAACATTCAGGAATTATGATAGATATTTCATGTTAAATTGAAACCCCATCACGATGTCTCTGCACTGGTTAGTTATGCGGAAAGATATGAACGAATCGCTAGGATGTGGCTTGGATGAATTGAATTTTCTTCATTCTTTATTTTAATTATAATGGTCTTCAAAAATTGCTCAAGTTCAAAAGTAATTCTGGCACTTTTAACTTCGAAATTAAGAGCAGAGATAAAGATCACAGGAAAATCTTTAAAAAAATATATCATTTAAGATTGGATGTTAAATGTTTATTCTTGTCGTTGTTTTTTTTAAGATGGATTCATGTAAATGTTGGTCACGACTCCGTTTTAGGTGATCCATACATAAAGTTCAAGTTTGAGTTACTTTTCCGAGCAAATCGGCTGATATCTCACCGATAACACGTGTAAGGTTATTCTAGTGTATGAATCGATGGCGATTTATTGGCATAAACAAGAAATTTGACATACACACACAAAAAATGGTCCTACGGTTTCAAACACGATCTAGGCAGCCAATTCACTGGTCCTAAACGAGAGATGAAATGCTCAACAAAATCATGGCGCAATGTGTTTGTATGTATTTTGGGTAATAATAGTTGGAGAACATTGTACGATATCAAACAGTACGTTTTTGGGAAGCATTGGCAGTTCTTGTTGTGGTTGCTCATCGGACCAAATACAGTAATTCTGTTTATTAACGTATCCGTTCAACTAAAAATGTGCTTCATCGCTGAAGGCAATTTTTGTTTTGAAACAAAAAAAAACACATTTTCAACAGAGTATGGATTTTGATAATGAAATTTAATAATTTCTAAATGTTAAAATGGAGATCAAATTTACACAACATTATTTTGACACATGTCACGAACATAAAATTGGCAAAAACAGTGAAAAATCTAACAGCTCAAAAAATCACTCTTTACAAATTAGGAAACGAAGCGAGAAAAATTCTGCAATTCCATGAAAAAAAAATCTCTTGAAAAAATGTGTTGGATTTTGAACAAACCTTCTATATTAATTCCTTTGCTAAAAATGACAGACCCGTGTTTATATGAATTCATCGTTAGAGCCCATCATTCAGAACTAAGATGTTCTGAAAAATCAGCTGGATTACCAATACAGTCATTTTTGAAAAAAAAAAACTGTAACTTTTGAACCGCTTGACCAGTTTACGATTTCTTGAGGTGAAAGCTTCAAATATGTTTTTTTTGCGGATTAAACACCTTAAAATCCGCAAAAAAAACTTATTTAAAGTTTTCGTCAGTTTTCACCTCAATTTTTTTTCAGTATCATTTAAAAAAACATGCTTCTCCACAATGTTACCCGATACATTGAATCAATGGAAACGCATGTGTTTTTTTCAAAAAATGAAAGAACGCTTAACATTAAAAAAGGAATTTCTCAGAAATAAATGTTCCTGAAATTCTGATATTTTATGTAAACAAGTTTAAACTGTCTGAAAAAAATACAAAAGGCTCATTGGGCTCATTAGCTGAAGGCTCGTTGGTTTGGACACCTCAAAACATACGAAAAACAAACATATTTAAAACTTCCTCTCTCCTGAAACCATCTTGGAGGAGTAGTATAGTGTATTTTTTTATGAAAAGACCTTTCATTTGCAAAAATTTTAGCAAGAGTTTCAAAAGTCTTATCTTACCACTCTAGTTCTGACTTATAGTTTTATTTCAAAAGCTACGACTAACCCGAGCGAAAGTTACGTGTTTTTATGTTTAACCATCTTTCACAATCATGTTACCATAGAAAATGAATGATATACAGGGTTTGTCCAATTTCTGAAACAACATGTCTTGCTGATCCTAGCCTCTAGCATTCGGATAGATCGTATCCATTGTATGTATCGATGAAAATCATGATTTTCCTGATTCACTTTTCCGTTTCTCAAATACTATAGTTCATATAGAAGTGCTGTTGCAAAGGGATTCAGGCAGTGTTTTTTTTTTCCAAAATATATATTTTTATAAAGGCTCCTGTGGCGTTAGCCTCACGGGGCCGGGAGTTCAATACAATTTTTCTTATTATCTATGTTAGTAATATGTAACCGATTACTCGCGGTTGGCTCGAGGTTAGTATTACAAGTGTTTTCGTAATTGTGATGTTGCTGTCTTCAATGATCTGTACGTGTGCCCGACACGGGATACTTCCTATTGGGATGCAGCTGACCATTAATCAGCAACGCCCCCCTATTCTGTACCCCATATATAGCGTGGTGCGTCTTTCTCGACTCGAGGAATCCAGGATAGAATGGTCACTAGCCGGCGCAATCATCAGTTCGTGTAGAGTTGTCATGAGCGGTACAACCTTTGGCTCTTGTTGAATGATCAGTGGACTGCACAACCTTTGGCCCGTGTATCTGTAAAGAGTGTGTGTATGTATTGCCGCGACTAAGTAAAAGTTTATCGATCGGATAGGAGGGATATGAAACGGGGACACAACGAAGGAAACATCATTAAACGTTGACATCGGCGTTTCTGAGGAACAGGTATAGATGAAGCAGAAGATCAGGATCACGGCTACCTAAGATATCCCGGACGGGGATATCCGATTGTCTGCCTTGTGCTCTCAGTGCTCTAGAGAGCTGAGAGCGAGCAGCATGGAACCGGATACACGACCAGACAACATGCTCGATGTCGTGGTAGCCATCGCCACAATCACAAAGATTGTTTGCTGCGAGCCCAATGCGATAGAGATGCGCGTTTAGGTTGTAGTGATTGGACATGAGCCGAGATATCACGCGAATGAAATCACGACCTACATTCAATCCCTTGAACCATGCCCTCGTCGAGACCTTAGGGATAATCGTGTGTAACCAACGACCGAACTCATCTTCACTCCACATGCGTTGCCAACTTACGAGCGTATACTGACGAGGAATGTGAAAATATTCATTATAGGCGATTTGCCTTTCAAAAAGTGTGCCTTCTGAAGCGCCCACCTTAGCTAGCGAGTCCGCTTTCTCATTCCCCGGAATCGAGCAATGAGAGGGAACCCATACTAAGGTAATCTTGAATAATTTTTCGACCAAAACACTCAATAGTTGTCTTATTCTTGTTAGGAAATAAGATGAGCGTTTATCAACCTTCATTGAGCGGATTGCCTCTATTGAGCTGAGACTGTCTGAAAAAATAAAATAGTGATCGATGGGCAATGTTTCAATGATCACCAGTGCGTAGTATATCAGTTCAGCAACATACACGGAACAAGGATCTTTGAGTTTGAAAGAGGCACTGGAATTTTCATTGAAGATGCCAAAGCCAGTGGACCCGTTTATGAATGAACCGTCAGTAAAGAACATTTTATCAGATCTAACTATGCCCCCATATTCTGCCGAAAATATCTCCGGAATAGAATCTGAGCGTAGATGATCTGGGGTTCCATGGATTTTTTGTCGCATGGACAGATCAAAAATGACAGAGGAATTGCAGAAGTAAGGGAAGCAATCTTGGTTGGAGATGCCTGGTGAAGGGTGCACGTCGTGGGTAAGGTACTCATGGTATAAAGACATAAAACTTGACTGAGGAGTCAGTTGGAGTAGATTTTCGAAGTTATCAATCACCAATGGATTCATGATCTTGCAACGGATGAGAAATCTGTAGGATAATTCTGTGAACCGAAGAGTAAGCGGGGGTACTCCTGCCAAAACTTCGAGACTCATCGTATGTGTCGAATGCAAACACCCCATGGCTATACGCAAGCAACGATATTGTATTCTCTCCAGCTTGAGAATATGAATCCTGGCAGCTGATCGGAAGCAAAAACTGCCATATTCTAACACTGATAATATCGTTGTTTTGTATAACTGAATGAGGTCTCCTGGATGGGCACCCCACCATGTTCCGGTAATTGTTTGGAGAAAATTGACTCTTTGCTGGCATTTCTGTTTCAAATACGCAATGTGTATTCCCCAGGTACATTTAGAGTCAAAATATACTCCAAGGTATTTGTAAAACATCGAGTGCTTGATTGTTTTGCCGGATAGGTGAAGCTGGAATTGGGCGGGTTCGTGCTTCCTAGAAAAAACGACCATTTCAGTTTTCTCCGTAGAGAATTCGATACCCAGCTTGAGAGCCCACGTGAACAGATTGTTCAGGGTATCTTGCAAGGAATTTTGCAGAACGGCGGGATTAGTACCCGTGATGGAAATAACTCCATCGTCTGCAAGTTGTCTCAGCGTGCAGTCTCTAGTTAGACAATCATCCATATCATTGACGTAAAAACTGTACAAGAGGGGGCTTAGGCAGGAGCCTTGTGGTAGGTCCATAAAACTGTAACGAGAAGATTTTGAGTTGCCATGAGAGAAATTCATGTGCTTTTCTGACAGTAAATTGTACAGGAAATTATTCAGAATTGGTGAAGTCCACGATTATGAAGTTTCGCTGAGAGAATTTGGAAACATGGAAACTGAATCAAATGCCCCTTTGATATCGAGAAAAACGGAAGCCATTTGTTCTTTGCGAGCAAATGCGATTTGGATTTCAGAAGATAGCAGCGCGAGACAATCATTCGTCCCTTTACCTCGGCGGAAGCCAAACTGCGTATTTGACAGCAAATTGTTCGCTTCAACCCATTTGTCCGAACGAAGTAGAATCATTTTCTCCAACAATTTACGAATACAGGATAACATTGCAATCGGCCTATACGAGTTGTGATCGCAAGCCGGCTTGTTGGGTTTTCGTATGGCTATCACTCTCACTTGTCTCCAGTCATGCGGGACAATATTCAGTTCCAGAAACTTGTTGAACAAGTTCAGCAAACGCTGTTTTGTCAAGTCAGGAAGATTCTTCAACAAGTTGAATTTAATCTTGTCCGACCCCGGAGCTGAATTGTTACATGAGAGAAGGGCAATTGAGAATTCCACCATCGAAAAATTCTCATAATCGCTTTGAAGTGGAATGTCGCATACGACGTTTTGTGCAGGAACGGTGTCGGGGCAAACCTTCCTTGCAAAGTTAAAAATCCAACGGTCAGAGTATTCCTCACTTTCGTTTGTATGGTTCCAGCCACGCATTCTCCTAGCCGTATTCCAAAGAGTACTCATAGCGGTCTCCCTTGACAAACCATTGACGAATTTCCGCCAATATCCACGCTTTTTTGCTTTAATTAAACCTTTTAGTTTAGCTTCTAGAGCTTGGTACTTTCGAAACCATTCCACTAGTCCAGTTTTCCGGAATTTTTTGAAAGCGGATGATTTTTCAAGGTAGACCTTTGAACACTCCTTGTCCCACCAAAGTGATGGAGGACGACGTCGTAAAGTGGTAGCAGGAACACGTTTCTTTTGAGCTTGAAGTGCGCTTTCGTAAATCAAACTCGATATAAAGTTATACTCTTCGAGTGGAGGAAGTTCATGCATTGAAACAAGTGCTTCAGATATTATTTCTGCAAATTTTCTCCAGTCAATATTTTTCGTGAGGTCATACGCAATATCGACTGACTCACGAGAACCTGATTCATTGGCGATCGATAAAATTATTGGCAGGTGGTCACTACCGTGGGGATCTTGGATTACCTTCCACGTGCAATCCAGGGATAACGAAGAAGAGCAAAGTGGTATGTCTAGCATACTTGCCCGTGCAGGAGGGTTGGCTATCCTAGTTGCTTTCCCTGTATTTAAAACTGTCATGTTGAAGTTGTCGCACAGATCATAAATCAACGTGGCACGGCTGTCATCGTAGTGTGACCCCCATGCTGTTCCATGGGAGTTGAAATCACCTAAAGTTAACCGCGGCTCCGGCATTGCCTCGATAGTATCAAAGAACTGATGGCGGCCTACCGTAGTCCTGGGAGGGATATATATCGAAGCAATGCAGAGGTCTTTGCCATTGATTTGTGTCTGGCAAGCAACAACTTCAATGCCTGTCATCGGTGGGAGAGTGACTCTATAGAAGGAGTGACATTTTTTAATCCCCAATAGTACGCCACCAAACGAGTCATTTCGATCGAGGCGAATAATGTTGAAATCGTGGAAATTCAGTTTGTCGGCTGAAGAAAGCCATGTTTCACAGAGGGAAAATACATCACAGTTAGCACTATGAATTAAAAATTTAAATTGATCTAGTTTAGGGATGATGTTTCCAAACTGAAATGAGAACAATTAAGTTTGACTTCTCGCACACCGAGTGGACAAATGTGGGCTCCCATTCCAATCTATCATCAGTGTTGTCACATTTTAATCTGTACCAGAGGGGATTAAAACCCCTTCTCATCAGTACATTTTCTTCCAAAAATCTGTACCGTCGTAAATATAAGGCCAGCGATTGATATGTACATTTAATAACAACTAGATCTGGGAGGAAGAAAAACATATTTTTTAAGCTACATATTTTTTGTGAAAATAAAGCAATGAAAATTTATAACACTGAGTTTGACGAATGTTTGATTTCACACATAAAGTTTTTCAAGTTATTGAACAGGTGAAGCGTCACTAACTTTTATTTTATTTTCGTGTATTTCCAGGTAATGATTTCATGATGTGTGTCAGCGGACTGAAGTTTCGGGAGAATAGAGGTACAATCAATGCAATGTATATAGAATCCCATTCCAAAATATTTTATTTCATTTCAATTGATGCTCTAAATGAGAGTCAATTGATATCCACTCTCCAGAATTTGATGGAAAAACGTTAACATAAGGGCTGTATGTTTTGTATCACAAAAAAATCGAAAACTCACTTTTTTACCCATTCTCACCCCCCAACGACGGTAACTTACTTAAACATTTCCATTGAACTCCATGGTGATTCTACTGGAGAGCATGATTTGTGTGACAGTTTAAAATAAATATTGTATTTTCTATAGTTTTTGCATGTTAAACATAATAAAATTTCAAACTTCTCGAAAAACTATTGTTTTTTAATGAAAGTCTTAAGATTTTAATAGCAAGAAACGGAATTTCCTTTTTTTCATAGTATAAGGATCGAAACTTTCTTGAATTTTACTGTGTGATAAACATTCTTGCACGCTGAAACAATTCTGCCAGATCAGTTTATCAGACCGTGAGAAAAACATACCACCAGCATGGAACTGTTTTAGAGAGAGCATCCACGCGCATAATAATAATTGTATTGGCATTCAAAAAAAAAAAAAAATCAAAAATACATCTTCAAATACATCTAATCACTCTTAATGCTTAATAACGGAGTCGAAAAATTCACAAGCATAATCACTTCTGGTTCTACAAAGCTACCTCTTCCTTCCTTTTACTTTTTTGTTGTGTAGAATTTTTCCTCTGCCAAACATCATTTCGCCTTACACAAAAAAAAATGGTTGAAACATGAATAATGTTATCGTTTGTAACTAAGAACATGTCTATTAATAGACAGATACGTTAAAAAATCAATGTAAACGAATAGCAAATATCGAAAAGTCCGAATTTTAGTTTTGACATTTTCGGATAGCTTATAACTTTAAAAACTTTAACTTCCCAAAAACATAAAGTAACTTATTTGTAAATAATTTGCTTTATTTACTTCAACGCACCGCAGTATAAGTAAGCTCAAAACGCGCTCTCCTCGAAACCTTGTTTTTTTCACCTGGGCGTGCATTTATCTCAGGATTTCTACGATCAATTTGATCTATTTAAATTTCTTGTCCTTCGTTCTCCTACAAGGCCTTTTGGAATGTGAATCAAACTTAAACTTCAATACGTTGAGAACAATATCAACAACCTTCCTTATTTTTCCGGATTTCTCCGACTTTTAGACACGTTCCCTGATATCCTGACCAACCCTCAATTTTGCCTGATTTCACTGATTTGATCTTGATTTATCCTGAATTTTGTATTTTTCTTTTCATCAGCATAAAAATTATCCGTAATAATTGAGAGCTGTTATCATAGCCTATATAAAAAAAACTCTCCGGTCCGCACTTGTATAATGCTTTTTTCGTTTATTATTTATCTATTCCGAAGTAATTCGCGTCATGGGATGTACGTTGTCGACAGCTTGACGTTGGCGTGAAAGAAAAATACTTTATCAAATTTGCACACTCAAAAGCAGTTTCAAATAGTTTCGAGTAAAAATAATTACTCGATGCTTTTTGAAGCTTTCTAGCTTAACCATTTGTCTATACCTTTCCTGATATTTCCACAAATCATCAGATATTGCCAGATATTGCATCATCAGGTTACCACAGGTTCAGATTCCTGCAAAGTTCCCTCAAGGGAAAAAAATTCGACTTCATAGACAGTAGAAAAAATACCTTGAACAGTGTTCGATGATAAAGCGAAGATGTTCTGTGAGGATGGTGAAAAGTTGTGGAACCAAACTGTGTACATCAAATTGAATAAATGTATGTCTGCCTTCGAAAATTATGCTTTTTTCCCAAAAATTGACACGAACTTTCTGGACAGCTGAATATGAGCTATTCTGATTTCTTCCGGATTTTTTTTTTCATTCTTCCTGATTTTTGAAAATTATAGCTGGCAAACCTGCGTACAACATCGAACCTTGCTCGTGGTGTCTCGATGTGAAATGACTACATAGCTGCATGCGTATGATGTTCGTCCAAATGTTGTTGTAATAGAATTTATGAATGAATATGGTTGTAGAATTGATATACACCCATGTTTTTTTACGCGGTTTTTTGTGCATTTTTTTACACAAATTTTCAGACAGAAGTATTCTGGAGCTTTACGAAACGTTTATTCCACTTCGCGCATGCAGACCTAAAAAGAACCCATGGTTCAATAATGACATCTTACGATCTATGGTTGAACGTGACGTTGGCTATTCTTTATGAAAAAGAATTAGGAATGAGGCTGACCATGTTCAATATAAAAGACTATTAAACAGGGTAACTAGTTTGATCAATTCAGCCAAAGCCAATTATGTGTCCCGAAATTTATTCCCATCCTCTTCTAATAGAGACTTGTGGATCAGACTCAAACAGCTTAATGTTGTCAATAATTCCGATCAAACTGATCAATTTGCTAATTCTGCCGATGAGATAAATGAATATTTTGGTTCGAATTTTACCATTGATGATTCCCATCTTCAAATGATGCCTCCTACTGAATCAGGATTCAATTTTTCGTACGTTAGTCAAATTGATGTAGTTGTGGCTATTAATTCAATCAAATCGAATGCTATTGGTTTGGATGGTATACCTATTCGATTTATTAAATTATTGCTCCCATCTATTATTTCTGAAATCTGTTTCATTTTTGATTTGATTATTGCTACCTCAAAGTATCCTGCAGCATGGAAATCGGCTAAAATAATTCCAATTAAAAAATCTTCTAGAAGTGTAAATTTGAACAATTTGCGCCCTATAAGCATTTTTAGTGCTCTGTCCAAAGCATTTGAGAAAATTCTACAAAAACAGATTCAAAGTTTCCTAAACTCCAATAATCTTCTGAGCCCATTTCAATCGGGATTTAGACCCGGTCATAGCACTACTAGTGCAATTTTGAAGGTTCATGATGATATCCATAGGGTAATCGACAAAAACGGGGTCGCATTTTCATTGTTTATTGATTTTTCGAAAGCCTTTGATCGGGTGTCCCATGTGAAGTTACTGGACAAACTCTTTTCACTGTTTTCATTCTCGCGAGCATCTGTTAAGTTAATACAAGCCTACTTAACAGGTCGGAATCAGATAGTGTCAGTCAACGGTATGGATTCGCAACCAATCTGTATTCTATCCGGAATACCACAAGGATCTGTGCTCGGTCCTTTATTATTTACGTTATTTATAAATGACTTAGCTACGATCTTGCAATCATGCAAAATTCATATGTTTGCTGATGACGTGCAACTTTATTTGAGTACAAATAAATATGATATTTACACAATGGCTCGGTTGATCAATGGCGATTTAGAAAGGTTATATCAATGGACTCATACAAATCTCCTGCCAATTAATGTTAGTAAAACAAAGGCGATGTTTCTTTCGAGATCTAGAGTAGACTACATCCCACCACCGCTAATTCTTGGACATGATGTTATCGAGTATGTGCAGTCAGCGTCTGTTCTTGGGTTCATAATTCAAAACAATCTTGAGTGGGACAAACATGTGAGCTCCCAATGCATTAAAATTTTTTATGGGCTTCGTCAACTAAGGTTAACAGCAAATATGTTGAATTCGGATATCAAAATTAAGCTATTTAAAAGCTTGTTACTACCGCATTTTATGTACGGAGCAGTCTTGCTTTTAAACGCTTCAGCTAGAGCGTTAGATAGACTACGGGTAGCTCTAAATTCGTGTATTCGCTATGTTTTTAATCTAACACGCTTTTCTAGAGTAACACATCTTCAACAGCGATTACTTGGTTGTTCTTTCTATGAATTTTTCAAGCTCAGAACATGTCTTTTATTACACAAAATAATTAATTCTACGACACCAACATATTTACACGAAAAACTTGTACCTTTTAGAAGTGATCGTGTACGGAATTATGTTTTACCGATCCACAGCACGTCCCATTATGGTAATACTTTTTTTGTAAGGGGAATAGCATTTTGGAATCGGCTTCCTAGCGATATTAAAATTTAATTTTTAGGAATTATACCTTCAGCTTTCGCTTATAATCAGATAAGAGTATATAGATCACGTTGGCCATGCTTCACTGTCAATTTTTCGTAAATTTGGAAAAATGTCGTCGAACGAAAAAGAGCGTCTTGAATTAATCCTGCGCACTCATTTCGAGAATCCGGAGTTGTCTCATCGGGACATCGGTAAGATGCTGGGAATCGTCCAATCCACGGTCAGCAGAGTACTAAAACGATACTTCGAGAACCTAACCATCGACCGGAAGGTGAAGAACGGCAAAAATGGATGCTCCGTCAGTGAAAAAGATCACAAGCGCGTAGTTAAGCAGTTTAGACGTGATCCGAGAAGTTCGGTCCGGGATTTCGCCAATAAGCTGAATTTGTCAAGTTCATTCGTCCAGCGGACCAAGCAGCGGGAGGGCCTGCGTACATACAAGGTTCAGAAGGCTCCTAACCGCGACGAAAGGCAAAACATGGTGGGGAAGACGCGAGCCCGGAAGCTGTACACCGAAATGCTGACGAAGCCGCATTGCCTGGTAATGGACGACGAAACCTACGTCAAAGCGGACTTTCGTCAGCTGCCGGGCCTGTTGTTCTTCTCCGCAGAGGACAAATTCAGCGTTCCGGAGGAGATTCGCAAGCAGAAACTATCCAAGTTTGCCAAAAAGTACATGGTGTGGCAAGCGATCTGCTCTTGCGGAAAGCGGAGCGCCCCCTTCGTGATGACCGGCACGGTAAACGGGCAGGAGTGCCTACAGATGCGCTTACTACCACTATTGAAGCAGCACGAAGGCCCGACCATCTTCTGGCCGGATCTCGCTTCGTGCCACTATTCAAAGGACGTGTTGGAGTGGTACGAAGTCAACGGGGTCACCTTCGTGCCAAAGGAAATGAACCCGCCCAACGCGCCGGAGCTTCGCCCAATAGTGAAATATTGGGCGATTATGAAGCAGGCCCTCCGGAAGAACCCAAAAGTTGTCAAATCGGAGGCGGACTTCAAGAGAAAATGGATTTCTGTTCAAAAAAAACTACAACCTGACGTTGTACAGAACCTTATGGACGGGGTAAAGAGGAAGGTGCGAGCATACGGGCTTGGGCTCGAAGTATGAATAAAAAGAAAATGCCAAAAGTTGTTTAATAGTTTTTATTTTACTGTCTAAAATTTTCAAAAGGATCGGTCTACTGGGCGAATTTCTACAGCGTTTTTTCCGTGATGCAATTTGATGTGACACACCCTTTAGTAAGGCCTTGTTCTAAATGCAGTGGGGCATCAGTGTGGCTTGGGCGGGCGTGTGACGCCTACGATTAATCGTGTGTGTTCTTACCGATGTGTTCACACCAGGCCTTTAAGAGAAATTTGTAACCCGCGACGCCGGGGAAGCGCGCGAGTTCGTCGCGACCGGGGATTTTGCGCATATAAGCGGTCGGCTTAAGCGCCACTCCCGCGAGGGAGACCGACCGCAGTGTTTTATCCTTGCCCGGCAATGAGACACCCACTGAGGGCGGGTTTGTCCTTTTTCTCACAAACCCGGTTATTTCCGCGACTCTTCTGCGCTCTCTGAAGGACCCGCGACACCGTTGGTCCGCGGTCCGCGATACAACCACAAAACTGAGAACCACGGCTGGTTCCGAGAACACCGCTTAGGCCGAGAATCTCATCATAGGACCAATTTCAAATATCGTTAATCCCACCCACCTTGAAACTAGCTTCAGAGAACGTGAAGCGGGGGTTGGAATATTACTGCAACAGAAAAGGAGCCCCAACCCTGGACTCAAGACCTATTTCCTGAAAAAGTTTCGATTTGTCGGTGTTTCGGCTACACGCCAGCCAGTAAAGATGCGTCCGAGTTCTTTTTCTAGACCTCTATATAAACTTTCTCAACAACATTTATTCATTCTTTTTTTTAACTCTCTACACATAGAAGAACTCAATAATCATATCAAACATAACAACCATCATTATAAACATTCAAACATCAATTCAACAACAATTATATATTTTTTTATAAATCACATATACGTTGGTTTTGAACCTCTACCCATGGGATTTCTAATCTGTTGCTTTTCTAACTAACCTATCATTTCATCCGCGTTCATGCCCTCCTTTATCGACGATATTCTATCGTCGTCGGTTATTGCTCTATATTTAGCATGCTCTATTTTGTGTGTGGCATTGTGGCTTTGTTAATACGTGTGTGGCTTTTCAAATTAATTTCTCTACATGCGCATGTGTTAGAAAGAAACGAAAAGAGTACTCACAACCTAGGCATTACGTGAATAGCCGGCGGCTCTTGCGTGCATGGGAGACGTGGGCGATGAATCCGCCGATGAACTCTGGTATTCGAGCCGCGGCTGTTTTCCCTTTTCCGCGAGTGTTGTAGCGCTTACGAATGGGATGCGCGGCCACCTTCAATAGTGTTCGGGGCTGGATTCCAACGATGGACGTGGGGTCGAAAACGGATCTTCCTCCTATTTTACACAACAGAAAAATTCCACACAAAAGCCACATTTAGTTTACACACGCCACGTGCCACATTTGAATATAGAGCTTACCTATTTATCGTTTGACGGATGCACTGGAGGGTATTTCTTGTTACAATTATTTGAATAACCTAATTCACTCTACAAATAGAAAAAAAGAACTCTTAACACACTAACTAACGTGCACCTAGCACCAACAATACCTTCCGGTTTCAAACTCGCGATTTAGACACAAACTACACCGCTTTCGTCTCGTCCACGGCCAAAGTTGAAATGGGCGAGTATCTGATTTGATCCTCAGATCAGCCCGGCATTCTTTAGAACCGGAACTACGTAATTATTAACGATGTTAATAATTCCACAGTTTTAACCGAAGTTCTTTGTGGTTGTACCCGTCTCGTTTTTCCCACATTCGCGGTTTTTACGCTCCCGAATACAGTCCAAATCAAGTTCGCCGGGTTTGGAGTTTCAAGAACAAGAAACCCGCCGAAAGACTCTGCTTTTTTGGGGGAAAATGTGTTAACAAAAAAAGGTAAGCATGAGTCTTCTAAATACGTATTGGTCAGTGAGTGTCTTCGCTAAACTCAGCCGCCGGATCCCATTCAGCACCCATTATGGCTAGTGGCTCAAATATTCAAAGCGGATAGGCTCTCGCTCTGCCATTCACCCAACAAATACAGAAGGGAGGAACTCAGATCCACACATACTAGATTGTGTGGGATCTGACTTCAAATTTAAGAAACGAGGGGCTTCCATATGTCGGAATCAGTACCGTGCTACATCATTCCCTGCTTAATTTTCGAAAATTTGATTGGCCTGAACCAATCAAATTTTCGAAGGCGAAACTAGAGTCTCCCTTTGCAGAATTGTTCAATAACATTTTCGGGGTCATATGTGGTCATCGTTAAATTGAATTGACTCATCCTCTGTTTCCTGGTAGCAGATCAATTGATCTGTCTGTAACTGACCATCAACGCTTTACAGCTCCGGTCTCCAGCGAAATGTCATGTGAACCACTGCAAAGGTTAACTCTAAACGCCAATCAAAAATTACTGGTATTACAGAGACCTAACTAACAGAAAACTACTGAACTGAGAAACAAGAAAAGCTCGAGAAAAAAAAACATCAATCGATCTGACCTCCCAGAGTTACTATTTAGTTGACAATCCTATTTACACAAAATGAAGAAAACATATACTCGAAATTACCCAAAACTATAACTAAAATCTTTACATCCTCCACTTCTCATTAATAGAAGTATTTCTGGAGATGTAAAAAAAAACGTACTATCGACCTACGTCGAAAAAATAACTCGATGAATATCGTTCATTCCGAACTCAGAACTTTATCCAAATAAAAAGGAATGAAAACAATATCCATCTTAAATTTGCCCGAAATTTCTTCGGATATGGAAGCTACTCTGGAAAGATCCAAAGATTTCCTGCTCCCATCCGAAGAAAGATCTTAAAGTTCGTCATTCTCAATCGATGGCATGCTACCAACGATGAGATGACCTTTTTCCTAACAAAATCACAAAACAAAACTAAATATTCAACCAATCAAACATTCACGCACCCCTCGCTTACAAGCAATGTACACTCATTCTCCCAATACACTCACACAATTCACTCACGCTATTGCCAACTAAAACAGTGTTCGAGAAGTAAACAAACCGGTGCGATGGTTTGTCAGTGCAGTGGAAGTTCGAGTTTTAATTTTGACGTGGGACTACGTCTAACCGGAGTATATGGGGGGTGAAATGAAAACCTAAACACAGAACATGCAGGAAAAAATGAAAGATTTCGAATGCTTCTAACTAGAACATTTCTCAATAGATCGGAAAGATGTTTGCATCAATTGGTAGGAAACATTTCTACGCATCTATCACAATGAATAAAATGTTATTTTTCATTAGATAAACGATTGAACAACTGTAAAATGTCAAGCGTTATCTAAACGCCCAAACTGCCTAGTTTTGATTGGTCCGATTCACGGTGTCCCGAACACAGACTTCAAATTCAATGTACTTGTGGGAATCCGCTTAGCAAATATACATGCAAGTAGGGGGTATTTTTTTTCCAACCGAGCTGTGTCTCCCTAACACGGACTTCAAAATCAATGTGCCTGGGGAAATCCACTTTGCAAATACTGAAATGTGTTTCCCTAACAGAGGCTTCAAATCCATGGAGCGTGCAGAAAATGGCATTGCAAATACATGCAAGTCGGAGTCATTTTTATTCAGACTGAAATGTGGTTCCCTAGCACAGATTTCGAATCCATGGAGCGTGGGGAAGTTGGTATTCCAAATACATGCAAGTCGGGGGCATTTTTGTTCCGGCTGAAATGTGTTTCCCCAACACAAACTTCAGAACCAAGGTGTCTGGGGAAATTGGCATTGCAAATTCATACAGATCGGGTGTATTTTTCTTCCGACTGAAATGTGTTTCTCTAACACAGACTTTAAATCCAAGGAGTGCGGGGAAATTGGCATCGCAAATACATGGAATTCGGAGGCATTTTTATTCCGGCTGTAATGTGTTTACCTATTACAGACTTCTAAACGAAGGTGTCTGGAGACCTCGGAATTGCAAATACATGCAAATCGGTGGCATTTTTCTTCCGACTGAAATGTGTTTGTCTAACACAGACTTCAAAACCAAGATGTCATCATACCAAACGTAAAAGGACTGTCATTAAATTTACTTGTAACGAAGAACATAATCTATCCAAATGCATGAATTGACTTCACATGGCATTATACAATCTTTTTACTCACAAAGCAATATATTGAATTCAATTGAATTCGGAAATTGTTTTATTCAAACGAAAATTAAATCAATACAAACAAATAATTGCAAAGCTAAGGTAATCCCACGTCAACCTTGCGGTTATATCATAGATATAACCCACCCATTTTTTTATTACACGGACGATTCCGTGTTTTTTTTTGAGAAGAAAAAACCTTGTGAGCGATATGGACGGAAACGAGGAATGTAAAAATGGTAAGTCGTTCCAACTATTAGGTGTAAAGTTTTTTTTCTCTTTTTTCACATGTTAGGTTCTACAAGGGAAGCAGCATCACCGGCTGGACTGGATTGTTGCTGGGGAAACGATCGAACGAAGGACGAGGATAACCAGGAACGGGACCAAAAAAGGACTAGGACAGGATGGTTTCCGGGATATACGACCGAGGAAAAACAAAGGACTGGATTGGAAAACATCGTAAGGATATTCGGGAAATCAACTAAAAAAAAATCACAGACGAAAAACGGAAAGAGGTGGAAGTTGCTGAGGAAAACCAATTGAAAAAACGGACGGAAAACAGGAAAGGAATTGAAGCAGCTAATGACGACAATAGAAACACATTCGGAAGCGGGAAAATGTGGATCTGGGCACTGAAGACACACGGGAAAAAACATGGACGGGAATCGGAACTACACTCACAAGGATGGAACAGGACACGAGCTGGAGGATACAGTGACGAACTTGAACCACAACGATAACAAAACGCAATTACTTTACTCTTACTATTTATTAATTATTAACTTTTTTTAGGACTAAACAATGTGACCCCTTAACGCAAAACTACAGATTTCTTCGAAAACAACACCAAAAAAACTAAATAATGGAATACTGGAACGACAAAATATGAAGGACGAGAAAACAAAAACAAGCAATAAATAACGGAACATCGACAAGGAAAAAACGTGAGTGACTATATTTTTAATAATTTAACCAACTAACTAAACTAGATTTAAGACTAATAATAGAAAATAAAAGTTAGGGAACTAGGAAAACTAATAAACTACTCTACTAATAATATTTACATGTTATTTACAATTCGAGTCGCGTTGTTCACTCGATTCGATTCCGAAGGTCGGTCTCTTTTTGATGTTTTCGTTGGGATTCCCGTTTGTCACTTCGGCTACATAGCTTTCAAAAAAACTTGATTCTACGGAATCAACCAATCGAGAGGATTATCAAGTCCCTTCTTCTTCAGACTGCTCTCTAGTGCTGAGGCGCTCTACTCTTCGTATCTTCACAAAGTCCACTACTGATAATTTCGAAAGTCATCATCAGTGCTCGCTTTACGCTTCACGGTACCATGACCGCTACTTTGCACAGGTCATAGCTCCGACTCGTTCATTTTCTTCGTGAACTTTGCTACTTTTCCCGGATCATTGTGAGCTCTCAACTCAGACTTCAAGCAATCTTCCAAAGAATCAACGATTCCTCAATCGATGGGATTCGACGTAGGACTTTCCACATAGGTGTGTTTTTTGTTATTAGTTCCTTCATGAAAGGTACATAGCTTGAACTTAAACCCTTAGGTTTTTGAAACATCAGAAGGAAAATTCATTTTTTTAGCTGGTTTGCGAAAAATACGCCAATGCGTTTTCCAGCGTTATCCTCCAGCTCGTAGGTGTGGGAACCAAGGACTTTCCTTACAACACATTGTTCGTATTTGGGAGCGAGCTTTTTGCAAAAACCTTTGCCTTTATCTGACAGATCAAATGTCTTTTTGAGAATCTTTTCCCCAACAACATACCGCGGACAATCTGTGTTTGATCGCAAATTGTATTTTTTTTTCGTGTCTTTTATAAGCATTTGCCAAATTATTCCTCACCTCCTCGAATAATTGCTTCCGTTCTTTTGACAATTTGGTTTCCTGATAGTTTTCTATTTGTTGGTGGTTGTCTCGGATGATGGCGTATTCCTTTCCATCCGAGACCTGGTTTCGCCCAAAAACGACGAAATAAGGACTATATTTGGTGGAATCGTGAACTGCGTTTCTAATTGCGTTGGCGATCTCTTGTAAGTTGTTCGTCCAATGATTATGTTCCTTTTTAAGGGTGGCTCGAATGGCTGTGGTAACAACACGATTCACCCTTTCGGTGTTATTGACCTGTGGGTGGTAGGCAGGTGTCAACCAGTGGTTCACATTATATCTAACTGGCAGTTCGCGGAAAATTTTTGACAAAAATTGTGTTCCATTGTCAGTAAGCACGATTTCTGGGTCTCCGAAAAGTCGGAAAATCATGTTTTCTACGAATTCCACGAGTGATTCAGCTTTTGCCTCTCTAAAAGGTTGGACGAGCACAAATTTGCTGAAAACGTCCGTGGCCACTAGAAGGCACGTGCTGCGATTTTTCCCCGAGGCTGGCAGTGGCCCGATATAGTCTAATGTGACGAACTGCCATGGGTGCCCAACGTGGTTTTTGGCACGACATTTGATGTCATTGGAAAATAATTTTGGGAAAATTATTTGAGAAATTATAAATTTTTTTTCTTCGTCTTCGGAAAAATTTATGATTTTGGTGAAAGATTTTTTCCCCCTTTTTTGAGTTATTAATTTACATTTTCGTTCATAATATTTTTGATATATATATTTTGTTTATTAATTTCTATGATAATCTTCATCGATTATTACATTTAAATATGTTTTGTTTATTAATACAAATATCTATTTCGGTAAGAATCCTTGAACCTTTAACTCGCATGTATAATACATTAATTTTTCTTGTTAATTATTCATCCATATCAGCATAAACATAAAAAACGATATTGGGCAGTTATTATTATTGTCTTCTACTACGTAATTATTCTCAAACACATTTTTCGTATCTAAAACTAAATTTTTGTTGTTGTTGAAATTCAGCCTCTCTACTGTATTATTGATTAAAATTGTTCTTTATAAAATTATTGATCAAGTATTCGGAATCAGTCAGCTACGTCCCGTTGTCCTGTGAATTAAAAACAGGAAGTGGGTTATATCTATGGTATAACCGCAAGGGTGACGTAGGACTATCGTTGATTTATTTGTATGAATTTGTATGAAGTTGAATCTGAATTCATTCTGAATGAATTAATATTTGGAGAACTTCGAAAACGAGAGCGTTACGTTGGATGCACAAGGTTTTATGCATCCAATATTGGATACGGAAATATCCTACTGATGGGGAAAAATAATCTTCAGAAGCTATCCTGTTGATTGCGATTGATTGAAAAATCACAAAACCTAATGTATTTGGTCACAGTGTTACATGGATAGAAAACATTAAAATAAACTCTTTCATATGAATGTAATTTTAAATTCCCAGATAAACTGGAAGATTATTTTCAGTAACGATTAGATATTTCCACATTTTCCTCGATACTGGAAGCCCACCAGTGGTTAATGCTAACTCGATAACCATCTGTTAATAGCACTTGATTGAAACATATTTGGTCACAGTGTTACATGGATAGAACACATTCAAATAAACTCTTTCACATGAATGTATTTCTAAATTCCTAGAGGAACTGGCAGATTATTTTCCGGATCTTTCTCGATCCAAACGGAAAGAATTCCGTGCGTGTATGTGTGTGTGTAGCGGCTGCTTCGAGATCTTCCCGGGGAACCGTTTGTAACATCACTCTCCTCCTGATGGATTCCTCTCTGGCCTAAGGTGCACAAACAGGCTCTTGGTGACACCGTTCATCCGCGCTTTCATGATAAATGAAGAGCTTCACCACAACAGCGACAACATGCGTCAATCGCTGTTCAATTAGAACTGAGTGGATTTCCGAGCGGCGCTCGCTTATATACCGATTGGTGATTTCAATAGCCTATTTTGAAAGCAAATTTAAGACTATTGAAACAAGTTTTTGGATCAGAAAGTAACAAGTATAGAACGCGTAGACATTTTATCTTTCGAATGAAGTGTTTATCATACCATTTCGTTCAGTTGTTTGGGAGCTATTAACGCTCAAAATCTCGGTCTCCGGCGTAACGCTTTCGTTTTCGAAACTTTGATTTTACACCCCGGTATAGAAATGAAAGACGTAGTCCTACGTCAAAAATTAGTGGGTTATATCTATGATATAACCGCAAGGTTCACGTGGAACTACCTTAGCTTAGCAATCATTCGTTTGTATTGATTAAATTCTTGATTGAATGAAACAGTTTCCAAATTTCCAAAATATATTTGCTCTGTGAGTAAAAAAAATGAACAAATGCCGTGTAAAGTCAATTCATTTATTGTGATTGATTGTTCTTCGTTTCAAGTAAATTTAATGACGGACCTTTTACGTTTGGTATGATGACTAGAGCAAAATATATGTACGGAAGAATTATCAAACGTTTGATGAACCAGCCTAAGGCTGAAAATCTTTCCAATAAAGACAAATAAAAATTATCAAACGATTATTTTATTTTACATTTCCCTCTGAAGTTTACATCCCAAAAGTGTACATACTTCTCGAATCTCGAATTTGCTTGAAACTGGGAAGTTAATTCGCTTCTAGTGGCTGCACGATTTTCCCAGGTTCCTAAGTTTAGAAGATCATGTTAGGACAGACATATTTCACTCTGCACAAAGGCAAGCGAGGACAAAAGTACTCGCAGTTTGCATTTATTTGCAGAACCGATTTCCACAGAAACCTCGGTTTTGAAGTCTGTGTTAGGGAAACACATTTCAATCGGAACAAAAATACCCCCGATTTGTATGAATTCGCAATGCCGATTTCCCCACGCTTCATGGGTTTGAAGTCTGTGTTAGGGAAACACATTCCAGTCGGAACAAAAATACCCCCGACTTGCATGAATTTGAAATACCGATTTCTCCAGGCACCTTGGTTTAGAAATCTCTATTAGGGAACACATTTCGGTGGGAACAAAAGCTCCCCCTACTTTCGTGTGTTCTTTTTCTTCTTTTTGGCTTCAAGAGGGTTTAAACTTTTCAGTTCACTCGCCTCTAGGCTCTTTCGTGTGCTTGCAATGCCGATTTCGCTGCTTGGTTTTAAAGTCTGTGTTAGGGAACATTTTTCGATGAGAACAAAAGTCCCCATACTTTCATGTATTTGCAATGCCGATTTCCCCAAGGCGTCTTGGTTTTGATGGCTGTGTTAGGGAAACCGTAAATCGGGCCAATTAAAACGATGCAGTTAGGGCGTTTAGATAACGCCTAATATTTTACAGTTATTCAATTGTTTATCTAATGAAAAACAACATTTTGTTAGTTGCGATAGATGCGTAGAAATATTCCCTATCAAGTGATGCAAACATCTTTCCTATCCAGTATGAAATGTTCGAGCTATAAGCATTCGAAATCTTTCATTTTTTCCTGCATGTTCTGTGTTTAGGCAGGGATGGTAAAAAATCACATTCAACGATCAATGAATAAGTATATCCCTCTAGTCGGATATTTTTAAATCACCCCCAGCAGGCGATGCTCTTTTATTCTTCATATGTACACAGAGAGAATACTTGGAACGGTGAGCTACCAAGATCTCAAAAAAGCAATATGAAAGCGGAATCCCCACTGTAAGCACTCTCGGAGCATTACTTCTACTACTCAAGGTTTGTCGTGAGTGCAAGCCACAAACGATTAATCCCATCCCATAGAGCAAATGATGAGTTCTGGATCGGAAAGTGTAACAAGAGACGATCAACTGAAATCTTACGACACTCGTCGAGGGATTTTTAATTCTCTATTGCATTGTCCGCAGTGAGTGGCTGACTCAGTCTCGTGTCGATTTTATTTTTCTGTCGTCTCCCGCCCGATGAACAGCAGACGGGTAATGGATGCAAGTGATTAATTTTATTACCAGCAGATTTGGGCGAATCTCATCCCGCCCAAAATCGTTTTTAGATTCCAATAATTCTGAACATTCACATTTCTCTCCAAATAATTTTTCCAACAGTAATTCAATTAGTGACTTCACGAAACACCTTTCGAATTCGATTGAATGTCAGACCCTTTCTTATTTTGTAGATAAAACGGATCACATATTTGATTAATTCAATTATGTGTGGTTACGTTCTTCGTTGCGAATAAATGTAATGAATTAGTATGGACGTATTTCATTCATATATCGTGGACTTCCGACATACCTGGCAGTAGATTTATCGAACGACTAATGTTTTTTATATCCCTTCAAACTTGTTGCATCTCTCAAGTGTACATACTGCTTTGACCGCAGATTTGCATGGTTAAATCTGGTTAATTTCAGGTATTCAGTCTTCATTTTGTCGAATGAATACTGTTGGCAAAATAGGTATCGCAGCAAATGATTATCAACATCCTACCTTATCATCAAACGGTATGCTAAGAATTTCAGTGAACTGACGGCATTGGAATATATGCTTTGTGGGGACCACACAATTATTATCAGAGCTGATAAACACCCGACTGGAAGTCATGAACATCAATTCAATGTGCCCAAGATAAATTTATCCTTTAAAGGTCTTTAATCTTTCTAAAGATGATCATATGGAATATATTCCAATGTCGTCTGGAATAACCTATCCAACACCTTATGATCGTAATATTGTTTTTGCTATTATTCTGATGTTTCATAACACGGCACTCTATTGATTATTCGCCGAAAATGAATAAAAAATATCCTTGAAGTTAGCCTACGGTTTTAGTAGCAGTGCAATATGGTGAGCCAGTCTCAGGATAAGAAAACATTTAAAAATAAAGGTTTTTTTTTTTGAATGAATCAATAGTAAAACAAAACGTCAAAAAATTACTCAGCTTTGTGATAGCAGAGAATCATTATCCATTTGAGTTGTATGAGTATTCGCCCCCCCCCCACACTAACTGTGGATAGTCTAACTGCATACAAATTATGTAGAGTTTTTACAATCCAAAAATTTGATGAGTAAATATTTACGTGCTTACACAAAAAAAAACACATGTTGACATATTTGCGCTAATTTATGTTTTTTGATTAATTCAAGGTAATCAAGGTCTTTTCTAGCCACCAGTTTACTCGGGCCCGAAAAAAGAGGTCTGTATTTGGGCAGGCGGAAAAATATATCTCGCAAGACCACGTGTTCGATGTCGTAAAAGCCTTGGCCAATAACGCATTTACATTAACTCATAAAATTAGTGATTTGAGGGGGATTATTGTTTGTAGTCTCTTGTAGATTAATTTAAATACCATCTGAAAAACCCTCTGTGAAACATTAAACATTAAAGTCGTCCTATCTGCTGTAGCGCATTTTTTATTTTACCCAAATTCATCGAAGTAAACGCACTCGGGAAGGAAAATTGAACGCCCGGACGAGAGAGCGAGAATCGTACGTCATAGAGACACTCATTCCCATGGAGCAAATTCTTGTTAGTAGTTGTAAACAAAACGAGGACGGAGAGTAACTCAAATATTCGAACTACTTTCAGTCTAGCAATGCTTTGGTCAACTCAGAGTTACCAAGAGAAAATCATTTGGTTATGATGGGTGAGGATTAATAGTTAGTCGCAGTTTGCACAGATTGCGATCTGTGCAGTTTGCGATTAATCGTAAATCACATCATGCTCCCTTGTTTTCCATCCTTGTGTTTAGGTTTTCATTTTACCCTCCATATATTCCGGTTAGACGTAGTCCCACGTCAAAAATACGGGTGGGTAATGTCGGGGACATAACCGAAGTGACGTAGGACTATACAAAGGGAACAGCTTTTGCTAAATATATATTTAAAATATATTGTTTTATTTTCTTCTCCTACGTGAATACCTACCTATCTACCTGAAAAATGGATTAGTTTACTGTTTACTCTTTATGAACATGTTGGGGGTTCTGAAAAGAACCTTTGGTGTTGTGTTTTTGCGTTTTTTTTTTACAAACTTTCTCAATTTTTTCTCACTCTCTTATAGTTGATTCATGATTTTTTTCCGAAGGCTTTGTACTTATTAAATGTTCAACGCCGGGCATCTTGCGGCGTATGCATATATCGTACAATCAAAATGATGGCTGTGATAGGGGATGCATAGGTGGTCATCATCTCATTCACTATCATATATTTCACTATTGAGCACATTACCGTACCTTAAACTGTTTCCGTGTTTCGGAGACGAATGAATTGTAAGATTTGTAGTCTCCGTCTCCGTTGATGCGATGTGATGTGGAACGATGCCATACAACCACACTGATTTACGGTTTTAAAGAGAATGATATATTTTTCAGCGGATCCGTGCCTTTTGTACTCTAGCGGTACACGCTCACAGTATAGAGACAAATCGGCAGACTCAGCCAAAGGGGCGAGTCCAACGAGACGAACGAAAGAGCGTTAAAAGGCAGCGATGGCAAAAAAACACATTCATTACGATTTGCTCGCTCGTTGGATTCACATGCAGGCTAAAAAGGGTCCTTTTCAGGATCACAAAATTATCTTCAATCTAAAGAGTTATTTTGCTATCACTCGATATCCCCATCTTGTTCGGCTAAACCTTCCTGTTTAGCGATTGCGTTTGCCACTCGCCACAGCTTTCACAGTTGGAAAATTTCTTCCCATCCAGCTTTGTGACATGTTGTACGGTAAATTACATTCAATGCGACGTGCCGAAGCGCCACTCAGTGTCGCATTGGAGGCGATTTTATCCTGTAATTGAACATTTGCGATGACAGTGGTACAGTATCGACTTTCAATGTGTCGCATTACATGTCCGTCCAATTAGCTAAATGTCGAACTAATTGTAAATTACTGTACTTTCAATCTGGAAACAATTTAAGAATTGGTGAAAATTGAATAATCAGGAAAGTCTCCAACTATCAATAAGCTCAGAACAACTGCCAAACTCACATACTCATCAGATCCTGGCGAACAAATTATGAAAAAATCAATTTGTGTTTTATTCTTATTTTGGATATTATTTTAGAAAGCATTGAACTGTATTTCGTAAACTCTTTTTTGAAAGGTTTAATGGCCCTGATAAGCGCCGTGTTTTATGGCATGGTTCCAATTTAGAAAACTTAGTACTCGTGGTTTTGAAAAAAAACCATTTCGAACGCCCTCGATGCCGCCTTGTTCTGGATTTGCCATCAAAGCAGATTGTATAAAGAACAAACTTTTTTCCGTCTGCTACCAGCTGCCGTTTTGCGATTGCGTTTGCCACTCGCCACTCGCTGCAACTGCCTGTTGTTGTCTTGATGTCCACCGAACCGAATGTGTTCTGTTCCGAATGCGGGTTTTCTTATCGTCGCGAGCAGCTTTGCCAGCTAACTCGATCACTTCGGCGGCCGAAACTATATAACGCCGGCTAGGTGGACTGGTGCACTGGTACTAACGCGCTCGGCCTAGCTACCCTTGCGGGGAACTCCAGATCAACACGGTTCGAGCGGGATTTTGCCTTTCCCTTCACTTTTCTTCCTTTACCATGTCCAGACATGGCTGCTTGTGTTGGTTTGTTGATGTGTTGTGATGCGAACCGATGTGGTGTACGGTTTGAATGAGAATGATCGTTACGGCAGCGGAGCGGGGATTTTAAAGCTGACTGGCTGGCTCGAGAATTACGCATGTGTGACGACCAATGTTTCGTTCATTTTTTTCTTTTTCCTTTCCAATCGTGCTTCATTCTATTTCGCTGCTGCCACTGGTTGCCCGTTTTGGTCGGTACGATTTGAGGAGCACAAAATGGACCAATCAAAAATGGGCACATAGTGCATTTTGACAATGCTTGATATTTCACAATTATTCAATTATTTATCTCAAGAAAAATGAAATGTTATTCATTATGATAGATGCGTAGATATATTTCCTATCAATTGATGCAAAAACCTTTGCGATCTATTGAGAAATGCTCGAGTTATAAGCGTTCCAAATCTTGCATTTTTCCTACTTGTTCAGTGCCTAGATTTCCATTTCACCCCCTATATTTTCCGGTTAGACGTAGTCCTACGCCAAAATATATATATATATATATATATATATATATATATATATATATATATATATATATATATATATATATATATATATATATATATATATATATATAACTCTTTCGTTTCAATCTGGCCGGCAGCAATATCTGCGTTTGTGGCCGAGGTTACCACGACATCGAACACGTTGTTTGGTCGTGTGAGGTGTATCTTGTTGCCAGATCGAATTTAGAGAACTCCCTTCGGGCTAGAGGAAGGCAGCCCAATGTGCCGGTGAGAGATGTGTTGGCCCGGTTAGACCTTGATTACATGTCCCAAATATATGTTTTCCTTAAATCTATCGATGTTCGTGTGTGATTATCCTTATATCCTTATACCCTCCATTTCTTCCTTTGTGAGTAATTGGTCCGCTTGCTATAAACAGAAGAATGAAATGTAAATTCACAACTGATGTACGAATAGATTTAAGAATTGAGTGTGTGTGATTATCAACATTGTAATAATTTCCTTATACCCCATCCTTTTCCTGAGAAAATGTCACCCTTTTAATCTCGAGTCCACCACGAGTAATCGGTTTCCCACATTACTAACCATAGATTTAAGAAAATTGTTCATATATATAGTTTTAAAAATATATTTAAGATTTCGGCTCCTTTAAACTTATGTAACTGAGCCTGTAAAAATAAACGAATTTATAAAAAAAAAAAAAATATATATATATATATATATATATATATATATATATATATATATATATATATATATTAATTATTGGTATTATTTTAATTAGTCAAAATGGATAAATTTCCGTCTGCGGAGTACCTTACGATGGACGAAGTAGACTACGAGCTGAGTATTCGGGAGAAACTCGATGAGAATACAATCGGGCTAGACCTCTCTGAGAAACAGCGGTGTTTGAGGAAATTATTTAAGGCAGATGCGAAAATAGGGCGGAACTATCGTTCCAATTTAAGTATACGGAACGAATACCCAGTGGTGGGAAAAAAATTCGACGAAGTGAAGAAGGCTTTGTGACGATATGGGATGAACACCAGATGGGAGTCGGTTCTTTTACATTGCTATTACAGAGCGAAACGGTGTTCAGCTGAAAACGAGAGCGAGAAGATACAAAAAAGAGATTTGGTTCGCAGTATTGGGGAATTGATGAGGCAATACAAGGTTGGTCCACCAGCATCACCGGTGATGGATAGGATTAATTACATGAATAACGAGGCAGAACAAGCCAAAGCCTTGAGTCCTCCACGTACTGAAAACGAACAACATCATCTACCGTTGCCAGAACTGACTACACCTGTGGGGGCAAACAATTTGCCGATAAAAAATACTGGTGCAATACCAAAAACCCGACGAGTGTGGGAAACTGAACTGCAACAAGAGAACAGGGAATTGCGAAAAAAAATCGAACAACTAGAGAAAACCATGCAGAGCGTTCTGGCGACGACTCCATATGTCGAAATCAGTACCGTGCTATGAATTATTTATGAATTATTGTAGAACTTATTAACGGGTGCGTTATAAGTAGCGGGGCTGAATGGAAACACGTTTGGTACAAAAGTTTTTTATAAATTCAATTACTTGTTGTATTTTCCCAAGATGACCACTACAAGATGGCGCTATATATATCTATATATATATATATATATATATATATATATATATATATATATATATATATATATATATATATATATATATATATATATATATATATATATATATATATATATATATATATATATATATATATATATATATATTTAAAATCCTATCAATATGGATATCAAACGCAAGGTGATTCACTAGTAGACAGTTCTTCATGAAAAATGTTAATTCCAAATGGCTGATTACAAATTTTCTTAAAACCGCATAAATATGGGTTTCAAACGAAAGTGATTCACTGGTAGAACACGGATAAAAATACAAATCCTACATTTTAAAGAAGTTGTTGAATGGTTTTTATTGTAAAGAAATATACTAATGATACAGATAAAGTACTAAAAACTAACAACTAAAATAAGTAACAAACACCTTTTAAGTTCAACGGTTTCATTATGATTAAACATAATAATAATACAGATGATGTACTAAAAGCTAGAAAATAATTAGGCAAGTAGCAGTTAGTAGTTATCACACCGCTTTTTTCATTAATCTAGGGCATTGATGAGACTAAAATAACATCGTGGGGCGGGAAATGAAACAACTAACTGTATATAATGAAAATCTGACGTGGCCCATTTTTGATTAGCATTTTTTATGAATAAATGTGTTCTAGCTATCAAGCCCTTTCATTTGATACTCATATTGATGATGTTCTGAGAAAATATGTATTCCACCATTTTGTAGCGACTGGATTTACATTTTTCATCAATAATTGTATTCTACTAGTCAAGCCCTTTTCGTTTGATACCCATATTGATGGGGTTTAGAGAAAAAATAAAATCCGCCATTTTATAGCGGCCACCATTTTGGATTTTCAAGATCATGAAATACGTAGTTTTATAATGACTGCAGAGATAAAGGTGAGTTACTAATTTCAGATCAATCGGTCAACAGTAAGGGGGTTAAATTTCTATTAATGTGGGAGAGCGCTACAGACAATGTTATAAAGTTACCCACGTACAAACAAACGGGTCATATAATCGACCCCGTCCTGTATACCGAAAAGTTTTGCAGTTCCCCGGATGAAAAATATTTGCTCGACACTCCATACTCCATGCTAACATATCCTTATGCAAATCTTTAAATGAAACATTTAATCGTCAACCTTTGACTGTCCGGATTTAAAATCATTTTCTGAATTTGCTTTTTATTCCGGACATGGGTTTGTGAAATTGACATTGATTTTTGATTTTTTTGATAACAGCTAGGTACTATGTTTGACACTAAACTAAATTGACACAATAGTAAATATCAGTCACAATCATTCAACATGCAAAAAATGTCATGGTTTCGGCTTGATATTGAATGTAATGAAAAAGTGTCCGGATTAAAAAGCGACCGAATTCAGAAGCATCACTGTATTGTCTTTCCATATGAATTTTCCAAAAGCACAAACCGTTGTCAAGTAATCCCCAAACAAATTACACAAAAGTTCACATCGCTTTACCCCATCAGACTTATCCCATCTCAAATTACGCTGTAATTCTGTGTCTCTACTCTATTCAAACTGTTAATTGATTCCATTTCACGGAACAGTCAACATCATTCAACGAAAATAGGGAATGGGGTATAGGGGAGGGGCCAACTTCCCATCCCGGAAATGATAATGAGCATCCCGGAAAGAGGTCATCGCGTTTGATCGTCATCCTGACAGAGAAATGTCCATTCCGACCTCAGCCACTTCCTCCCCTCACCCCCCCCCCCCCCCCTTTCCACCACCGGTTCTGTTTTCAATTTCCATCTCATCCGTCGAACAAGTCACCGAAATCAATCGATTCCAATTAAAAATTCATACCGCACTCAGTTATTGACTCGCAACGCTCGGTTTGCTCGGTTCCGCCCTGCAAGAAGGGACGAATTTTCCGCCTTCTCCGTAACCTGGTTACCCCTCGGAAACGTGTAAAATTTTGATGCGTTCCGAAATGACATTAACGAGAAGATGGATTTTTTTTTCTCTCGGCTCCCTCCTCAGACTGCTGAAGCTGCTGAAGTGGGAGGGAGGGAGGTAGGGAGGGGGAGAGTTCATGGGCTGACACCGATGGCCAATAATCACTTCATCATTCGCGAGAGCAGAACAATGATTGGAATGCCGCACAATTTGTGGTATAATTTTATGAGCTGCTGTCTCTTCATTGATGAGACGGACATTCCCCGCTGCCAAATTGGCACGCTGTTTGGGAATCCGGTCGCGTAACAATGACGCACATGTTGATGTTTTTCTTTTTTTTTTTGTGCTATCCTGTTTGCTCTCGCTTGTTGTTGGTTCCAATGAATAGACATATATAAGCGAAGGGCAGGAGATGCTGATAATAATATTTCTGACATTATTTTGCTGACAAGATTTATTGCTGGCGTGTCAGCGCTTACCGGTTCAGCTTGATGGAAATTGCCTCCGGGTATTCTGATTATTCCGTGCGCTTCATTATCTGTTGTACCAAACAATGTCACATTGTGGCGGAGGTTTATTTATTAATCATAATCAGGGCGTTGTTATGTTTGAATATTTGATAGCGTGTTTAAACGTTCCGCCACAAACGGATGCTCTCATAACTAACGGTGTTGTTCCCTTTTATTTCGACGGGTATAATGCGAGCGATATGTAATAGTGAGCGGTAATAACGATCAAATATTTATGCGGAGTTTTGAGCAGTACATATTTATCACATGATAAAAACCTTGTGGCGTGATTAACTCGTATGAGTTGAGCACACACAATCATCCAATATGAAATTAGCTAACAGCGTAAATAAACGGGAATAGAATCGGTAGTTTTCAACCACTGAAATCTATTGAACGATCGTATCCTTCGATTTCGCCTTCATCAATCCACACGCCACCCACGCCCCTCGTTTGGAACAGAAAGTAAATCAGATAGCCATTTCGTCCCGGTTTCGACATCTATTGTGATTGGATTATGTTCTTTGAATTTCCTTCTTTTTTTTTTTGTTGGGTCCCGTCTCTCTTGTCGTTCCGAATCAGCCACATATTTTCAAAACGAAAGAACGAACGAACGAAATTACATTTCTCGTGGAGCGCTTGGTTTCGCCCGCACCGAGGTCGGTGCGTGTTCATCTGTGAAATCTTCACAGCATCTCCTATCAACGGAGTCAGCTCACCTCCTGCAAGGGGCGCTCGGGGTGACGATGACGGGCGCTGGAAGTGAAGGATTGACAGCGCGCGCACTGGTTTGGAGGTTCTACACCGCAGTATTTGGCAGAACGACGTTCGAATCTGAACAGCCAAACCGTGCTGGATGGGATAAAAAAAGCAACTTTTCATGACGTCTCTCCCGCTTCTTTGATGGCGAAGTATTGTCAGGAAATCCAATATTGGTTCGCGAATGGCATATACAGTAGTGTTGTGGCCCTGACTCCCAGGTTCGCACTATGGGAAACCATCGTGTGTGGAATGTGTAGATTAGCGGTTTCCTAGGAATATGCCTCCGTTGAAGCCATGAATTGACACGTGGAACCTGTTATTTCATGAACATGCCAACATCGCATTAAAAAAGAAAGGCTTTCTGTAGTGATTTTTCAACTTATTGCAGGTGAAGCTGAGCATTCCGATCTTCAGTTCCCAGATATCGAATTATTACCTTGAATTCGTATTTAGGATCGAAAACCAGAATCAAATTCCGAGTTAAGGCTACAACAAGAGCCAAGGTATTATGAAGTGCGAGTGATAGCCAAGTCACGAAAATTTCCAAAAAGTGATTGATACTATGCCGTATTAAATCGCTAGTTGTGCTCCAAAGTTACGCTAAAACCTTGCTCTTGCACGACATAGTGGAATATCCTGTGTAAATTGTGTGCTTGGATGATTTTTTCGCCGTTTTTAATCTCATCGCAAACCACCATTGTCATCATATACTACGATGCCAAGAGAATTCAACGAAATAGTTGTTAGTGGTGCACACAAAGACAACTTGTGTCTCTCAGATCTGGCTGGTATGATGCAGGATATGCTGCGGAACTTCTCTGAGGAGATTAACCGAGTTGTTGAGCTTTCGATATCTCGTTTGAAGGCAGAGTTCACTACACTTCACGCGCACTATGAAGCAAAGCTCAAGTTAGTCGAAAAGCGAGTGGAAGCAGTCAACACTACTTTGCAAATGGTTCTGAATAATAATGCGAGAGCTGCTCACCAAAATAAACTGGTGATATATGGTATCCCGGAGGTTCCCAACGAGAGTCTGAGTAACCACTTCACATCTATTTGCTCACATTTGGGGTATTCAAATAACCATCGACCGACTGTTCATCTCACTCGTCTTATCGGATCCACTCACGAAAGTCGGGGAACCAAACCAATACTGTTGGAATTTGCGATTCATGGTCAACGGAGAGAGTTTTTCTCAAAATATATACAAACACGTTCACTATCGCAAAAACATCTGGGATTTGCAACGGACAGTCGGATTTTCATCAGTGAGTATCTATCTTCAGCGACAAGAGACATTCTATCTACGGCCCTGAGGATGAAGGAGAAAGGCAAACTGATGAAGGTGTACACTAGAAATGGGGTTATACATGCTGTCACACATGGGAACGAAATCAAAACAATAAACACTACGGAGGACCTACTGAAGACGCTGGAAATACCACTGTGCAACTAACCCTTTCCTTTATTATTTCTGTTTATTCCTTCCATTCCATCCTTTGTTTCCCTTGATTCCTTCCTGAAAGTTTTTTTTTCTGACAACCTTATCCATTTTCGTTTCTGATTTTTCCTTCCATTCCATCCTTAAGCTTCTCCCGTGATTCCCTCCTGAAAGTTTTACTGGACTACGCTGGTGCTACGTTCAGGCTGCTGTTGATGTCGTTGGCTGTTGTTGCTGGGTGCATGCTGCTGGTTGCTTCAAGTACTACGGATCTATGTTGCTGCTAATTATTACGTTTCACTAGTATGGATAACCCAAGTGGTATTCAATACAATCACTTTTGAAATTTTCGCGTCACAGTAGTATATATACATAGTTTTTTTTTATGATGTTTGTAATTTTAAGTAAATGTTGTTTAAATTTTGCTATATCAAGACACCTTTTATTGAATGTTTTCTTAGTTGCTCTCATGTATTCTAATGGATGATCTCAATCCAACTAACAACACCTCTTCGAATGTGTGTTTACCGGGTGTTGTGTTAAAAACGGCTCTTCCAAATAATAAGTTATCGGTTTGTTGTTTGAATATTCAAAGCATCTGTGCTAGGAGAATGAGCAAATTTGAAGAGCTTAACCAGATTATCAGTACATCGGGCGTTGATATCATATGTATTGTAGAATCATGGCTGAATGAAAAAGTGAATGATAATGTTGTGCACATCGATGGATACAATACTGTAAGACATGATAGAGTATGTAGGCTTGATTTACATCAAATGTTCTATAAAGCACAAGATGGTTAGCACATCGTATAACGTGGGTATGAATAACACTGAATTTATCTTCATTGAAATTTCAATGAATAACAACAAAATATTGCTGGGAACGGTTTACAATCCTCCGTCATTCAATGCAAATATTATTTTCTTGTACGATACATGCGTACCACTTAAAGCCTGGCGTTCAAAAAAGCCATACAACCCGTGGTGTAATGCTGATATTCAACGAGCAATAATTGATCGTGATCTAATGCATCGCACATGGAAACAGTCAAGAGACGATCAAGACTTAGCAAGCTTCAGAAGAATGCGAAACAGAGTAAGCTTAATGGTAAAAAATGCTAGGAAGAATTATTTTAATCAAATTTTTACTTCGAACATGAGTAGCGGAGAGTTTTGGACGAAGATTAAGAGCGTGGGATTAATTAAATCAACAAAGGCCTTGTGGGCCTACCACAAGGCTCCTGCCTAAGCCCCCTCTTGTACAGTTTTTACGTCAATGATATGGATGATTGTCTAACTAGAGACTGCACGCTGAGACAACTTGCAGACGATGGAGTTATTTCCATCACGGGTACTAATCCCGCCGTTCTGCAAAAATCCTTGCAAGATACCCTGAACAATCTGTTCACGTGGGCTCTCAAGCTGGGTATCGAATTCTCTACGGAGAAAACCGAAATGGTCGTTTTTTCTAGGAAGCACAAACCCGCCCAATTCCAGCTTCACCTATCCGGCAAAACGATCAAGCACTCGATGTTTTTCAAATACCTTGGAGTATATTTTGACTCTAAATGTACCTGGGGATTACACATTGCGTAGTTGAAACAGAAATGCCAGCAAAGAGTCAATTTTCTCCAAACAATAACCGGAACATGGTGGGGTGCCCATCCAGGAGACCTCATTCAGTTATACAAAACAACGATATTATCAGTGTTAGAATATGGCAGTTTTTGCTTCCGATCAGCTGCCAGGATTCATATTCTCAAGCTGGAGAGGATACAATATCGTTGCTTGCGTATAGCAATGGGGTGTTTGCATTCGACACATACGATGAGTCTCGAAGTTTTGGCAGGAGTACCCCCGCTTACTCTTCGGTTCACAGAATTATCCTACAGATTTCTCATTCGTTGCAAGATCATGAATCCATTGGTGATTGATAACTTCGAAAATCTACTCCAACTGACTCCTCAGTCAAGTTTTATGTCTTTATACCATGAGTACCTTACCCACGACGTGCACCCTTCACCAGGCATCTCCAACCAAGTTTGCTTCCCATACTTCTGCAATTCCTCTGTCATTTTTTATCTGTCCATGCGACAAAAAATCCATGGAATCCCAGATCATCTACGCTCAGATTCTATTCCGGAGATATTTTCGGCAGAATATGGGGGCATAGTTAGATCTGATAAAATGTTCTTTACTGACGGTTCATTCATAAACGGGTTCACTGGCTTTGGCATCTTCAATGAAAATTCCAGTGCCTCTTTCAAACTCAAAGATCCTTGTTCCGTGTATGTTGCTGAACTGATATACTACGCACTGGTGATCATTGAAACATTGCCCATCGATCACTATTTTATTTTTTCAGACAGTCTCAGCTCAATAGAGGCAATCCGCTCAATGAAGGTTGATAAACGCTCATCTTATTTCCTAACAAGAATAAGACAACTATTGAGTGTTTTGGTCGAAAAATTATTCAAGATTACCTTAGCATGGGTTCCCTCTCATTGCTCGATTCCGGGGAATGAGAAAGCGGACTCGCTAGCTAAGGTGGGCGCTTCAGAAGGCACACTTTTTGAAAGGCAAATCGCCTATAATGAATATTTTCACATTCCTCGTCAGGACACACTCGTTAGTTGGCAACGCATGTGGAGTGGAGATGAGTTCGGTCGTTGGTTACACACGATTATCCCTAAGGTCTCGACGAGGGCATGGTTCGAGGGATTGAATGTAGGTCGTGATTTCATTCGCGTGATATCTCGGCTTATGTCCAATCACTACAACCTAAACGCGCATCTCTATCGCATTGGGCTCGCAGCAAACAATCTTTGTGATTGTGGCGATGGCTACCACGACATCGAGCATGTTGTCTGGTCGTGTATCCGGTTCCATGCTGCTCGCTCTCAGCTCTCTAGAGCACTGAGAGCAAAAGGCAGACAATCGGATATCCCCGTCCGGGATATCTTAGGTAGCCGTGATCCTGATCTACTGCTTCATCTATACCTGTTCCTCAGAAACGCCGATGTCAACGTTTAATGATGTTTCCTTCGTTGTGTCCCCGTTTCATATCCCTCCTATCCGATCGATAAACTTTTACTTAGTCGCGGCAATACATACACACACTCTTTACAGACACACGGGCCAAAGGTTGTGCAGTCCACTGATCATTCAACAAGAGCCAAAGGTTGTACCGCTCATGACAACTCTACACGAACTGATGATTGCGCCGGCTAGTGACCATTCTATCCTGGATTCCTCGAGTCGAGAAGACGCACCACGCTAGATATGGGGTACATACTAGGGGGGCGTTGCTGATTAATGGTCAGCTGCATCCCAATAGGAAGTATCCCGTGTCGGGCACACGTACAGAGCATTGGAGACAGCAACATCCCAATTACGAAAAAAACAAAGAGCTATGTGGATGATTTTTCGGCCAATGACATAAATGAGTATTTCTCAACAAATTTTTCAAGTTCCGTTCCACTAATTTTAATTTTAATGTAGATGACAGTGTTCGATCTACTTTTCTGTTTAGTTCAATTCACGAGTATGATGTAGTAAACGCAATTTACGAAATTCATTCAAATGCCATAGGATTGGATGGGATTCCCATTAAATTTATAAAACTAATTCTTCCAATATTGCTACAACCAATAACTCATCTATTCGACTCCATAGTGCGATGGTGTAAGTTTCCAAATGGATGGAAATATGCAAAAATCATTCCAATAAAAAAGCAATCAAATGCAAACTCACTTTCAAATCTACGTCCCATCTCAATTCTTTGTGCTTTATCAAATTTGCTCATATATCAATAATGAAAACCTACTTTCACCATATCAATCAGGTTATCGTGCTGGCTATAGTACCAAAACAGCCATGCTAAAAGTAATTGATGATATTGCTGTTGTGTTAGACAAAAGTAATTCGGTAGTTCTGATTTTGTTAGACTATTCAAAAGCATTTGACACAATATCGCATGATTGTTTATGTAGAAAATTAAGTCATAATTTTGGCTTTCGTATTGAAGCAGTCTCTTTGATAAATTCGTATTTGGAAGGTCGCCAACAAGCAGTATTTCATGAAGGAAAGCTTTCTTGTTTCATGCCTATTACGTCCGGTGTACCACAGGGATCAGTACTGGGGCCTATTCTGTTTTCGCTTTATGTGAATGATTTACCTTCAATATTGAAATACTGCTATATACACATGTTTGCTGATGATGTGCAACTATATTTCGACTGCACCAAATTCAGTATCGAACAAATAAATATTATACTTAACGAGGAACTACAGAATATAGCAAACTGGTCTAAAGCAAATGTAATGCAGATCAATGCCTCCAAAACCAATGCTCTGTTCATATCACGCTGCAGATCACCTGCTTTGCCAGAATTGTTTTTGGAACAAGAGAGAATACGTTTTGTCGACCATGCAACTAGTTTAGGAGTCAACATTGATTCCAGTTTCAACTGGGATAGGCATGTTTTAAAGCAATGTGGTAAAATATATGGAGCACTTCGGTCCATTTACCCATGGGCTTATTATTTAAATACAGATACAAAACTCAAGCTATTCAAGTCTCTGATACTTCCTTATTTTATGTCTGTAGATTATCTGTTGACTAATGTATCAGCAGCTGCAATTTATAAAATCAGAGTTGCTTTGAACTCTTGTGTGCGTTTTGTATACAAACTTAACAGATTTTCTCGTGTTACTCATCTGCAGAAGAACTTGTTGGGATACTGTTTTTACAATTTCCCAAAAGCTAGGGCAGCCATATTCATTCATCAGCTCATTACTACTCGCAAACCTGAATATTTATACAACAAGCTGTGTCCATTTCAAAGCGCTCGATTACGTAAATTCATTATACCTCGATACGAAACTGCACAATATGGTAAATCATTTTTCGTAAGAGGAGTTGTTCACTGGAATGAACTTCCCCAGGATGTATCCAATATATCTAATAAGGCAGCATTCATTAAAAGGTGTCGCGAAATTTTCTAGTTTGTAATTTTTTGTATTAGTTTGTTATTTTTGTACTAGTTTAGATTTTTTTTTTGTCTCGATAATTCGTGGCGCACTTCATGTATACTTATTTTTTCGTTTGTAACCAAAAAAGACAGCAAGTCTTATGTTACTGAAGTATAAATAAAAAAAAATAAAATAAAATAAAAATAAGGCTAGAATACTGTCTTAACCCTTTCGTCGCCCCGTCACCCAGATATGGGTGACACTTTCCTCGTTCCAATTTAATAGCATTTTCAAAAGGATTTTTATAGCATAGGCACCTAAATGTCACTACAGGATATGAAGAAAAATAATAAAATCATAATCATATTAATATAATGTTTAAACTATACTTTTTATCAATTTATAGTACAGAAGGTTTGTACTGGAGTTTTTTGCGAAACCCGTATAATATGATATTGGCATGTGTTATTGTTGTCAATTCGTCTTCAAATAGAAATAAATTTCACTAGATCATGTAAAAGTTGTCTACAAACTATGTTTGGTCTTCATTGAATAAATCATCCGCAATTTGGAACTCGCGAGAAACTCAAAAACAGCGCATTGGGCGACGAACGTGTTAACTCAAAATCTAGAAATTTGAAAAAAAAAAATTCCTTCCTTCATATTTCTATAGTTTAAGCATTCAAGAATATACCGTAGAAAGGAATCATCGAAAATCTTATGATTTACCGAGTTAGAGCCATGTTAGTGATGCGGTATCTAACCTGGTACGGCCATAACAATGAACTTCAAACAGGTATTGTGTGTAGTAATTGCATTTAAATTGAGTTTTTCACTGTTCAAAATCTGTATTTTTTTCTCTTTTGATGCATCAAATGGATGCCCTGGAAAAACCGTTTCCTGTATGTACTTGTATCCTTTAAACGGGTTAGATGACATAGTAGAATTCGGTGCCGCATTCTGTTCAAAAATGTACACAAAAATACCCTTAAAGCCATTACTACCCTTTTCTTCTGTTTTTTTTTTCAATCATGCAGAGTCATCATGTATCATTTTTAAACACAAGCCTAAATAGTTAAGACCTACATAAACATAAGCCTGAGTCAAATCAATCTATGACTACAAAAATATCTTATAGATAAAAATAGCATTATCTCCTTCGTTACCACGTTGTCCGGAACATTGTTTGTAATAAATTTATAGCCCTGTAAGATCGCGACTTCTCAAGCTATCATAATCTGATTTACATGGGTGTACCATTTCGATCTTCTAAATCAGCAGCCATTTAAATTCATTTATTGCATTTTCACATAACCAAACAACATACTCGATATTATGACATCCTGAACCACAATTACACAAATTGTTAGTAGTGAGACCTACACGATAAAAACATGAACTGAACACAAATCGATTGGACAACATACAATATAATATAAAATTAATGCCTATTATCGGTAAATGGAGAATAATTCATTTTACGCATCAACTCACATTATGAGCTAACGCCCGACTCTAGGCAAAAAGATTGCTCGTTGCGTCGGGGAGGAAGCGAGTGGATAGTACAATCGAAAAAAAACATACCGAATTAAATCGCCAAATTGTAAACTTTTTTTTACTATATTCACTGTTCATGTTTCAAGCCAAAACAATTGTGGATAAATTTCCTGTCTAATGATATATAACACAACATATGTCGCAATAACCATTTTAAGTAATATGCGTTTGAAAACTCCTAATAAATCGTTCATTTTTCGTAGAGTGACCCCCCTATATAGAAATCAAAGACATAGTCAAAATAATATTTCTTAAATTTTACTATTTAAAAAGAAAATGGGAAACGTAGGAAAAAACGTTTAAAAACCGCGTTTTTTTTTCTTTTTCAAACGGCCGCCATTTTGTCAAAAATGATGTTTTTGACTTGGCATCTTTACTGATTCAGAATCTGTTCGATTTTTTTTTGTTTCAGATAACCAGAAGGGCAGGAATCGTGTACGCCAAGGCACACCTTTTTTTTCAACCCTCTCACTTCTTCAGCTCTTAGCTATTCTAGTTTTGAATATTTTTTCTCCGTTCTATATTTGTTTTATTATTAAAAGATATATGAACAAATAATGGTATAACAGATAATAAAAATATTCTTTGTTTTGTGTTGAAGGAACTCGAAAAAACGTCCGAAATTCGTGTCTCCAGACACCCCCTTTAAACCCATAGTTCCAGATCATAATTCAGAGGTCGAACACAGATTATAGCGTTCCAGGTAATATACACTCGACAAAAAAAAAAAATTACAGGAACAGAGTGCGAAGTCGGAAATTTAAAGTGATTTTTGATATGCTGTAACTTCGTGAAAAATGAACGCATATCGATGCGATGCACATCATTTTGAAGCTACAACTTTCAGGTATTAGAATATTTTACGTAAATATTTTTAGCTTGGTGTGTGTATGTGTAGTAGGCAACAATATCGGGGAAAAATGAAAAATAGATTTTTCAAGAATATTCTGGACTAACACAATTTTTTTGCTAATCAATTCAACAACAAATCCAATTAACCTTATCAATCAGCTTTTATTTGGCTCCAATAACGTTCCTGTAGGACCTTCCCACACCGAGATATTTCAGTTTGAATGAAAAATTACCCCTTCGTCTTTGATGATGAATAATTCGATAAAAAACCATTGCACCGAAAATCGAAAGGCAGTTTTAAAAACTCCAATAAATTCTGCATAAGAATAATTTGTTACTTTGACGAAAAAAAATTTTTTTTTGCATTGATTTCAAAAAAGTGCCAAAAACAGGATTTTTATAGTGCTTTACAAAATCCACAGTAATTCTGCGAATATCGCAGTAAGTTCTAATGTTTGCGGGCAAATTTTTAGCCTAGTGTATTCCACAAACATCTGTGAACGTTTCATATATATACGTTCAGCCATTTTTTTCAGCAAATAAATGTTTACACTGTAAATTTAAGGCTTCATGGCTGTTTTCATCACAATTTTTGTGTGACTAGATTATTGCGGATATAGCTCTTATATCGAGCTGGGTGATCTTTTTGAGTTGTTCCGACGAATTTTCATTCCATTCGGCATCATCACGTGGAAAGGAACTCACCTGATGAACCCAAATGAGATGAAAAATTCAAGCCAACTTCTACACTTTTCATCAAAAATGTTCTAGCATATCGGATATTGCAACATTGCATATAGTAGAATTGATCAAGTTATGTGCGTGATATTTTTCTGAAATTACTCAAATCAAAAAAGGCAAATTATCTCCCAACGATATGCGACTAGCAATAGAAGAAAACTCTACTTCCTGGAGTTCGTTGTACTAAATCTATGTGTTTCGGTTTGAAGAAGATTGAGTCAGCTAATATCGCCAACCTTCTAATATTTCATTTACCGCTAGCTATTGATGGCTTGAGTATCTGAGCCAAAATTTTGGGTACAATGCAAATATCCATCGTTTCTATGATAGTAGAATAAAATTAATAAAAGTAATCAAAGGGCCTGGCCGGGTAAGGGAGTAAAAAGTGACCCAAAGCCAAATCACTAGCTGTATGGCAAACATTGTATAGGATATTAAATAAGAAATTTTGGCGGTTTATTTGAATCCTTATGTGGTTTAACATAGGATCTATAGTGAAAAACATACTTTTTCGTTTATTTCACGCCATCCTCAAAAGCTTCGAGATAAACATTTGAAAACATACTGAATCTTACTTAGCATCTTACTACGGTGTATCAAGAAAAGTTATTAAAAAAAATTTCATCAAAAATTTTAGTACTAAAAAAAATATTGAAATTTAGAAAACATTTTTTGGGATTTAGAGGTTCAGTACTACTCTAATCTATGTATATATAAATAGGTTTTCTGTCTGTCTGTCTGTCTGATTTTTATGGACTCGGAAACTACTGAACCGATCGACATTCCATTTTTTCCATGTAACGGAGAAACATGTCATTTGCAAGTGGTTGAAAAATCTTGAATGAGAATTGTGTCTGAAAATAATCTGATATTATAATGATGAGTTTTGGTAGAAGTACTAGGAATTTTTTAGTTAAAGGTAAATTCAACGGGGTCGATTAGAAGATCAATCAATGAACAGTTCTGCGATTGGATTCATAAACTTGCGCTTAGTAATAAAACGTGAATGTTTGAAGGTATTGATAACAAAAAACAAATTTTGTGTGGGACGAAGTTTGCCGGGTCAGCTAGTTCATATTTAAATGTGTTCCTACGGCTTTTCTCTATATATGTGTGATTTTTTTCAGATTTTTTTCAGTGTTGCGCGGTGACAAAATAAAATATTTTTTCATACTTCCAAAGAGTTTGGCGGGGTAAAGGAGTGAAAAGTCCCCCAACCAAATCACCTGCTGCATGGAAAACATTGAATAGGGTACTAGATAAAACATTTTGGCAGTAGTACCATATATTTGAGTTCTTATATGGTACACCATAGGATTTATGGTGAAAAATGCACCTTTTCGTTTTTTTCACGCCATTTTCAATAGCTTTGAGACAAAGATATAAAAAAAATACTGAAAGTACATCTTATTAAGGTGTATCGATATATATCTTCAAACAATTTTTTCATCAAAAAATCTAACAAAAAAAAATTAAATACGCAGTACAAAATAATTTTATATATCTTCTGGCATTTCGAAATTTTGAAAAAAAAACCACTTTTGCTCTAATTTTTGTATAAATGCGTTCGTATGTGTCTTTTTTCTACATGTAGCGTAATTTTGTAGCGTAGCATTGCGAGACACAAAAATAATCTTCTTCATCGTCTGCATTATTATATTTATTTTCTTGAAATCGATTATTTTATTGTATTCGTGGTTTTCAATTGTAAGATTGAAAAAAAAAAATCAAAAAAATAGGATTTTTTTAAGTGTTCCTCTCATTAATCCGAATGATCTTTCCACAAGGACTTTATTTTTTTCTCACAGAGCTCTATCGTACTGCTGACTCCTATGAATTTGGTAAACCATCTAAATGCAATGTGAAGATAATCTCATATATTTGAAGGTACGAGAAAAAAAAATAATGTACAGCGCAATACTCTAAATATACCGACGGAATTTAGACATATGAAAAACAAAATTTTAAAAATATTAAAGCAGTAATGGGTCTCTAAATTCAAAATAAATTAAAAATGCCCAAAGGCCAAAAAAAACAATTTATTTTTTTTGCGCAATCCTCTTAAAAATTCAAGAAAAAAATACGCTACATGTGGAAAAAAAAACAACACATACGAATGCATTTAAACAGAAAGTAGAGTAAAATTGGGTCTCAGAGTATTTTTTTTAAATGTCGAAATGCCTGTAAATATATATAATTTTTTTTGTTACACGGAAAACACTCAAAAAAAAATTTGAAAAAAATCACATATGCCTAAAATAGGCGTAGAAAGAAATTTGAATGCAAACTAGAGTAGTACTGAATCTCAAAAATAAAAAAAATAAAAATTAATTTAAAATAAAAATAAAAATTAATTTAAAATAAAAATAAAAATTAATTTAAAATTTTTTTTAGGTGTTTCATTTTCTGATGATAACATTGTTTGAAAATATTGATCGATATACTTAAGTAAGATGTACTTTCTGTATTTTTTTTTCCATATTTTTGTCTGAAAGCTATTGAGAATGGCGTGAAAAAACCGAAAAGGTGTATTTTTCACCATAGATCCTATGGTGTACCATATAAGGATTCAAATATATGGTACAACTGCCGAAATATTTTATTTAGTACCCTATTCAATATTTTCCATACAGCTGGTGATTTGGTTTGGGGGACTTTTCACTCCTTTACCCAACCAGACTCTTTGGAAATATAAAAAGAAAATATTTTTTTGTACCGCGCAACACTGAAAAAAATCTGAAAATAATCACAGATGTCTAAAAAAGCCCTAGAAACACATTTAAATATGAATTAGAGCAGTACTGAATCTCTAAATCCCAAATTTCATTATTACTAAAATTTTTGATGAAATTTTTTTTTGATAATTTTTCTTGGTATACCGCAGTAAGATGCACATTCAGTATTTTTTTCAAATTTTTATCTCGAAGCTTTTGAGGATGGCGTAAAATAATCAAAAAGTACGTTTTTCACTATAGATCCTATGTTGAACCACATAGGGATACAAATAAACCGTCAAAATTTCTTATTTAACAATATTTGCCATACAGCTAGTGATTTGGTTTGGGGGCACTTTTTACTCCCTTACCCGGCCAGGCCCTTTGTGATTTTCTCTGGATTATCACTTGTTTGTTTTTTTTTGCTGGTTTTCCCTCATCTAGACGGATTTATTACAGCCAGAAGCAATAGCTAGATTTGTTACCGAGCACCTCACTTGCTTCCGTTAGAAAAGTCCGCGAGCGTAAATGGGATTTCCTTTGTGAAGTAATGGAACCACGCTCACCTATTTGTTCGTTGGCACGATGCTTTGTATGGTATTATAAATTCTTTTATTAACCCTTTGCGGTCGGAATTAATTTCCCTTGAAAGATATTCTCTTATCTTTCCACGCTAATAATATTTTGTTTATACCGACTACCATTACCTATTATTCATAGAAATTCGGTATAGGGGAGAGGGAGGCAAGTTGGCGACGTTGAGCTTTGGCGAGCCTTGGGATTTTTTTCTTTTTTTTTAATGTTGATTCTGATTCTTATAGTCTGAAATGTTTTTTATCATATTATCTATTGGATGGGCAAAAAAAAACTAAAAAACTTGTCCACCAAAAAACTTTGCGCAAAAAGTGTGGAATTCGCCATCATGCCTCCACGTGGAGGCAATAAGTGTTGCAGTTTGCCAACTTGCCCCCAAGCGACTTTTTCAATAAAAAAAATTTAGTTGAAAAAAATACATTATTGAAACTCGCCGGAAACAAACAAATTATGTACAATAGAGAACCTTTATCATGTTTAAAATTATTTTTAAATTTTAACTTTCCTCATAAAGTGGATAATGAAATTTGAAAAAAGTCACAGGAGGGTTGTGTCCGAGACACGACCGCATAGTTGACGTAGGATTATCCGTTAGGCTATCTGTTGGTTTTGGATATGTTTGAAGAATTACATCGTTAAACTCTTTGATAATGATTTGGTGGCCTCTTGGGAAGGACTGTTTTGTTTGGTTGTTGGGTATTGTTTGTTCACTCCACCAGCGTCTACCGAGTGATGATGACAGACGGATGGTAAATAGTCGTTGGATGGTGCGTATCAGATGAAAGATACCGAGGTGGAACGAGATATGATAAAAACCGCGCTGTGCGATCCTAAACGAGATGCCTACTGTGTTATTTATGGAAGAAATAAAGAGAAAAAAAACTCACCAATGTAATATAAGATAATTACCAATACCAAACACAATTATCAATTTTTCTCATCAGTAAAAACATGTTTCTTTAATATAGAGAAAATATATTCAAATGGAAAAGGAAATTTTCTTTTATAATTTTTACTTTCTGAGTGTTTATTCAACTCAATGCGAATTTCAATTGGACTAACAACACCTATTACTATATGTAGAGCAATCTCTTTTTCTAATATTTCTTCACCTTTCCGATTTTTCTCACCGTATACATGACATATGTTATTTTCTTCAATATAAAAAATTGTTATGGAGTGCCGAAATCCATTGACGCAACAATTTCATCAATCCATCATGAAATGACTGAGTAATAAGCATTCGAAATTGGACAATTTACACGATGTGCTCGATTTTCAATTTTCAATTTGTACCCCAATATGTTCCCGAAAGACGAAATCCTACGTCAAAAAACTGAAAAAATAACAAAAACACGATTTTTCACATTTTTATTCTTCACTTTTTTTGTGATAACGTTTTCGGCAGAGTTACCGAATACAAAGTTTGGCCTTGTTATGATGCATCTTCAGTAAAAAGTAGGTGTCGCTACCTTCATTACAACGGGTCAAATTACCGATTCGTCATCTTGCCTCCCTCGCCAACTTGCCTCCCTCTCCCCTACATTCGTGAGAAAGTTCACTAGACATTAAAATTATTTTGGAAAAAATGTGAACATCGTTAAATAAAATATTTAGTATGATTCCTTGCTGTGGTGGCTGAGAGCAGACAAACGACCGCAAAGGGTTAATCTTTGGTTTACTTATTTAATAATAAAGATGGATATTTTTCCACGATATCGAAAGATATTGTATCCGTTATCCATACATGGAATAATCTCCGTTGGATAGCTTCGAGTAATCCAGTTCTAAAGACAAAGTATCCAAAAACAATATACAAGAATGCTAAAGAAACGTTTCAATCACTTGAAAATGATATCTGAAACACAAATGTTTCAATGTTTAGTGTTGTGATAACCAAATGAAACATCTAAAAGGTATCTCATTACCTACAGACGGAACGCAGATGTAAAGGACCAAATCACAAAATACACCCACATACACACTCATTCTCAAATAAGGTCGACCTCGTAATCCGTCCTGAAACCGTCGAAGACCGAGAGTCTATACTGCAAAAGTCATCCAAAGGTGAATGTTTCAGATCCAACCCGCACAGAGGGAGCATATAGTGCACGAGCTCAGTGCCATTCACCGGCACCGGATACAGTGGGAGGGAGCGAACGAGCGGATACGAGCGGAAACGAGCCGGGAACTCGCTCAAAAATTTATCATCTTACCTTAAATGATACTGCATCTTTTAGAGTTTGATATGAAATGAATTTTGAATTAATGAATACCCTAGATGCACGACTCGGATGCCCGGGCTTAATTTTGATTTATTATATGCTAATTTTGCATTCTCCGCCCCGGCACACTCTTGCGCATTGGCAGCTCGGCAGCGGTGGGGGTGGACTTTTGGGCGATGCTAAAATTTGCTATGCACAGTTTTCTTCCCCAGTGAAACTGCGCTCCTTCCCGTGCCAAACCCGTTTTCACCTGATTCGCTTGTGGTGGAGTGAAAACGAGGAGGAATAAAAGGATTTTCACTCAATTTTCAGATGTTTTTCTTTGTTGTGATGCAATGTTATTTTTGGTTCCGCAATAATTATGCGTGAGTCAACCCATTGATTGTTCTGGAACACTATTCTTGGAACAAATCAAGTCACCAGCTCCCAACCTTACAATGCAAAATACCATACAATCTTTATTTAGTGCTTCAGTGCTGATATTCCATGCTCGCCAGTGCATACCGAAAATAGAAAGCTGAACCAAATTATGGAATTCTGTTCAGTTCCGTGTTCCGACCGCTTAGCCATCCACCGGTGCACATTCCTCGGTAGCGAGCGAATGGTTATGAATTGTGGTTGCATGCCGATCCCCGAAGGATGCTGCCATTATAAAACTCTGGAGAAATTTGTATAAATTCGTAGAGCACTGGCGAAGAAGCACTTACAACAACGAAAAGTAAAAGATTGTTTCAATTTGCGATGCATATTCTTCGACCGCACCAACGAAGCGAGACGACTATTTTATGGGGGGATTTGAATGGGATTTTACCTTTTGTTGTTGAATCATTTTTCTCGAATGGCGTTACAGAAAAGTTTTTCTGATTGAAAACTGCAGAATGAAAACTTTTGATGTACAGTGTTCGGATGAAATCAAACATTCAGATTAATTCTTCTGACACATTCGCAATGTTGCAAAATTATCACGGTGATGACACCTGTCCTCATTTCAATAAGGTAGATAGATAGAACAAGTCACTCCTACTTTGTCATCAATAATTAAACGGGTTTATTTAGCTTGCCCTGTAATATATTTGTATGTTTGTATGTTTGTATGTTTGTATGTTTGTATGTTTGTATGTTTGTATGTTTGTATGTTTGTATGTTTGTATGTTTTTATGTTTGTAAGTTTGTATGTTTGTATGTTTGTCTGTAGCGCTAACTAACATTAATAGAAATTTGCCCCTTTTTGTTGACCGATTGATCTGAAATTTGGAACATACCTTTATCTCTATAGTCTTTATAAAACTGCGTATTTCATGATCTCGAATCTCGGATCACATATTTTCTCAAAACCTCATCGATATGGGTTTTCAAAAACCCCATCAATATGGGTATTAAATGAAAGGGCTTACTAGAGCACGGTTATTTATAAAAAAAACGCAAATCCAAGATGGCTTCCACTACAAAATGACGGAATAAATATTTTCTCAAAACCCGATTAGTATGGGTATCAAATGAAAGTGCTTGAATAGTAGATCATGAAAAATCTAAATCTAAGATGGCCGCAATCGCAATATAGCAAATTAGTTTATTAAACGGTTTTATTCAGCTTGAACTGTTTGTTTGTATGTCTGTCTGTCTGTAGGGTTGTCCCACATTAATAGAAATTTGACCAATAAGAAGTGATCGAATTTATAAAACACCTTTATCTCTGCTGTCATTTTAAATCTGCTTATCCCATGATCTTGATAAATCCAACTTGGCTACCGCTACAAAATAGCTGATTCCATATTATCTAAAAAAAAAAGTTGATTGAGGTATGTGTATCAAACGAACGAACTTGACTTGGAGAACGCACTTTGCATATTTGCAATCCACTCAATATCGGTATCAAACGAAATGAATTGACTAATAGAATACAATACAATTGTTTTATTGTAGAGAAATATACTAAAGAAACAGATAATACACTAAAACCAAGAAAATAAAATGAGTAAACGTTTCAAGTTAAACGGTTTCATTGTGATTAAACATAATAATGTACTAAAAGCTAGAAAATAATTATGCAAGTAGCAGTTAGCAGTCAGCAGTTATCACACCTAGGGCATTGACAAGCCTAATATAAAATCGTGGGGCACGTGGGATTTCAATTATCCGCATTTAATGGTTAATCATATGTCCCGCGATTTTATCATAGGCTCGTCAATGTCCTTGATTAATGAAGGAAGGGGTATGATTACTGCTATCTGCTACTTGCCTTATTATTTTCTAGATTTTAGTACATTATCTGTATTATTATTATTATTATTATGTTCAATCGCAAAGAAACCGATTATCTGAAAAAGTTTTTTTTTACTTATTTGTTTACAATCAAAGCACTGGGTGGGTTATATCTATACATAAGCGCAAGGTAGACGTGGGACTACCTTAGCTTAGCAATCATTTGTTTGTATTGATTTAATTTTTGATTGAATGAAACAATTTCCGAATTCAATTGAATTCAATATATTTGCTTTGTGAGTAAAAAGATTGTATAATGCCATGTGAGGTCAATTCATGCATTCGGATAGATTGTGTTCTTCGTTACAAGTAAATTTAATGACAGTTCTTTTACGTTTGGTATAATGACATCTTGGTTTTGAAGTCTGTGTTAGACAAACACATCTAGTCGGAACAAAAGTACCCCCGACTTGCATGAATTTGCAATGCCAATTTCCACACGCTCCATGCATTTGAAGTCTGTGTTAGGGAAACACATTTTAGTCGGAATAAAAATGCCCCCAACTTGCATGTATTTGCAATGCTAATTTCCACACACTCCATGGATTTGAAGTCTGTGTCAGGGAAACACATTCCAGTCGGAACAAAAATACCCCCGACTTTCATGTATTTGCAAAGCGGATTCCCCCAGGCACATTGATTTTAAAGTCCGTGTTAGGGAAACACTGCTCGGTTGAAACAAAAATACCCCCTACTTGCATGGATATTTGCTAAGCGGATTCCCACAGGTACATTGATTTTGAAGTCTGTGTTCGGGAAACCGTAAATCGGGCCAATCAAAACTAGGCAGTTAGGGCGTTTAGATAACGCTTGACATTTCACAGTTATTCAATTGTTTATCTAATGAAAAATAACGTTTTATTAATTGCGATAGAAACGTGAAAATATTCCGTATCAATTGATGCAAACATCTTTCCGATCCAGTAAGAAATATTCGAGTTATTAGCATTTGGAATCTTTCATTTTTTACTGCATGTTCTGTGTTTAGGTTTTCATATCCCTCCACCCCCCCCCCCCACCCCCCCCCCCCCCCCCCTATATACTTCGGTTAGACGTAGTCCCACGTCAAAAACCCACGTTGAGCTGTATATTTTGTGATGAAGAGATGGTCCAAATCACCCCGTATGTCCAACTCACCCTGACTTACCCTACATAGCACGATCCGCAAGTCCAATGTTTTTGTCACTTTTTGGTTTCCCGTGTGAACGAAGTGGTAAGATCACTTCAATCGAAATATAAAATGACTACTAATGATGTTTGCTAATTATGGCACAAATATTATTGTAAAATACAAAAACAAATACAAAAACTGCAAATCCACTTTTTTATAGTTAATATATCGACGGTTTGCAGTGGTCCCCATGGCCTAGTGGTAAGCGTTGCGCTTTCCAAGATGGGGGCTTCGGGTTCGATTCCCGTTCGTGTCAGAAATTCTATCGTCATAGATCGTTTTTCTGGCTTGCACTGGTGAAGGGGAACTGTCTAGGGTGTGGTGGGATGAGCATTGGGCATTGCCAGTCCCCAAGAAAAGCCACAAAAACCCGGAAACAGCTCCTATAAGCGAATTGACGCCACTATAAGCGTTTTCGCCCAATCCTGGTGGTACTCGGGACGTAAAGCAGGAGTATCAAGACGGTCCTCCTGCGAGATAGTGGGGTTGGTCGCAGGCCTTGCAAGCCGCACCACTAAAACACCAAGCAACGAACGATACACAAGAAAAATTGTGAATCAGTCCATGTTGTAAAGACGTTAAGCCAAAATAAATAAATAATATCGAAGGTTTAATGTTTTATTTTCACATAATCAAAAACACTTCTGTTCAGTTGAACGTCCGAAAGAGGACTGTGTTTATTTATTGTGTTAACACGAAATCTGTTGAACCACACTCAAACATCGGATCTTACATTTGGAAATGATCAATTTGATCGAAAATGGGTTTCCCCATGAATGCAACTTATGGCACACTATAAATTAAAATCATTCAAATCACCTTTCCTCGTAAGTGTAGCCTACGATTCATAACATAAATATTTCAGATCACCGTTTCGGGTTAAACGCATTTGAAAAATATTCTATCTTAATTTATTCGAACACTTAATTACAATGAAAAGTTCAATTACAAAATTTAGCTTACTTCTTTATCTTCAAACGCCATCTAACTTAGTTTTTTTTCTTAATACGTGCAGTTTTTATTTAACTTGCTTTCACTTTCTTCTAAATTGCTTGCTGTTTCATTTTTTCGGAATGCATTTGGACGCAATCCATTTATGTTCGGGCATAAAACCATAATGCAAATCCTCCTCCTACGTGTCATCGATGCTTCCTTTCTTGCCTCTGGTATATCGTGCTTCGTTTTGGGATGTATAAGGATCGAGAGAAAGTCCAACATTTTGCCGACTTTAACTTCTCCCCTTCTGGGATGGGGATGTATTTTTTTTAATAAACACAGCCTCAATATCCATCTATCAAAATTAGTTAGCTTATGATTTTTATACAAAACCTTGTCTCCTAGAGTCAAGGAATCAAGATAATCTATCGATGGACTGTTTGGACTAACTTGCTATTAAATTTCTCTATAATTTGATATATTTGTGCTCCGTTTTCTTTCATTTTTAGTTGTGTTTATTAAATCTAGCAAAGTTTTTGGCTTATAATTCAAAACTTTATCAAATGGGTAATCATTCCCAGAAGTCAAACAGGTATTACGATAATTGAACAGGAAATAATCAATTCTGTCATTGAATACTAATTTTTGCACACCGTTCTGAATTATATTTTGGACGCAGAAGACAGGTCTCAACTTTATGCACAGGTATTATTTGGTTGATATTTTTTATAAATTCGTTCAATATGCTTTTAAGCTTCCTACTTTGGTACCTATTTAATTGAAAACATAAAAAAATCATCGAATGAAATGCTTTTCAAATGAAGAGAATATGAATCAAACTTCGGACACCATTTATAAAAAAGTCAAATTTCGGACAGATTGAATTCAAACTTCGGACACTTTATTTTGTATTTTTTTGAACGAAAATTACATCACCGTTCTGAATCATATTTCGGACAGCTTCATATTTCGGACAGCTTCATATTTCGGACACTTTTTATAAATAACTTGAAATGCTTAATTCCTTGATAATACAGGGTTTTCCATTTCGGGCTTCCGAAAGTATACAGCCCTGCGCTGACAACCGTTTGACATAGCTGTCAACCAAAGCGTCATATCGTTAGTTGAATGTCTGCCATTTTACAATATGGATCGTTTTAGCATCGCACAACGTGTTAATTTTGTTAAATTATACTATAAAAATGATGAAAAACCGGCAAATGTTTTTTGAGCATTACGGACGGATTTTGGTCGTCATGGACGGCATACAGAGCACACAATCGCTAATGTAGTGCGTAAATTCGAACAAACTGGATCCGTAGCGGATATTGTGAAACCTGTGCATCATCGTAATGTGCGTTCGGCCGAAAATATTGCTGCTGTTGCTGCCAGTGTGGAGGGTGACCCGAATGTTTCGATTCCACGGCGTGCTCAGCAATTGGGCTTGTCAAACACATCATTGTGGCGAATTTTGCATTTGGACTTGCACCTACATCCAAATAAAGTCCAACTGGTACAAAAATTAGAGCGTGGTGACCATGGAATGCGTCGGGCATACGTGAACGAACAACAGCAGCAAAATGCTGAATTTTCGCATCAAATTTTCTTCAGCGATGAGAGGCACATTTCGAGCTCGGTGGCTATGTGAACACCCAAAATTTCCATATGTGGGGCTCAGAAAATCCACACGTGATTGTTGAGAGGCCATTGCATCTGCCAAAAGTCACTGTTTGGTGCGCATTATGGTCTGGTGGAGTCATCGGGCCTTATTTATTTGAAAATGAGGACGGCGAGACGGTAACTGTGAATGGTGAGCGCTATGGTCGCATGTTAACCGATTTTTTTGCCACAAATTGAAGATACGGATGACATGTGGTTTCAGCAGGACGGCGCCACGTGCTACACAACACGACCGAACATGGCCATATTGCGAACGAAATTTGAGGGACGCATAATTTCGCGTTTTGGTGATGCCAATTGGCCGTCCAGATCATGCGATTTGAACCCGCTAGACTTTTTTTTGTGGGGTTATGCGAAAGACCATGTCTATGCCAACTCTCCGCAAACTCTTGAACATTTGAAAGACAACATTCGTGAAGTTATGACCGAGATACCGCCTCATATGTGCCGAAAAGTCATCGAAAATTACCTGTTCCGGATCAAGGTGTGCGAGGAAGCCCTAGGTGGACATTTGAATGATGTTGTATTTCACACATAATGACATAAACCAAACTTTAATTTGAAATAAAAGTTTCATCGAAATTCGAATTCTGAGTGTGTTTTATTTAAATTTACTTTCGGAATTAAAAGTTGAAAAACCCTGTATAACTGAATGGGTTACTCTAAAGAATCAATCGTGATAATAATGTCATAGTTATATCATTATGACATTGAGCATTTCAAATTATTTATAAAGAGTGTCCGAAATATGAAGCTGTCCGAGATATGATTCAGAACGGTACACTTGATATATTTTATAGTGAACTGCGACACACTTATCAAGCAATCACAGGAACCTGATAACGATGATGAGAACTGATGAAACACGAGAGAAATTTATATATTTATGAAGAGGTAAATTCTACGTGCTCATGCGAAGCAAATGTCAAACACAAACGATAATGAGTGGATTTTGGATTTTCCATCTTGGATTTGAATTTTTTTGATCTACTACGTTCTAATAGCACTTTCATTTGATACCCATATTGAAGGGGTATTGAAAAAAAAAATTCACGGTGATCGGTCATCGGATCGGTGATCGGATGTGATTTTTTTTTGTAAATAACTTTGTTCTACTAGTCAAGCTCTTTTATTTGGTACTCATATTGATGAGGTTTTTTTTAAAAAATATATAAGGCGCCATTTTGTGGTGGCATCCATTTTGAATTTGAATTTTTTTATAAATAAATGTGGTCTACTAATCAAGACCTTTTATTTGATAGCCATATTGAAGTGGTTATGAGAAAATATATGATCCGCATTTTGAATTTGCATTTTTCAAAAATAACTGTATTCTACTAGTAATGCCCTTTCATTTGATACCCATGTTGATATGATTTTGAAAAAAGTCACAGGAGGGTTGTGTCCGAGACACGACCGCATAGTTGACGTAAGATTCCGCTAGACTATCTGTTGATTTTGGATATGTTTGACGTATTACATCGTTAAACTCTTTGATAATGATTTGGTGGCCCTGGTAAGGACCGTTTTGTTTGGTTGTTGGGTATTGTGTGTTCGCTCCAACAGCATTTATCAAGTGATGATGACAGAATGATGGTAACCAGTAGTTGGATGGTGCGTATCAGATAAAAGATACCGAGGTGGAACGATATATGATGAAAACCGGTGATTTCAGCCACGCGGTTGGCAACAAACGTCTTCCATCTCGACGCACCGCCATAAATCCATGCTAGTGCCACTGTGGAGTCCGAATAAGCTCGTATTTCGATGAAAGGGGTTGAGATTGCCGTGATAACGCTCGCCATCAGGCGGGCCAAAATCACCGCCGCACACAGTTCCAGGCGAGGTAACGTGGTCCGTCCATTTCCGATAGGCGCCAATTTAGATTTCGCGCACAGCAGATGTGATGATGTGTTTCCTCCTTCGACAGCAGCTCGAATGTAGACGCACGCACCCATGGCTCGCTCTGACGCATCACTGAAGCCGTGCAGATAGATTCTGGTCGGTTGTTGAACGCCGATCACTCGTCGAGGTACCTGTAAGTAATTGAGATCGGAAAGGCTTTGCTCAAATGAAAACCAATTTTGAACAAACTCACCGGGGAGAGTTTCATCCCAGTCCACCCTCAGTTCCCACAACTGCTGCAGGATCAGCTTCGCTCTGACGATGATTGGGGCCAGCAGCCAAGAGGGTCGAATATGCAGGCGATTTGCGAGAGCAAAATCCGCTTTGTAGGCTAAAGGATCTTGTTCGGTGTGTTGGAGAACTGGAACTCGTCGCTGCGTGGCTGCCAGTGGATGCCGAGGGCCTTGATGGTGCGGGACTCGTTGATCTCGATGGATGATTTCACCTCTCTGTCTTTCGCCGGAATGTCATTTAGAATAGCTGTACTGTTCGATGCCCACATCCGTAGATGAAAGCCACCGGATGCATACATTGTTGTTAATTGTTGACGTAGTAGGATTGCTTCCTCTTCGGATTCAGCGCCCGTTAAGATGTCGTCCACATACGTGTTTTTCTCCGCTTTTCCTACTGCTACTGGATACTGCCTACGATGCACGTCTAATAGCTGCTGCACACATTTAGTCGCCAGATATGAAGCACTTTTCGTCCCGTAGGTGACGGTGTTTAGGCGATATTCTTTTACTACATCGTCGCTAGACCATCGCCAAAGGAACCGCGGGAAATCACGATCCGCTTCGTGGATTTGGATCATGCGATACATTTGACGGGAATCGGAATCGGAGAACAATGTCGACTATTGAGTCTTGCAGAACGGGACCACACATCAGCATATCAAACACGACGCGACATTTCGTGGTGGAGCTATTCTCCTTAACCACACAGTGATGGGGAAGGTATACGGCAACTCTCGGAGATGCTTCTTCGGCAAGTGTCATGTGACCAAGTTCACAATTTTCCGAAGAAAGGCATGGTACTCCTGTTTCAGGTGCGGGTTTCTTTGCAATTTTTTCTCGATTTGAAACAAACGCTTTTCAGCTGTTTGTCTGGAGTCTCCAAGTTGACTCGGGGGATGAAGGAACGGCAAGCGAACAATAAATTTTCCAGTGTCGTCACGTTTGGTTTTTGTGAAAGTGATCTTCACACAATTTTTCCTCCTCGCTGAAGTGGGGCGTAGATGTGCAGCATTCCTCTAACTCCCAAAATCTACGCAACTGATGATTGAGGTTATCGTCAGAGGTGGTCAACAAACACGTCGAAGACTTCGTGTATGGTGAGATGGTGGGTTTACGATAGCGACCAGCAACCACCCAACCTAGCTTGGTGTTCTGCAAGGTTGGTAGATCGCCATCAGGACTCAGGATGATCTTTCCAGGCTCAAGCAACTGGAAGAATAATTCAATGCCGAGGAGCACGCTGATTTTACCTGGACGGTGCAACACTGGGTCGGCTAGGTTGATTGAATGCGGCATGGGCCAACCGTCAATGTTCGCTGGTTTAACAGGAAGCGTTTTAGTGATTGTTTCTAACACCATACACGGAACTGTGGTGCGATAGTCCGTGCATCGGGATGTTATGACGATTGGCGTTTCTGATCCGTCAGTGGCATGGCTGTATCATTGTGAACAATGGTTGACGTGTTCGCTCCAGAGGCCATTCTGTCCGCCATCATATTCAGCAGCTCGGCATGTTGCTGTGAGAGTTGGCTGATTATGGCACTAGGCGACGACGATCGATCTCCCACGTTGTTATCGTGATTTCTCAACTCTTTTAGCACTTTTGATAACCGATTTTTCAACGCGATATAAACCTTTTCTACACGGCATTGATGCTGCACAGCATCATCGTACAATTCGTCGTTATCACTCACGTCCAAAATTCTTTTGTGCACTGAACAATAGGCACTCCAAATATCACCGAGAACGTCGAATTCTGTTTCTATCTCGATTTCTTCAGCCGTTTCTGGCCCTAATTTTGCCACCATATCGGACACACGCTTGAGTCGTGGATCAAGTGATTTTCTCTCACGGATAAGCTTTTCCATCATCGAACAGATCACTCACTGTTTCGCGGATTGGAAACGATTGCGGGCGAAAATGCCAAAACACGCGATAGCGATGGATAAAAACTGCGCGGTTCACGACGGATATTCCCGCGATCCGGTTCGAAGGACCAATTTATGTGTTCTCGAAGGATAAAAAAAGCGCGAAAAGCGACCGATCGGACGGAAAGAAAAAGACACGTGCCGTGTAACTATTGGAATTCAACTGTTTCATTCGCTTATCAGCTCTTATATAATTATCAAATTAAACAATGAAGTTGTAAGAATGTATTCAGCATTGTTATCATGCACTATTGTGCTATAATGATAGCAACACAATAGTTGCCACGGATAGTGAGGGTTCACATCCTTATTTTCCGTCACAACATCTCTGTTGGAGAATACATTTCGATAGGAACAAAACTTTCATGTATTTTCAATGCCGATTACCCCCAGACAGCTTGGTTTTAATGTCTCTGTTAGAGGCCCGCAAAAATTTTATCAATCCATCATGAAATGACTGAGCAATAAGCATTTGAAATTGGACAATTTTCACGATGTGCTCGATTTTAGATTTTCAATTTGTACCCCAATATGTTCCCGAAAGACGTAATCCTACGTCAAAAAATTTTAAATGGCACTATTTTGTGGTGCCGGGCATTTTGGATTTGCATTTTTTATAAACAACTGTATTCTACTAGTCAAGCCCTTTCATTTGATACCCATATTGTTGGGGGTTTTGGAAAAACCGATATCGATGAGGTTTTGAGAAAATATGTCATTCGCCATTTTGGATTTTCACTATCGTGGAATACGCAGTTTTAGAATGACTGCAAAGATAAAGCTGTGTTCCAAATTTCAAATCAATCGGTCAACAAGAAGGGGGTCAAATTTGTATTCATGTGAGACAGCGCTACAGACAAAGTTACAAAGTTACAAAGCTTCAAAACTACAAACGTAAGTACAAACGGGTGAAGGTAAATAAAACCGTTTCAAAACCGAACAGATTCTGAATCAGTAAAGACGCGGCTATCGCATGAACCTCGGAAAAGTAAAAAATATCTTATTTAACAAAACGGCGGCCGTTTGAAAAACAAAATGCGATTTAAAAGGTTTTTTCTTACGTTTCCCGATTTTTTAAAAATATTGAAATATTGAAAATTTCACTTTTCAGAGGTTCATGCGATAGAGAGATGCATACAGATTGTATTTATATGAATTGGACATGAATCGGTTCAGTAGAACTTGAGATGAGTGGCCAAAAAATCAAAACTTGAGGTGCTTTGAGGCACCCCTAAATCATATACGATTGAGCTGAAACTTTGCACAAGTCATATTTTTGGACCAATAAACAAAATGTGCATGGTCGGTTTTTGAAATTCTTTGATGCTTAATTAGTTAAAATCGACACATCCGGAAAATTTGGATAGATTTTGAGAGGGTGCTGCAAGCCCATTAGATTATTTGGCGCGCAATCAGTCTCTATTATTTTCGAAGGATTCAAATCGCTGAAAATTCGCTAGAACGAATCAACGTGTAACATCGCTACTGTAACGTGCGCCGGTACTGAATTTCTGAAGTCACCGAAAATATGAATAAAAATGTAGGCATATCGACAGACACTGGTACAGCTAATCTTTACCATATGTTGAAGAACACGAGCGAATGTCACAGATGCGCCACTTTACGAGAACATAAGACCTTTCCCATAAACAATCACTTTTTTATGCGTTTCAAAAAATATCACACTCTCTCACTATTGCGAGCAACGAATCGAGCAAAAGACTAAAAGTCCGATGAAAATGGCACACAAAAAGCTCGCTCGTACTTGCAAAAAGATTAAACACATGTATTCGCTGTAATCCACTTCCCTCCGCGCGTTGCTCCCTTTCTGGCGGTGGTGATATGGAAAAGTCAGCCACACATCCACAGAAAAAAAAACCACACAAATCCTTACAATAGATTTCTTCTCTTAGCTTCCTACGAAATTTATCACATAAAGTGCCCCTCACTTGTGAGCCTTTTGTCGGAGGAAACTATTATACGTGCGGAGCAAAAATGAATCCGGCCACAGGGGGGGTGGCCCGGATGAAATGGTGGGGAGGGACCCGCCATGAGGGCGGTTTACGGAAGTTTCCTCGGGATGTGAAATATCACTTCAATATATCATGCAACAATTGTCGCTACATCCATTTCTTGTTCCGTAAGATGATATCTAGTCGTTTCTGGAGCTGAATTTTTCATCTCTGTGCTTCGTCCCCCACCTCGTGCTGGCTATCCGGTGGAGACGAGAATTTGACGGATGGGTTGAAATTTTTCACATCAAAAAGTGTGCTTCAAGATCTCGGGGTTTTTTTTCGAACAATTTTTTCCTTTAATTTCAGCTCCTTTTTATCTCCCAAGACTAATGTCATTCGATCTTGTCTTTTCTTTCCAATTAATTTCAGATCATTCCCAGTGGTGAGAGTGCGAGTGTGTGTGTGTGGGTGCGCGAGGGTGAGTGGATAAACCAGGTGAGCCACAATGAATCCGAGGGGGTGGTGTGCGTATCTGGTCCACTCGGTGATGCTGCTCTGTGTGATACGAACACGTCCCGGTACCGATGGGTGGAAGCTGGACAATCGAAACATTTTATACACCAATCAGGATATCTCGTACGAGTGCCCCATCAACACGATGTGCCGATGTGCCAGTTTGCCGAACGAGACGGCACTGCTGGAGATTAACTGCAACGAGGTGTCACTGTACAAATTTCCAGGTGAGTGACGCATTGTAAGTTTCTCTAAATACAGCTTACGCTAATGATGTTTCGAGACGGGGTGAAGGATTGGCGCTGACTTCAGTCACTTACCCCCATTGAAGGTGACTTTCTCGGAACGACTCGTAAGTGGCGTTTTATGTTCTCGTGCTCCCAAACTGCCTCGGAAGAGGTTACTGTCACGTTTTTATTTTCACATCAGTTCACGTCCCACCTTACGTCTGCTCTGTGCGCTGCACTCAACAGGATGGCCATTCGTCGTTGCCGAGGGCGCGAAAGTCGTATTTTATTTGTGATCCGACTGTGAATCAAAACAACAAAAGTAGAAGAAACTAAAGTAAAAACACAAGTAAAAATGTGCAAATCCGAGCTGCTTGTTTTGTCACTCGCTGCTGTCACGCTATCCGAAAGGCAACAAATAAAAAGAAAGAAAATAAAAACAATATAAGAAAAACTGGAGAAAACGGTTGGGAAAAGTTTGTGTCAACACTTGACACGCAAGGTAGGAGAACACCAGAGAAGATTTTTCGCTTGTTCGCTCGGAATGGATGCCAACTCGGGTGCAAGCACAGCCGGGAAGGTGAACTGTGACGGGCAAGACTAATGTTGTGGGTGTGGTGAAATCCGCAGCGCGTGGAACACGTGACACGGCTGGCAAGACGAATGAACGATCGATGCTCATTAATTTTGGATGTGTAAGTTAATTTTTCAAGTCGCGATAGCATGGCGAGAGATTATGATCTGCTATTGATAAGGAACGAACAAGAGCGCTTTACTTCCCATGCTTTGATTACATTCGATTTAATCCGTTTCTTTGGAAACAACACCGCCCCCCGTCGACTTCCCGCCGTTCGCAAATATTGTGATCAAGCCAAATAATGAAGCGGTTATTCCGGAAGCTTTGTTCGAAACTCCGAGCGCACGGAGAAGAGTACGATACGAAGGATTAAGGATAAAACTTTCCAATATTTCTTTCTTCTGTGAGCTCCTGAATCCATGCTGCCAACTGTTCTATTCGTGGAAGAGAACATTTGTTCATGCACAGAGAATAATCCCCCCGGTTCAATAGCGATAAATCTAAAATCAATTCTGGAATATTGGATGATAATGGAACAAGGATATAGTGTATTAAACAGGAGATTAACAACTATAGGAGTATGGAAAACATCGTTGATGTTACGTTCAACCAAGTTTAAACAACACCATCTCATGCGATGATTGGTAGTGGAATGATGATGATTTGTATATCCTCTTTTTCATCTTATGCCTACGACTATTTTGCATTTCCGAAACATTTCCAAAAAGTGAGCCAAATGAAGTTGATAGATGATTAGATATGGTGAACGAGTTTTTGCTCTTTTTGACTCGTTCCAAATTGGCGGACATACACTTTCGAATGAGTTCATAACCTCAATGTAATCCATAATCGAGATAAGCTGAAAATCCACGGCGATGTATCAAATAGTGTATCTCCAACATTTTTTGTATAATATTTTTAATTCATTCATCTCTCTTTTTAAAAGCATAATAGCGCTAAGAAACGTGCGAAAGTGATATCACGTTGTAATTATACAGGGTTTTCCAACTTTAAATTCCGAAAGTAAATTGAAATAAAACACACTTAGAATTCGAATTTCGATGAAACTTTTATTTCAAATTAAAGTTTGGTTTATGCCATTATGTGTGAAATACAACATCATTCAAATGTCCACCTAGGGCTTCCTCGCACACCTTGATCCGGAACAGGTAATTTTCGATGACTTTTCGGCACATATGGGGCGGTATCTCGGTCATAACTTCACGAATGTTGTCTTTCAAATGTTCAAGAGTTTGCGGAGAGTTGGCATAGACACGGTCTTTCGCATAACCCCACAAAAAAAAAAAGTCTAGCGGGTTCAAATCGCATGATCTTGACGGCCAATTGGCATCACCAAAACGCGAAATTATGCGTCCCTCAAATTTCGTTCGCAATATGGCCATGTTCGGTCGTGTTGTGTGGCACGTGGCGCCGTCCTGCTGAAACCACATGTCATCCGTATCCATATCTTCAATTTGTGGCAAAAACAAATCGGTTAACATGCGGCCATAGCGCTCACCATTCACAGTTACCGTCTCGCCGTCCTCATTTTCAAAGAAATACGGTCCGATGACTCCCCCAGACCATAATGCGCACCAAACAGTGACTTTTGGCGGATGCAATGGCCTCTCAACAATCACGTGTGGATTTTCTGAGCCATATACGGAAATTTTGGGTGTTCACATAGCCACCGAGCTCGAAATGTGCCTCATCGCTGAAGAAAATTTGATGCGAAAATTCAGTATTTTGCTGCTGTTGTTCGTTCACCCAATCGATCGTATGCCCGACGCATTCCATGGTCACCACGCTCTAATTTTTGTATCAGTTGGACTTTATATAGATGTAGGTGCAAGTCCAAATGCAAAATTCGCCACAATGATGTGTTTGACAAGCCCAATTGCTGAGCACGCCGTGGAATCGAAACATTCGGGTCATCCTCCACACTGGCAGCAACAGCAGCAATATTTTCGGCCGAACGCACATTACGATGATGCACAGGTTTCACAATATCCGCTACGGATCCAGTTTGTTCGAATTTACGCACTACATTAGCGATTGTGTGCTCTGTAGGCCGTCCATGACGACCAAAATCCGTCCGTAATGCTCGAAAAACATTTGCCGGTTTTTCATCATTTTTATAGTATAATCACGTTGTGCGATGCTAAAACGATCCATATTGTAAAATGGCAGACAGTCAACTAACGATATGACGCTTTGGTTGACAGCTATGTCAAACGGTTGTCAGCACAGGGCTGTATACTTTCGGAAGCCCGAAATGGAAAACCCTGTATATTCACGAAAATTTAATAGTGATCAATTAGCATCGTTAGATATATTGTGTGATTACGTTCGATTACCTGTTTCTAGACTAAAAATAGCTATGATTCTCAGGAATCTTATGTAGATTATGAAGTACAAATGTCTCGATTAATTCAACAACAGAGAGATGTCCCGTAAAAAGTGCAGAATGATAGTGTATTGCCTCTCGCGAGAGTTGTAATAATGCAATTTCAAAACGCCTACTTGAAAGCCTTATCAATAAACTTCCGAGAATACAAGCTGTGTTTTGGTTTGAAAACCGTCGGAAGGAGTCTTTTATTTAGGCTCTTTTGACGTAGAACTACGTCTTTCATTAAGGGTGCCAAATCAGAAAACAGGTCACGTTTTTATGAAATAAAGTTAACGTTAATAACTATTTTTGCCGCGAACGGATTTTGGCGATTTACATACTAAAGGAATCAGAAATTCCGTAAGATTTGTTTAATATGCTAAACATTAGAATCCCTTGGTTTGTAAATGGTTAAAATTCATGAAAACTTTAAGCGTTTCTATTTTCCCATACATTTGTTCTATCCATTTGTGTGCTTTCCCGAACAGAGCTGTCAATAACGAGCAACTTATCGACGACCAACGGAGGGGAAATCGTAGGATTCAAAGTCTCCGTGAGCAAAGGAAAAGTAGAAGAATGAAGGGGAATACTTGCCTAGAGTATAAACAGTGGATCTCGCTGAGACAAATAAGAGGCGAATGAACTTCAAAGTTTAAAGCCTCTTAAAAACAAACAAAGAAAGAAAGAATGAGACAAACTTTCATTCGGCATCGGACTGTTGAGCAATCCAGTTCACTTTGCTTTCGCTGCGCTTCGATCTAAGATTGGACCCCACCAGTGGTAATCCAACTTGGATATCGTCGTTTGGTTTTTCTGTTTTTCGCGTTATTCGTATCGTGTGTTTTTTTCCGCGTCATAAATTTGACGCTTCGCGTAGTGTGTGATGAGTAAGAAGAAGAGGAATGCAGGCTTGAGCCCTTTAAAAAACGAACGCATTGCCAGGGGCAATAAAATTTCGATCGCTCGCTCTTGACAAACTCATCAGCGAATTCGCATTGATGGGTGTTACAGCAGAATACAAGCTGTGTGGCATAATTCAGTCTTTTTTCCAAGCAGTTAACATAGTTTGTTTTCCGTCATCATAAGCGCTTCGTTGGTGCCTTTGAGAATGCATCAATGCATTAAACTGACGTTATGGCGAAGCAAGCGTTAATGTTGTGCGCCGAAAAATTATTTGGGGAATACCAAGCATCTTGAATGTCTTACTGGAATGTTATAAGTTATTTGGATTCGCGTGCCAGTCGCAAAACTGCCTTCAACTAGGATTGCATTTGCGCTAATATTGACCATAATGAAGCATTGCTACTGCTACTGCTCGAAAAGGTTGTTATTAACAAACAGAGTTTACTTGTTTAGTCACCAAGAAAGTGAATGACATTCTGGAATTTTGTATGTGATTAGGTTTCGCTTGCCAGTAGCAAAACTTCCTCCACTAAGGGTGACAGCTGCGCTTCTCTCGAGCATGAGAAAGTAATGCAACTTTTTTCGATGCCAGTAATATTAACAGAAGCGTTTCTTTTGAGAATAGCGTAAAATGATGAGAAGTATTTATATTCCTAGTAGTTTCAAGCCACCAATGTATGGCTCTGTATGCATGCTATGGCGAACACTTGTTTGGCGCTTGGTTTACGTTGAACGATGCCTAGAGGTGCGATTCCTTTGAGGCAATACTAAATAACATGTAGCATGATATTTGATACTTGCAAGTGTTGTCATTGTTGTTGTTTCCATGCGGTGCCAAAGATAGATTGATGTTATTATGAGATGTGGAATAATGGTGCTGGTGCAACATGTATATAATCGAATCTATTTCAATTGCGAAAAAGGCCACCGGAATAGCATTCGAGGTATGAAATGAATTGCGACATACGATCAGCTAGTATATTGTTTTGCGAGGGCATGGATGAATCATCAATCAATTATCGTCAACTGATTCTACAATGAAAAATCCATTTCAGAGATTATTCTATTAAACAGTTGTTTCTAAAATTTCACAACATCATAGAATAATATCCGAAAGTATGAACAAGCGACTTATATAAAATAACAGTGTAGTTCTACGTCAACAAGGCGGTCGTATCTTGGACACAACCTCCTATAATTTTTTTATTCTTCAGGTGCGAACATGGCTTAACATTCCCACCTCCTATGTATTTCGTACATTCTTGTCGGCAAGTTTCTCTATATGCTTTGCCCAAACTCGTTCACTTCATTTTCAAGCAAATTCGTGCATTTTTTCAAGCGATTTCTTGCAATAAATTCTCAAACCACCAGAGATGCCAGATTTACAGATATGTTTGTAAATTCACAGACATATCTGTAAAAAACTTTTTATTTTTGTTGCAGACTTTTTTGGATATAACAATATTTCACAGGTTTATGAAAAATGAGAGGCTCTATTCATCACATCAAAGATATTTGACTCACCGTCTGACATTTTTCCATAGTTTAAATACATAAACAGTTTTCATATTTTGTTTATATCAATACACATGACGTTAGTCCTATTTTTTGAGTCATTCATGTAAAACGTTATGTTATGTAAAATATCCTCATCTTTCAAGAAAAATATAAAAAGTATATCGCCCTCTAGTCCAAAGCCATGAATACAATAAAAACAAATACTATCGATAATTGCGAAAATAAATTCCATTTTTTGCAAGTTCAATATTTTTTATTAAACAGCTAGCTCATTGGCCTACTTCAGATATGTCGCTAATCTAAACCGGCTCAGTGGTTCTGAAGTTTGAAGTTTTTTTTTTGAAAAAAGTCAGTTTTGGAAAAAATATTTTTCGGACCACCCCTAACGAAAAAAATAAGAAACACGGGTCTAATGTTTGCAATAAAGAACAAAACTACCACTGAGAAACACTATATCGGTTTGGCATGGAATTAGAGATGCGCAAAACAGTTCATTTCAGAGAGCGGCTCAGAGCCGTGCGCTCAATGAAAAGAGCCGGCTCATTTGAGCGGCTCGGCGGCTCTTTTCAAGAAGAAGTTTATTCGGGACGTAAAAAATTAAGCTTGAAACAATAATTAGTGCAGAGAATAGAAAAAATTATATTTCACAGAAGGTTTTCTCATATATATTTCTATTAAAAAATCTTCATTAAACATTTTGATTTATGAACATTATTTTTTCAATGTTTCCTGACGTAAGTCTACTACGTCTTTCACTACAAACTTGTCCTGCTTTCGAAAAAAATCGCTCACATGGTACTGAAGTCGCCGGAATACATAATATTTTCAAAGCAATTTCGTAGAGCCGCGGATAGATAAATTTCCTTTCCTCCCACCAAAGCAAAGGGTCGCTTGTTCTCAGCAAATATGGCTCCACTAAATATTTATCTAACTCAGCTATTGCAGCAGCTTCTGGATCATGTGGAGCTTGAAGATTGCCAACCAATGCATCAAACTCCTCCCATACAGATGACCGCGCTTCATCACCAACGATTGGTGCTGGTTCTGCAGGCGTGTATTCTATGGATGTCATTTTTAGCGTCCTTATCAACGACTGGTATGCATTGTTGTACTTTATATTATCCCCAAAACCTTGCTGCTTGAAGCGCGGATCTAGCAGTATTGATTGGGCTACCAATTCGTCTGACTCAAGATCTGCAAATCGTTTTACCAGCTCCGAAATCAATTCATTACATAGCTTTTTTATAATCACGGGAACTGATCATCATGACGAACATGAACATGACGAATCATCAGTCGGGAGATTTGATTGTTGAAGGAACACGCTCAATGCTTGATTTGCATCTCATTCCTACATCCCGAAGGCAAAATCCACAGCGTAACTACTCCCATCTCTTTCATCCTGTACTTGAAGAGGATTGTTAGAATGAGAATCAATCGTTAGGTTCATTTATTCATTTCTGTTTACACTCTCGTTGATCACATTCGTGATGACAGTGGTACAGTGTCGGCGTCTGGTGGCGACCTTTAATTCGGGTCCCAAACTCGATAGTGTAATTTCTGTCAGATCATCAGGAACGAAGGCAATTTAAAAATCATAACAATTGAATGAAAATTTCTACATCATGTTATTTAACTACTCGAAACACTAATTCCTGACTATAACGCTATACATTCCCGACATTTTTATAGAAACTTTCCATTAGAATATAAAATTGCCTTCAAACACAATTTTCGTATGAGAATTTTTCACCACCTGCAAAAAAGTGTTTTTCATTGCAATAGAATACTAATTTTGTCTATACGGAAAAGTTAATTTTCATTCATAATTTCAATTTTAAAAACGTGTTATTATTATTATTATTATTTATTATTATTATTATTATAGAGTCATGGCACTTCTCAGCATTGAGCTGGAATATTCATCAGTGAGATGGCCCACCGGGACCGGCGGAAGAATACTCGCACCAACAATCTTATTGAAACCATCGTTCCTTGTCCCAATGATTTCTTCCAGCTCCACCACATTCGAAATTGTACGGAACGCCATTACCTAAGGCTATTGCGAACGGAAACGTAGCTTTTCATCAATATTTTATAGATTTATCGATGCATATAAATATTCACAATAGGAAATGCAAAAACAAATGAAAAAATCTTTCGAAGTAAATAATCTTGAATGCACTGCGGTCGCAGATTTTTTGGTTATTAGTCAACAGAAACAAAATGTCATTATTTGATCTATCGACAATTTTATTTTTCCACCAATTTTGTCTATAGGAGGTTTAATCGAATGGTTTTGTCCTACATCACAATGTATGTTTTTTTCATCGAAGAAGTGCTGTGGTATTTTTGCATTTTATTAGGTTTCTTTTATTGAAATTGAAACTTCTTCCGTACTTCATTGCTTGAAATCGAATTTATTGCCCAATAAAGTTATTCGAAATTAAATTGATGGTATTTGGTAGCTAAGAAATTAAGCTATCATTTGGTGCAAAAACTTTATAATATGATTGCTTCCCAAAGACATGAAAAATTATTAATGTTGCTGTTAGATTTTTCGAACAGCTGGTCGTTAGCTGGCTAACAAAGACGTTGTAACAAATGAGCTCTTGTAGCAAACATATTATTGAAAAATAAGTAGAACAAACTTATGTTAAACGGTTTCATTGTGATTCAACATAAAAACAAACAAATAATGTACTGAAAGCTAAGAAATTATTAGACAAGTAACCTCTTCCTTCATTAACCCCTTGGCCTATGATTGAATTTCCAAAATAATGGACCAAATGCAAACAATTCGATGGGTCCACATCGAATAATTTCACTACTTTTCTGAGCGTACTAGCGCCCTATGATATGCAAGTACACCACGAGTAAAATTCGATTTTGTAGGTGAAAGGGTTAATCTAGAAGAGATCGATATTGACCCCTTAGGGTAGAATGTTACATGAACCAACCTGTAATAAGAATGACAAATATTTTAGTAGAAATATTAATGTTGTAATTTGTATTAATAATTATTAATTACACTTGATTTTTACTGAATTTTATGCCTATAAGTATTTTGTATGAACGAGAAAAGGATAAAATTTTTAGAGAAATTTGGCTATAGAGGTCGATGATATCACTTCATTCTATAAAGGGGTCTCTTGCTCAAAATAGTCTGAGAATCCCTTATATAAAACATTAATGAGACTCAAATAAAATCGTTGAGTATATGATGAAACCATAATCCGATGCCGTCTTGGATTTTCATGTTACATAAATATACTAGTCAAGTCCTTCCATTTGATACCCATATTGATGGGGTTTTGAAAAAAATACATATTTCGCTATTTTGTGATGGCGGCCATTTTGAATTTCCATTTCTCATGAATAACTGTGTTCTACTAATCAAGCCCTTTCATTTGATACCCATATTTATGGGGTTTCAAGAAAATATGTAATCCGCCAACATTTACAAACATACAAACAGCCAAATAAAACCTATTAAAAAGCAGCATGGGAAACATATATTTCTTCCGCACTGCCGCAGGCCACGGTTCGTCAGAACGAGCATACGATCCACGGTTCATCACCAAAAAGCCGGCTCTTAAAAGAAACACGGTTCTTTTATGAACCGCGGTTCTTTTTTGAACCATAGTTCTCGAATGAACGGCTCTCAAATGAACCACGGTTCACAAAAGACCCACGGTTCACAAAAGTCCCACGGTTCACAAAAGACCCATGGCTCACAAAAGTCCCACGGTTCACAAAAGTCCCACGGCTCATTTAAGAGCCGTTCATTTGAGAGCCGTTCATTCGAGAGCCGCGGCTCATTTTTAATGAACCGTGGGTCGTACGCTCTTCCTGACGAACCGGCTTAAATGAGCGGCTCGTGAGCGCTCGCCCATCTCTACATGGAATGTATACAAAATATACATATACAAAATATACAATAATATACAAAAGACAAGCTTACGTGGAGGCGATCTGGCGTAGTGGTAACATCCATGCCTCTCACGCTAAAGGTCACGAGTTCAATTCTCACTCCCGACATTCTTCCAAAAATGGAAGTAAAAGTGACGAACCAGCCAAATGAGTTGAAAGTCACTGTAATACAGATAAAAAAAAAAAAACAAGCTTACGTGCAAGGCAATGAACAAAATATTAATGAATCTATGAAAATTAACGTTAAAAGACATTTCTACAGATCTGCACACTTTTACAGACATTTCCACATTTTTAACAGACTTTCACACATCTTTACCGGCTTTTTTTAAAATCATCTGGCAACTCTTCATTCCACTTTTTTCGAATATTTTCAAATCACAGGAGTAAACATTTACGTGACTGTGACTACTGTGACTTCGTTTGTTTTTATTTCGTTCGGAGAATTGTTATATCAGGAAATGTGGACATTAAAAATGCGTTGCTCAGTGGAGGGCTGCCCGAATACGAGTGAAAATGTTCGCGTTAGCCTTATCGTATACCCTCGGAAACATATTTACAAACGCGCTGGGTCGATTTTGGCGGAGACGACACACTAATTCCGAATAAGGGTTCCCGTATCTGTGGAGTAAGTACGATGATTCAATTATTGAAAACCAAAAGTGTAGCAAACCTTTCATACACATTTTCAGGTTTATCTTGATAGAAATACATCTTTACATTTCAACCGGAAAAGAAACCTCGTGAGAAACTGTAATGCCTTCTCCACAACTAAGCCGGTAGTTGACTCAGAAGATTACGTCCATCATCAACACGAAGCGCAGATTGCTGTACCGCTATATTCATCACCAGGCCTAGCGGTTCATAACTAAGCGAATTTCATTCGGTCAGCTTCACTAGCAAAGCTGTTTTCACCGACGTTAGAAAAAAACATCTCCAAAACATTTTCGCTTTTGCTATGTATGTACGTATCGAAATTCGCCAATGTCGAATTTTGCTCCCACATTAAAATCTTGGAGCGAACTAAGCGTTATTCGCAGGTTGTTTATGTTCTGTCAGGTTCTGATACCTTGCAATATAAGACGCTCTTTCAGAGATGCAATGGTCAATTGAAAAATTGACGGAAAAATGTAGTTCGTTCATTTTATAAGTTTAATTATTTTTGCCTTTGATAACAATACCTTATTCATAGTGTTGATTATCATAAGAAAAACAACACTCCTGATCCTTGGATCTTTTTTGACATTTCAATTGGATCTTTTCTGACAGCCGTTCTGATTCAGTCCGCACTACCTAGGGTACAATGCCATACGATAACGACTAATTTTTGGAAAGACAAAAATGCAAAAATGGTATGAGTTCAGAAAATAAACTATAAAACCAAAACGGATTATTTAATCGAAATGGTTTCTTGGGCAATGTTATAGATTAAAGTTTTGCAATTCTGGAAGAAGTACACAATAAAACAAACATTTTTTACCGAAAAAAAAAATTAAAATAAAGTTTAAAAATGAAATATCTCAAAAATATTTCTCACTTAAAAACTAAAGGGTGTGTCACATCAAATTGCATCACGGAAAAAACGCTGTAGAAATTTAATTTTTAGGAATTATATCTTCAGCTTTCGCTTCTAATCAGATAAGAGTGTATAGATCACGTTGGTCATGCTTCACTGTCAATTCGTAAATCGTAAATTTGGAAAAATGTCGTCGAACGAAAAAGAGCGTCGTGAATTAATCCTGTGCACTCATTTCGAGAATCCGGAGTTGTCTCATCGGGACATCGGTAAGATGCTGGGAATCGTCCAATCCACGGTCAGCAGAGTACTAAAACGATACTTCGAGAACCTAACCATCGACCGGAAGGTGAAGAACGGCAAAAATGGATGCTCCGTCAGTGAAAAAAATCACAAGCGCGTAGTTAAGCAGCTTAGACGTGATCCGAGAAGTTCGGTCCGGGATGTCGCCAATAAGCTGAATTTGTCAAGTTCATTCGTCCAGCGGACCAAGCAGCGGGAGGGCCTGCGTACATACAAGGTTCAGAAGGCTCCTAACCGCGACGAAAGGCAAAACATGGTGGGGAAGACGCGAGCCCGGAAGCAGTACACCGAAATGCTGACGAAGCCGCATTGCCTGGTAATGGACGACGGAACCTACGTCAAAGCGGACTTTCGTCAGCTGCCGGGCCTGTTGTTCTTCTCCCCAGAGGACAAATTCAGCGTTCCGGAGGAGATTCGCAAGCAGAAACTATCCAAGTTTGCCAAAAAGTACATGATGTGGCAAGCGATCTGCTCTTGCGGAAAGCGGAGCGCCCCCTTCGTGATGACCGGCACGGTAAACGGGCAGGTTTACCTTAAGGAGTGCCTACAGAAGCGCTTACTACCACTATTGAAGCAGCACGAGGGCCCGACCATCTTCTGGCCGGATCTCGCTTCGTGCCACTATTCAAAGGACGTGTTGGAGTGGTACGAAGTCAACGGGGTCACCTTCGTGCCAAAGGAAATGAACCCGCCCAACGCGCCGGAGCTTCGCCCAATAGTGAAATATTGGGCGATTATGAAGCAGGCCCTCCGGAAGAACCCAAAAGTTGTCAAATCGGAGGCGAACTTCAAGAGAAAATGGATTTCTGTTCAAAAAAAACTACAACCTGACGTTGTACAGAACCTTATTGACGGGGTAAAGAGGAAGGTGCGAGCATACGGGCTTGGGCTCGAAGTATGAATAAAAAGAAAATGCCAAAAGTTGTTTAATAGTTTTTATTTTACTGTCTAAAATTTTCAAAAGGATCGGTCTACTGGGCGAATTTCTACAGCGTTTTTTCCGTGATGCAATTTGATGTGACACACCCTTTATAATACCTAAAAAATTTTAGTCAAAGGATGAAATATATAAAATTGATTGCACTGAAAAAAATGTTATAAATTGAAATTAATTTTATTCAAAACCATATTTTTTTTAAATTCCCCAAAAAAATATATCAATAGTCCTAACAATTTTCAACTAGTCCCTTTTGCAAGGAAAAGTGTTTCTAACAACTACTTTCTCATGTAATGTTTATAAAAAATTACAACTAATTCTTGTTTTGCTTGAAGTCAAGATAGCTATATGGAGTATTTGACAAAGTTTTACATCTTATTCAAATATTAAGTTTTGTCGAAGGCGTCATCTTTCTATATTTTACAGTTTCTGGAATATATGGCATTTTTGTGTGCAAATTCATGAAAAAAAATAATGTTTTACTCGTAAAATTTTTGTGTGTGAACTCTTGCGATTGACATGTTCTTGACGTGTTTCTAAATAGAGAATGCTTGCAGAATATGTCGATCGCGACAATCTTCATACTAAAACATTATGATTCAAACATTCATAGTAATTTTTCAAAATAAGTGTCTAAAAGTTGTTGTTAGGAAAACTTTCTTCCTGTGGTAAATGTATGGGAAATTCATAAATATTTTTTTCAGAATTAGAAAAAAACAGAAAGAAAAATGAATTAGTATTTTCGAAATACTTTTTTTCTCAATGATTTTTTTTTTTCATATTGTTCGCGATTTTAAAATGAAAACATAAATTATTTCCTACATTTCATTCTTCAACCAACATTTTGTAGGTCTTATTGAGTTATTGAGTATAGGTAAGCGCTCACCAGCCGCTCATTTGAGCTGGTTCGTCAGAACGAGCGTACGATCCACGGTTCATTACAAATGAACAAAAGAGCCGCTTTTGGAAAGAGTCTCGATTCAAAAAAAAAGCCGCGTTTCAAAAAAGAGCCGCTCAAATGAGCCAGATTGTTTCAATGAACGAGTGGTTCTGAGCCGTTCACTGAAATCAACCGTTTTGCCCACCGCTAATTGAGTGAGAAATTTTTCGAAATTTTCAGTTTTTTTTTCACTTTTTTTTGAGAAACACAACTTTTGTAAATTAAAATTCAATATTTCTCAAAAACATGTTTTCTAGTTCTGAAAAAAAAGTATGAATTGCCCATACAATTACCAATAAGTCATCCATACATCGTGAAGAGGGCACTGCTAGAGGAAGAAAGTTTTCCTAACAACAACGTTTTCATGTTTTGCTTGAATAGTTACTATGAATGTTTGAATCGTTATATTTTTGAGTGAAGATGATCGCGATTGACATATTCTATATTTTTTTATATTCTATAGTTTGCAAACTTTTTTCTATTTAGAAACACCTCAAGAACATGTCAAACGCGTGAATTCACACACAACAATTTCACGAGAAAAATATTATTTCTTCATAAATGGCAGACATTACAGGAATTATAAAACAGTTGTCATTGTTGTCTTCGACAAAAGCTACTATTTCAATATGATCTATATGTACTGCTATTTTGTCTTCAAACAAAGTTAGGATTGGTTGTAGTTTTTTCAAAGAAAACAAGAAAAAGTTGTTGTGAGGAAAACTTTTCCCCTGAAAAAGTGCCCATCTTTCAATGTAGGGATGACTTGTTGAAAATTGTTTATATATTTCTATATATTTATATGTTTTTTTATGAGAATTCATAAAAAAATATGTCTTTGAGAGAAAAGGAACTTTGTAATTATTAATATCAGTTAGAGTTTGTAAATATTTGTAAGAAAACGTGCAAATTTTAAAATTCCAGTTCTAATCATTTTTAATTTTTCAGTTTATCAAATGGTCGGTGTTAAGTCCGAGGGGACCGCAAAATTGAAAATTTCGAGTTATTAATTACATTTGGTTAATCATTATGTAAGCTACATACCACATTTATCAGATTTGGAAAATCACGCATACAGCAGGAATAACGGATCGAAATTGTTATGATTGATAAACGAAAATCCCTCATAGTATGCAGTCAGAGCGGACCATGTACCATTTACCATGACGAAATGGCTCTATATCATGTGCAGACAGAGTGGACCATGTGACAATCATTTGTACATTGAATTTAAACAATATCCATGCGCCGAATTCAAACCAACAAAACATTTTCTTGAAGCTAATAGGTATCTTGTCGAAATGTGCTTAAACTCGTTAGTGTAAAATGTGCACATTCGGAGTATATTAAAAAATAAACTTGGTCCTCCCTTGGTCTTCAGTGTGAATGATCGCAAAATGTTCTATTTCAGAGTGCGATTTAGGTTGTAGCGATGACAGTGAATTCAAATTTGACGATTCTATTGACGAATACTGTCTAAGATGATTGAAAATGGGAAGTTTATGCTTAACATTTTTGCCGTGCAGTCATATTCATGCCAACAGCAGATGGCAGAGACTATTATACTGAACGCAAACAAATGTTTCTGCAATTCCGAACTCACAATCCTTCTTGCTTTCATTTCCATAGCAGAATGGCACACTTTGACTCGCAACTGTTAATTGATGGAGAAATATTTCGAAATTGTTCAGTCATAGTGAACCAACTCTTAAAAAATGCTTCATTTGGTTCAGTCAGAATGGACCATGTACGTATAGGCAGCCAAAAAACTGCATTTTTTGGCATGATACTTGATGGTTTTTTACAACTATCATACGTAAAATTATCGCAGAGAGTAACGAACATTTCTGAGAACAATATTGAACGAAAAAATTAAATGCTTTGAAATTTACAGAGCATTAAACTTTATGTAGTTTTTCTCGAAATCATAAAAATGTCACATGGTCCTATCTGACCTAACACCTACCAAATGATAAACCAGTTGTTGGAGACAATTGTCAAAAGTTTAGATTTTTAAAAATCTAGGATTTGAGATATTCTATCTTGAAATTAAATTTTTAATTTTTTCGATAATTTTTTTTTATTCAGTGTGTATTGTTTCCAGAACCGCACAATTAAAATCAATAACTTGCCTAAGACACCATTTCGTTCAAATACCCCGTAGTGGCGTTATATTTTATTTTCGGAAGTGATATCATTTTGCATAAACCCTTTTCAAAAATTGTTCCTAGTACCGAACAAGTTGGCAAAGTTTCAGCTAAATCAAAAATATTAAATTAAAAATATGCCTCACCTTGCCATTCGACATACACCATATAGTGCAATTCCAAACGAAATCGAACCAAAAATGCCGATTTTTAAAACTTGTATTTTTGATTCGAACGAAAAGTTGTATTCTGTTTGGGTTGGAGGAAATATGAGGTTTTCACAGCAAATAGGAATTTTTTGACTCAAATGTAACTTTCGAAAAGGGCGTACAGATTTTAGTAAGAGAATGGTTAATGAAATAGGAAACCCATTACTCGCGGTCGACTCGAGTGTAGAAGGGTGACACATTTTCATTAGGAAAATGAAAAAAAAAATTGCAATATCTAAAAAACATATTTGTTTTTTAAATTTTCATATAAAATAGGAGTAATGTAGAATATTTGAAAAATGAATACAAGATGGTAAAACTATTTTTGACGAACTTTGTGGAACATCGAATTTTTATGAATTTTCGAAACATCGAATGTTTGTATGTCAACAATCATTTTTAGGAACAAATTATGAATTCTGATGTGAATTAAAATAAAGAAGCTCTTCATCGATCTCCTTCTCAATGCAGTCATTCTCGAGATATTTGAAAAAACATTTCTAATTTATTGTCTTTTTGAATTTTATTTTTTTTTTTAATTTATATAAGTATTTTTTAATTTTTTCTACTGCCAATCGGGGTTTTACGGGGGTTTTTAACCCCTTCCTGTATTATTTAATACGTCACACATCAAGTGATTTCATTAGCCTGCTGAGCGTTCTAGGGCCCTATGTTATTCAAGTACCCACGAGTGAGACTCGATGTTATACGGGAAAGGGTTAAGATGTCAACTCTTGTTCACCCTCAGAACAAACATGCGTCTCCATTTATTGTAAGCGGCTCCACTGTTGGTGGAGACGCATAATGGTTTGGAGGCGAAATAATTCCAAACATTTCAGAAGAAAAATAAATTGGCTGCAGTGTTAGCGGATGTGGCCAAATATATTCATTTTCGAAATTTTGTAACATGTGAACCGTTTCACAGATTTTATTTTATTTTATTTATATTTTATTTATCAAATGAGAGTTATTTAAATGAAGTTACTTCGAAAAAATTACTTAAAAAAATCGTTTTCATACAATTCGATATGTCGATATTGGCGACCCTCTTGCTGATTGTATTTTTTAAGAAATCTAAGCCTTTATAAGGTCTAGGCAACTATATAGCCACCAACAAAAAAAATTACCAAAGATTTCTAAAGGTATATGGCAATACTCCATTTTTTTAGGGCTGCTAAAAATGTACGATATTAATTCAGGAGTCATTTTATGAAGAAAAGCAGCGATTTTACAGCACTTGCAGAAAAATCTGTTTAAGTTCGTTCAAAATTCAACAAGTGCTTTATTTAGGATCTCCTGTGTGAGATCCAGTGGCGTCGACAGGGAGGGCAAGGGGGGTACGGTCCACTCAGGGGAAACGATTTTAAGATTTTAAGTCTGTCATTAAAATGAAACATAAATTTCTACACTAACTCGAGAATTAATCAAGCAAATGAAACCAAATTAGGCAAATGGTGGTTTTAGGGTGCAATAAATGTTTCTATTATGGTTAGACACTCCACCCCCTCTCTAAGGGGGGGCTGCCAAACGAAGCACAAACTTCTGCATAACTCGAGAACTAATCAAGTACAATTTGGGATGTTAGACTTTTTGGGTGTGAATAATGTTTCTATGATGGTATGACACCCCTCCCTCCTCTGGAATGGAGAGGGGATCCCATAAAATTATTACACTTATTTTAACCAAAAATATTCCAACCAAACATGATAATTGAAAATTTTCGGAAAACTCCGAAGGAAAAAGGGAAAATTCGGAAAATTTAATTCCCATATGTTCTACAATTACATAGTGACAAGTGCTGTTAGTTGATGATGATGATGGTCCCGCCTCCTTCCCCTACAGAGGTTTGAGCAAGACGAGTTATCTAAAAGATAATTAATTTTTTTCAACATTGAAATCAGTTTAGCAAACATGAAAAACGAACTGATTTTATTTACAGATATAAGTTCAAAAAATTGCAATGTCCAAAAAACCCAATACTCAGTCATGTCCGCCACAGAGCCGATACGGTCCCGACGAGGCCCTTGCAGCCAAGTGGTCCACCAGATCACAAGTCCAACCGCCAGCCTTGTTTTAGATTGACTGTGAATACCCTCATTCAGAGAAATCGAGAAAATTTCCTTTACGAAAAATTCCTAGACCGGCACTTAAAAAAACTTTCAATTTAATATCCTTTATATCTGTGTCTCGCGCGCGACGCTCAAACTTTTGTAGACTACTTTTATTTTTTTTTAAACTAATACAACTATAAGAACGACAAAATAAAAATAGTAATAGTCCATCATCACCAAGATCATGACAGACATAATAGAGATCAATACAAATTTAAAAAAAGATGATTTAAATAAAAATTAAATAATCTACATAATATAATCCGTTCAAAAAAAACTTCGTCAGATTCATTGAAAATATTGAAAACAAACTGCAAAAAAATTGTCCACATTAAATTATCCGTTCGTATAAAACTTCGTCAGTAAAGATCTTCGTCATAAAAATAAACAAAAACTCGTTCAGCTGTTAAGAGAACACAGCTTTTACATGTGAAATACAGTGCCTCTTAAATTCTGTAACTGCGCAACAAGCATTTAATATGTCTTGGCATCGAGTTGAACACATTTATTCCTTTGTAGTACAACGAATTTTGTGAAGCACATGACAAGAAATAAGGTGTTCTTATTTCATTCGCGTTTCTAGTGTTATAACTATGAAAGTCACTTCCTCTTTCAACTCGATCACACAAATATCGAGGCAGCAAACCGTTAATTACTTTAAAAATGAACACCATAGTTAAATAAACAATTCTTTGCTTCACGGATAACCATTGCAGAGCGTCCAACATTAAAGATGAGGAAGTGAATCTATTACATTTTAGTATCAACCGCATTATTTTGTTTTGCAAGCGCTGTAATCTCGATATTTGTGTGTCATTGGCTAAAAATAAAATGGAAGAGCAAAAGTCTAAATGAGGAGAGATGATTGATTTGTATAGCTGTATTTTGCTGCAAATAGTTAAATCGTTTTTCAATCGACATAAGATTCCATACTTCTTGGCAATTTTCTTGATGACATTGTCAATGTGAGTGTTGAACTTGAGTTTGTCATCAATAATCACGCCAAGATATTTAATGTCCCGAACTCGATCAATAGTCTCATTATCAATAACGATGGAGACGTTTTCATTTAAACGATTTCGCGAGATTACCATATATTTAGTTTTACTTATGTTCAATTTCAATTGCTTATACTTCAACCATCTACTTAAAGAATGTAAATCTCCATTCAAATGTAAAACGACCTGATCTAAATCATTAGCTGCAATGAATAACACAGTATGATCTGCAAAAAGATTGATATCACAAAATCGTAAAACTCTTCGCATGTCATTGATATACATAATAAATAAAAGGGGCCCTAATACACTTCCCTGAGGTACTCCAAGATTATTCCCTAGGGGATTCGAAATTGTACCATTAAAAATAGTCCGTTGAGTTCTGTCATTTAAATAGCTTTCGAACCATTTATATGCAGTACTCGTAAATCCAAAGCGCTTAACCGTGTTCAACAACAAGGGCCTAGAAATTGTTTCGAAAGCGCGTTTTAGATCCAAAAAAACAGCAATGATATTCTCTTTGCACTCTAGTTTCTCTTTCCATTTTGCTAATACCAAGTTCAATGCGGTTTCACAGGAATGACCTTCCCGATATCCCGATTGTTCTGGTATTAGCAAAGCATTGCAATTTCAATATTCCAGCAGCTGGCCTTTAACGACTACTTCTAATATTTTCTCTAGCGTGTGCAACATATTGATGAGACGAAACTCTTCGGCTTTAATCGTTCCAGCAACCTTTTGAATTGGAACTATTGAAGATTCCTTCCACACCTTAGGCACATGCCCAGTTAGCAAAGATTTATTAATAAGGTCCAGCAAGATGTGATCGATGACATGAAAGCAATCTTGAATAACTCTAGCATTGACATTATCCACTCCAGCCGTTTTTCCTAAAGAAAAGCAAATAGTTCTAAGTTCATTTAATGTAATTGGGTGAAAACTTTCAAATCTACAACTACTGTTAACCGGCTGTTTTATTTCATCAGGTTCATCAACCAATTCAATGGACTGATTGATCAATGAAACACTATTCACAAAATAATCGTTAAACTTTGATGCTATAGCCTGTTCAGACTGTTCAAGTGTGCCATTAAAAGTTATGGACCGCGGTTTGCTATTACTAGGTTTTAATAAAGATTTCAAAATTTTCCATAACTCCTTGCTGTTGCTTTGATGCAGATCAATCTTCCTCTGAATATATTCACAACGAGTTTTCTTAATCGACTGTGAATATATATTGCGCGCGTTTGTGTACATATTCCAATGATTTCCATCATTTGTTCTACAAAATTTCTTGTACCATCTGTCTCTCTCACGTTTAAGGCGTAAAATATCCAAATTGTACCAGCTGTTCGAGTTTTTCATAGGAACAAATTTTTGCGTAACATGCCGATTTGTACACTCTTTCAAGGTATTAGTTAGAACAGCTGATGATTCATCTAAATTACCGACCTCGAATGGAAAATCCAGGCTTCTCACTACGAGATTCGAAACAGCATGCTTCGAATATTTCCTCCAGCACTTTAATTTCACAACATCTTCATTTACCACGAGATTATCTACAATATTGATAATTAAAGTCTCATGATCAGTTATTTTCAAATTGGTATCCGTGACTGTGTAAATAGTATCAAAATTGGAATAAACATGATCAATTAAAGTTTTACTGTGCCTGGAAATGCGCGTAAATTCATGTACTGTTTGTTTCAAATTGAAGAAATCGGATACACGCTTCAAATGGTTCGAATTGTAGTCATCACGCCAATTAATATTGAAATCACCAGCTAATATATTCAATTTGCTAGAGTCAAGGAACATTTCAAGCCAGTTTTCTAAAATTTCAACAAAACGCAAGTCGCTTGAGCTGGGACTACGATACAAAACACCAAAATTACCCATCTTCATGCCATGTTCAACTGTAATGCCCAAGAACCAGGTACCATCAAACACTTCGTTGAGGCGAAGATTGAATTGAACTGATTCTTTGACATAAATAGCAACACCGCCAGTGTGCCTAGAATGTGATAAACACGCAGCAACACCGGAATCCCCGGAATACTATACTGATCAAATGATTATATTTCAACAATGTGTGTTTCAGACAAAAGGACTAGAAATGGACGCTTTTCCTCCACATTTACTTTTTTCGCGTTCAATAAACAGTTATATGCATCAACGTCTACTTCAATTACAGCAGTAAACTTATTGTAGGTGAAGCGTGGATTTTCGTACACATTTAAAACCCTTACATCTTTTATTTCGATGCCTTCATTCTGACTTCGGAGGTAATCAATGAAAACATCGGAGGAATGCTGATCGCTCATGCCCACGATTTTTAATCTGGGCACCGATATGGGAACAACAGCTCTATACTTCTCACCCATTTGATGTTTGCGCTAGCGAAATCGATCTTTGTTCGAAACTGGAAATGGATTTTAATGTGATGAAACGCACTCCTATATCTTTTTCTATCTACACCAATAAAAAAGTATCGCCGAATGTGTTGATAAAAGCAGAACTCGAGGAAGGAATTGTCCGATTTAGGGCTGCGTTAATTTATCATATTTTCTGTATAAAACATTTATTCCATGTAACGGAGAAACATGTTATTTGCAAGTGGTTGAAAAATCTTGAACGAGAATTGTGTCTGAAAATAATCTGATATTATAATGAAGAGTTTTGGTAGAAATACTTGGAAATTTATAGTAGAAGGTTATTTTAAAGGGTTGATTAGAAGATCAATTAGTGAACAGTTCTGCGATTGGACCCATGAACGTACGCTTAGTAAGAAAACGTGGATGTGATAACGCAAAATTAATTTTGGGCGGGACGAAGTTTGCCGGGTTAGCTAGTATTTTAATAAAAATAGTCATAAATACCCACCGCCTGTTGCTTGTGTACAGTTGGCCCAATAGTGAACGGTGTGAGCCTTGGATAAAAATGCCCACCGCGAAATACGCTTCATGAGACCATCTGTCATTCGACAGAGCTGCCAACTAGGCAAAACATGAATGAGCTCACACAAAAGAAAAAAGAAAAGCTCGTTTAAGAGCTCGCCGGCGAACGACTTTCCTCCATCAAGAAAACAGGAAGTGCGCGACGGAACAAGTACATTTTGATAGTGCCAGAGTGCATCAAAAGCAAATAGAGAAGATAGATAAATATTGTTATAAGGAATAAAAGGTAAGTGGGAAATTGTAAAGAAAAGAATTAATAGTAATTTATTATTAAATTTATAGAAAAAGAGAAAGAGAAAAGAGAGCGAAGATAGAAGAGCTAAAAAAAAGGAGAACCGGAAGAGAAAAAAAAAGGTAAAATAGTGTATTGGCGAGAACCAAGAATAGGATATAATGCGCTGGACAGGTCCTTTCAGCGGGCTTTTTTTTATTTCTCATCCTATTCTCCTTCGAGACGTGTGGTACCCGTCATTGAAAAAAAGGAAGGTTCGACTAAAGAAAGGTTTGACTACACTTTCCGTCATTGATAGTCGACGTCGACTCAGGAGACCGGAACCAGAAGTATCCTATCAACGCGTGAATGCTACAGCGGGGATTTCATCCCGTTAATACCACGGAGAAAGAACAGAGAGGGAGGAAAAGATACGAAAAATACTGCGAATATAAAAGCTGAAAGTTTGTGACGTCACAATTGAGATAAATGATAATGTGGTAGGGAAAAGAATAGAATAGAGACAGAAGTAAATTAAAGAGTAGGTTTAAAAGGAAGGCATGAAAGAAGAAATTTATATGAAACCCACATTCATCTCCTCTATTGCTATTTTGGAAATTCCCGTTTTTCGAACTCGAAAGGAGTCGAGGGCGATTGGTCGGCGAAGTTGGCTAGCATTGCTCAACCTTTGAGAGATATTTGGTTGTGGGAGTAGTTGGTGGCTTTAGAGGAATGTGTAGGTCTTGTGGAGAACGATAAAACCGACACTGCTCCTTTTTGCTGGAGGAACAGCTGTTTGCAAGTGACCGGTAACAGGTTAAACGACCCTGAGGAAAGGAAATCCATAAATTGAGAGTTTCAGATTCTAAAAAAATTATCCGTAGGATGAGTTGTACCTCAGTACTTCACCATGTCCCGGAAAATCGTCCGGTGTGCGACAGTAACAAATCATAACAAGTTACAAAGCCTTCAAGGTGAAACCTAATGAACAAGTAGCACGACATAACAGACAATTCATCAGAAAACAAACAAATCGGCTCAATAAACATCTCATCCTTACCGAGCCAACTGTATGTAACCTATTCAATGGTACGATCACAACCGTGCCATAAATCGCCCATCAAAAGCCAGATTTCCCGCCAAGCATATTAACGGAAACATCGCAGTTAACAACGAGCATATATTGTCGCTCGTTCGCTGGAAGTCACCAAACGAGACAACATCCTTCCGGTTGGCACTATTATCTCTCGCCTTTTTTCCGTTCACCCCCGTCCCCCGCCCATGATTTCCTCTTTGATTCTCCAGCGAACACTCGTTCCCGTACGCTCGGGATTGGCCATTTTCTTTCTTCTGTTGTTATGCTGCCCGAATTTCCTTATTTCCAGGAATATTACCAGAGTTAACACAGAGAAAGAGAAAAAAAGGAATAACAACGACTTGAGCCTTGGCTGAGAGGAAAATCGATCGTACGATGCGGGGGATTCAACCGGTGGAAAATAACCATTACAGTTTCCTCCTTTCTGAATAAACAGCTTGTGCAGCGCCAAGCGCCAGGATCTTCTCCGAATCGGGCCTCGAACGTAGATCGATGTGTTGAAGGAGGGTATGGGGAGGGGGATATAAAATTTTATTTTCCAATATCGGAATACCTTTTCTTTGGCTTCGAGGATGGCTGGCTGGCTGGCATGGCCGGAATCTTCTCGGCCCAGAACCGAAACACAGACACACCCACAAACACATTTATGCCGCTCGTAAACTTGTACTTCGGGCTCTGTTCTGTTTTCCACATGCAAGTATGCATGAATTGGAATTGATACAACTGTCTACATCTTATAAATAACAGATGTAGTTGCACATGCTATTTCGAGTCCCATGTACACACACACACCTGCACCACCAGGTATAATACGCTTTTGTATACGATGCTATTGTTGGTTCGCAGTTGAAGGTGGATGGAATGCCTTTGTGCATTGGCTCTCACCGAATTTATATTGAGTTATGTCCAAATACAATAATTCGATGTAAACTAATCTCGTAGGCATCTGATTAAAAAAATAGACTCTCAGTAAATATCGTTCCCAATACAGCATTTAATCCGAGAAAGTGAGTGGGTTAGTGGGTTTGTTAAAGGGGATTTGCGGCGTCTTGATTCGTTAGGCTCTAATAAAGAGGGTCGGTCGGTTTTTAAAGGTGAAGATATATTTTCACTGTTGTTGTGGGTGAATGCTGATGATCCGGGTATAAGCCGATTCCGTGTCAGGTTTGAGACTGGCTTCGGTTGTTTTATTTTCGGTCAATAGACTAATCAACACCGGATCGTGGTATTATTTCAGTGCATTGTGATATGTCAAAGACCAGCAAGAGTACTTGAGTTTTTTTTTAATTGAATGAAAGGAATGTGATTTAATACCTAATCAATTTACGTCAGATCTATCTGATAACCAACAACTGATAATTGAAATCTTGCACCAAATTTTATTATTGTGTAACTGCAACTGTAATCTGGATCAAGTTGTTCTATTCATGTGAGAAAGGTGTTTTCTGATTTTAGGGGGATGAATCAAAAATCAAATTCCTCTTTTTTTTTTCAAAAAACCAAAAATACATCCAAAAAAAAAACAAATAAAAAAAAATTTTTTTGACTCGATTATATACAGGATTCGATTACATACACCCAAGTTTTTTTTACGCGGGGGATACGTACCTCGTAAAAAAAACCGCGTTAATCCGAAAATCCGAGTAAAAAAACGCGTTAATAGGAAAATCCGCGTAAAAACAACCATGGCACCTAATGATAGATATCAAATGGTACTATCATTATGTATAAAGGAAGTAAAAAAGTTAAGTGTTGCTCGCTTCCGAAAACCCGTAGTTTTTTCCTGCAATTTCGTTGGTTACTGGTAGCTATAGTTCGGTTTTCCCCACGAATGAGGTCATCCGCTGTTGCTAGAAGATTCCCTAGTAGTTTGTACACTCTTCTGCACGTGCAGTACCACTGTTGGACCGTCCAGAGGGAAAGACATTCACAAATCGCTGCCCGTAAAAACCCCGTCCCGTTGTACCGCCCGGCGATTTCACCGTTTCCCAACACCTAAAATCCACTCAAGAATCGTGATAAGGTGCGGCACTAAGCGCTAAGCTCCGTTACAAGCACTAACTACCGTACTATGCTCTGAGGGAACAAGTTAATACTTTTACAGAAGGTTTATTTAAAAAAATATTTTTTTGACACCAACGTGTCTTTATTCACTCTTGCTAAAAAAAACTGAACATAGAATTTTAGGATACTGCTATATATAATCTCGCTGTGCCCTGATTCTAGTCCTATCGCTAAATACTGCATTATGGCAAATAATGGAAATGTTTGTTTATTTGGATCTTGGGTCGTGAGATTGTTTATGATGTGATGTGGCTGAGTGGTCCGATGTCTGGAGTTTGTTGATAATGAATTATCGCTTCGCGGGTGGTCCGTTGCTGGCCAGATGGTTGGTGACTTAACTCTTCCCCTCTTAAATGACTTTGTCCTCAAAGTTTAATGGTTCGAAATGGTGATGGCATGTCGATGAAAGATTGGATTTCGTTTTCGCGTTCTGCTGATAGTTCTGATGACTGTGTCTTGGAGTTTGTGATGATTTCGTTTTTGCTGACGGAAACAGTTTGAATGATGTCGTCTTTGTTAATACTTGGAATGCTGAATTTGGCGTTGATGATTGTTTTTCTAGAAAGATATAGGAAAACTCCAATTGTGGTAATTATTGATACTACCGTGAATCCTCCAATGGATCCAAACAGGTGTAGCTTCCAGGTGAGAGAGTTACTTTGAAGTTTCAATATTTCCAATTCGTCTCGATGTTCTAATGTCAGGTTCTGTAGATATTCAACAGGTGGTGAGTCCAGGGTATCGACCTCGGTAACTATTAGGCCGGTTGAAGGGTGATACGGTCGTCCAGGTAGAATAGTTTCAAAGTTAGAGAAGAATTCTCCGTTGATTCGTAGAGTGCATCCTTCAAATTGGATTAGAAATGAACCATTGAGTTGTTGGTTCGAGTTGCTGCAGTTGGATGAGACTTGCACAACTGCGTTGTTGATAAGTATGGAGGCGTCGTCTATTCGTTTGACTAAACCTCTTGAATATATTTTTTCGAAGATGCAATTGGAATGTTGTCCACGTATTAGTTTTTCTATGCAGTCATTGCTTGGGGTTAAAGTTGAAGTTTCGCAAAGAAAATAATTTCCTTGATCCTCACATGGTTGGTTTGACTCGTAAATGTGTGTCAAATTACGCATAGATAATTGCGTTGCAGTGAGATGCGTTTGTTGTTCTTTATAATGGAATCAATGTATTCATATTCATAAATGTCTTTTGAAAATTGTGGTACTTTTAAAATATACGCAATGTGCGTGTTGTTCAATGTTACTTGTGCCGTTGATTGTGATAATAGTTCCTCAAATGATGTGACGAGTATGTCGTGGTCTCCCAGGAAGGTTGCGATCATATTGAAGTCGCGCATTGATAACAGCTTGCTACTCGGTATACCATGTTTTGCCATTAGAATTGCTTCCTCAAGTGTTTCTATCTGGTCCTGAAGTGAGTCTAAGTTGGACAGTATCATTAAATGATTAATTTCAATCGAATGATTTTTAGCTTTTTGTTTTTCCATTAACAGCATTTGATTAGCCAAATCGGTTACTTCTTGTATTCTATTGCTTATAGCTTGGTTTATCATTACTTGCTTGTTGTTTTGGGTGATGAGGGAGTTAAGTGTAGCGTTGATGATACGAAGGTCGTCTGCATCAGGGTTGCCTGCTACCCACTTCCATACAGTGCCTATAGTATCCCATCTTTTTTGTCTTTTTATAAAAGGTTTTAATTTGAGAAAGGTTTCATACAATTTATAATTCTTAATTTGCATCAATTCGTATAAAGGATTAACAGAAGAGTTTGATTGTATTTCATCATTCACGTTGGATATGGTGTTTCCTATTTGAATCAAATCTATGGGATGTACTATCCTTACGTAGCCTGTTTTTATCCTAGCTTTCCCTAATGGTATGATAGCTAGTGGATTATTTGTGAGGTCATGTACGTGAATACTGGAGTGTATGGCCGACACGCAGAAGGCGAGTCTGGAATGAAAGGATTGAAGAATTAATTAGATTTCCGTAGATTGACCTTATGTATTTTCCTGCCTGTAGTGTCTATTATAAAAGTGTTATGATCTTCTTTGATTTTAATGTGTTTGTACCTGCTTTTTCTTTTTGATATATCATTGGTTTTTTCGAAAGCATATGAGCCTGGTTGAAAGATTGGGTATGTTTTTTCAATAATATTTTCGTTTTTGGCCTGATGTAAATTATATATTTTTTCAAAAGTTTTTTCTCTTTGTTTGGCAAAATCTTCAAATGGTAAGTTGTTATAATTTGTTCCAATATATACATTGCGAGGTGTGTCTTTGATAAAGGAATGGAAAGTATTATTGTACCTATGAACTGATTGTTGAATCAAATCTATTATTGACCAGTCTGGGTTTAAGAATTTCAAGCATCTTGAGATTTCTCTAATAGTAGAATGACAACGTTCTACTTGGCCATTTGTTTCTGATCGGTGTACAGGTGTTTTGAAAATTTTAATACCGATACTCTTGATTTCCTGTTCTATGACATTTGATATAAAACTGCTTTCGTTGTCTATTACTATTTGCGCAGGCACATCCCAATCATATAATAGTTGTATCAAGGCATCTTTGATATGTAGGATTGATTTCGATTTGATAGGTCGGATTTTAAGGAATTTGGAGAATTTATCAAGGGATGTTAGAAAAAGATTATTTTGATTATAGACAAAGATGTCTATGTGGATGATATCTGCAGGATAACATGGGACAGGTGTTTTGACGGGGATGAATTTCTGGGGGTTGCGTTCATATTTCTCTGTTTTACAAATTTCACAAGTCTTAACGTATTCCTGTGTTATTTTTGTCATTTTCGGAAAGTAGCATTTTCTCAAAAGTTGAAGTGAATTTTCCTTAGCATTTCTATGTGCAAAATTATGTATCGTTTTAATTTCTTCTAATTGTTGTTCTTGATCATTAATGTCTTCAACTTTCGATTGTGAGAATCGTGCACGCACTAATTTTGGATTATAGTTTTCTTTGTAGATTTCTTGAATAGTAGCCATGATAGGTTCGTCGGTCATTATTCCATTTAAAAGTCCTGGAATGAGATATCTTTTCATTTTGTCTTTTAGAAAGTCAATAGTGAATTGTGGTTCAGTAAAAATGTGTCTTTTGTATCCTTCGAATGGAATGTTTTGTTCGTAGGCAGAGTTTTGACCGATTTGAAATATTATTTGATTACGGAAAACATTAATAGGGGCTTCAGTGGATGGAATGTAAGATGAATCGTCGTTGTCAGAAGAATGTTGAGTTGGTGTAAGAGAGTTAATTTGAATTCTAGAAAGAGCGTCAGCTACAACATTGGATTTGCCTGGTTTATATTGTATCTCATAATCATGTTCTTCTAAATATGCTTTCCAACGTTTTAGCTTTGCGTTATTATTTTTTGGTGATAAGGTGAAGGTTAGTGGCATATGATCAGTGTAAATTTTTATTTTGGTACCATAAATGAAATTTCGTAATGCATTTAATGCCCATACGACGGCTAACATTTCTTTTTCATTTGTGGCATAGTTTTCCTCTGTTTGTGAAAGTGTACGTGATATGAATGTAATTGGTCGTTCACCGTTTGAAAATTGTTGTGAGAGAACTGCACCGATTGCTTTATCAGAAGCGTCGGTTGTTAGAATAAAAGGTTTTCCAAAATCAGGGAATACTAGGACGTCTTCAGATGATAAGACTTCCTTCAAAAGTATAAAAGCTTGCTTGGCCTCTTCGTTGAACTTGATAGGAAAATTTTTTGATTGTGATTTTGATATTTGGCGATGGCCATCCTCCCCTCTTAAAAGTTTTGTTAAAGGTTTTGCAAGTTTTGCATAATCTTTGATAAAACGTCTGTAATATCCAGAAAGTCCAAGGAAGGCACGTAATTCTTTTAAATTAGTAGGTTCGGGGTATTTTCGGATGCAATCAACTTTTTTCATGTTTGGTTTTAATCCGTCCGCAGAAACAATAAATCCAAGAAACTCAACTTCGGATTTTAGAAATTCACATTTGTCTGATTGAATTTTGAAATTGGTTTTCCTGAGCGTTTCTAGAATAGTTTTTAAATTTTCCAAATGTTCATCAATAGTTTTTCCAAAAACAATGATATCATCTATATATACATGACAAATTTTTCCAATGTGTTCGCGTAGTATGTCATCCATTACTCGTTGGAAAATACTTGGAGCGTTTTTGAGACCAAATGGCATACGGAGAAATTCGTATTTACCATTATTAACAGAGAATGCAGTCTTTTCTATGTCTTTATGTGCCATTGGAATTTGATGAAAGCCAGATGCTAAGTCTAATGTTGTGAAATATTTGTTATTTCCTAAGTTTGCTAGAACAGTCGATGTGTCTGGAATTGGATATTTATCACTGATAGTTTTGGTATTAATTTTTCTGTAATCAATGACCATGCGATATTTTTTTTCGCCTGATGCATCAATTTTTTTGGGTACTATCCAAACTGGTGAATTATATGGTGATCGGGATGGTTGAATTATACCATCTCGTAAAAGTTGATCTAGCTGTTTAGTAATTTCTGTTTTAAGGGCTTGCGGATAAGGATAGGATTTGCTGTAAACTGGATTTTCATTGATTGTTCGAATTTCGGCTTTTACCTCTGTGATAAATGATAGTTTACTGTCTGGAGGCTGGAAGAGATCTTTAAAATTTGTTAGTAAATTTGATAATTTTTCCTTTTGCGTTGATGACAGGTGATCGTCTCGTACCTGGATTTTATTCACTGCTTGAAACTGATGCTGTAGTAAAGGAATAATATTTTGATTAATAATAAGTTGTTCATTTGATGTATTTATTATGGCACCTAATTTTTTTAGGGTATCATGTCCAATGATGGCATCGAATGTTTTTAGATTTTTCATGTGATAAAGTTTAACATTGATGTTGGAATATGGTCTAAATAATCGTGCTTGAGAAAATTTGGTAATTTCAATGTCACCGGCTACAGAAGATACAGGAAAGGGTTTTTCAACATCGTGAGAGATTTTTGCATGTTTTGGATGTATGTAGTTTTTGTTTGATCCAGTGTCGACTAAAAATTTCAAAGGAGTATCTGTTTTACCATAGAAAAGGAAATATGGTAACGTGGATCTTATTCTTAAAAAATTAAGTTCGGTAGGTTCATCATTATTATTTTATTCGTCTTGTTCTTCTATTTCAATGTTGTCACTGTATCGTTCAAAAGATGTTCCTTGTGGGCAACTTTCTTCTGCGAGGTATGGGACTTGTTCAAAATATTGGGATACATCAGGATCATTTTCTGTATATTCATTAGTTTCTATATTAAAATATCTGGGTCGTTTATTCGGAATTTGTGGCCGGTTTGCATAATTCACTTGTCGAGATCGAATCGAAGGGTCTACTTCCATTGGTTCGACTTTATTATTGGGTTTTGGAACAAATGGGTTGTTTTGCTGAGCTTGAAATCTTGGTTGAGGTTGAGGATTTTGAGGTTGAAATTTTTGTGGTTGAAATTGGTTTGAAATCATTGGTCTAAACATATTTTGTTGTTGATGTTGTCGATTAAAATTGTGAACAGGATTAAACATTGTCTGTTGACGAGCAGTATGCTGAATATACATCGGTCTTGAAATAAAAGGTTGTTGTTGAATTTTGGGAGGAATTCTAGGTGGTATTCTAGGATAATCTTCAATTCCGTGTCTTGTTTTTGTCATTGTTTTCCTGTATTCAATGTTTTGGTAAGTAATACAATATGCGTATGCATTTGCTAATGATTCCGGTTCGTGATTTTTCAAAAATTTGCCGACATCTCCATTTAATCCGCGAGTGAAAGCATCTATTGCTTTTCTATTGTATATGTCAATCATGGCCTTTGATGCTTCTGGGTGTCTATAGGCTGGGTTAGTTTTAATTTGTCCAGCAATAAGAGAAAGGAGTTTATTAATTTCATCGTAGAAACATTCCAAACTTTTACCAGATTGTGTTGTGTTCATCAATTGATAATCGAGAGTTGTCAGATCTCTCTTTTCACCATAATATGTCAAAAGAGTTTTCTTTATTAAATTCCAGTTTATATTTACATCGGAATTTACTAATGCACTGTTGGCTTCTCCTTTTATTTTCCTTCTTATTGCTGTGCAGATGGCATAAAATTTATTCCGTTGATCGGTTGTGCTATTAATATTGGGTGTGTATGCTCTTACGAGAACATCAACATCACGTATCCAGCTGCTTAATTCATCGGATTTACCATCAAAAACAGGTATTTCCTTAATTAAATCTGGTAATTTTTCAATAGAGGATGGATCTGCAGGTGATCCATCTGGGTTTGAATAAAAAAGAACTGGATCTTTATAATCCAAGTCTGGTAATGGAGCATTTAAACTTTCTAAAATGCTTAACCTGTTTAAAATATCTTGCATTTGTTCTGCCATTTTATTGAATCTGATTAAGTATGTATTTTTTTCAAAAATTATATTAAAACACAACTAGTTTAGTTAATTCACTTTTTTTATTATAATTGTATTTCTTATATTTTGATTTGAATATTGTTTCGCTTTTCTTCACTTTTTATTAATAATTTTAGTAAAAAATTTTCACTTTGATTTTGATTAATTCACTTAATTGAAATAAAAAATTTACTTACACAATAATTCCAAACATTCTGTGGGTATGCCACAGAACTGCGGGACACGTGGCTCCGTTCCCAATCCTCTTGCAGTGGAAATCTGGAAGCCTTTCGAGCGCGTGTTTGGTTGTTACCGAGTCCTCTTATCTCCGGATCCAAGCGTCGGGTGAGCTCGAAGTGATGAGGATCCGTGGAACCCACCACACTTCCCGGTGGAACCCCACACACTTCCCGGTGCGGTGGTGTTTTCCTTTTTAGATGAAGCACTAGTATTTCTCTGTGTTTTCGTCCTACTGGGGCACCTATCCGCACGTCCGCTTTAAACGAGGTTGGTGTTGCGCGAGTTATCAATTCGAACCGATGGTTGCTTTATCGCACCAAGTCGTTGTTCGAAACGCGGTGGAAAATTAAACGGGCTGTCGATTGCTTTCACGCACCGAGTCTTACTTCCGTTCACTTCACTAATTTTCCACTGATAACACTAATCACTCTGGGTCCCTATTCGGGCGCCAGTTAATACTTTTACAGAAGGTTTATTTAAAAAAATATTTTTTTGACACCAACGTGTCTTTATTCACTCTTGCTAAAAAAAACTGAACATAGAATTTTAGGATACTGCTATATATAATCTCGCTGTGCCCTGATTCTAGTCCTATCGCTAAATACTGCATTATGGCAAATAATGGAAATGTTTGTTTATTTGGATCTTGGGTCGTGAGATTGTTTATGATGTGATGTGGCTGAGTGGTCCGATGTCTGGAGTTTGTTGATAATGAATTATCGCTTCGCGGGTGGTCCGTTGCTGGCCAGATGGTTGGTGACTTAACTAACATGAGAGAAAAATTTGAGCTGAGGGGGAGATGTGATATTGCACTGGTCTTACGCGGTACCTGCGTAAGAAAAACCGCGTCAATTGGAAAATCCGCATAAAAAAACCTCGTAAAAAAAACCGCGTAAAAAAACCTGGGTGTACAATGAAAAGAAATCAAAAACTGTATATAATTTGATATCTTTTCACTGTATGCAATCGAATCCGGTATATAATCGAGTTTTTTTTTATTTGTTTTCTTTGGATGTATTTTTCGTTTTTTGAAAATAAAAAAAAACATAATTTTATCCAGTTTCTCTCACGAGGTGATAGATGATTATATTTGATGAAAAAATCCCCCTACTCATATGTTCGAATTTCAACAATGACAGAGTTATAGAACTTTTTTTGTTTCGGACTCTGTTGCCTTAAACTGGCTCTACTTTAAAAAGTATGCTACTGAAGACAAAGCATCTGCCACGATGTTTGATTTGCTTGGTTTGCAACAAATTCCATGATCATGTTGTTCAATGAAAGCATTCCACCTTCTGAGTATTGCACTCTGGTTTTTAAGAGAAATGGAAAACTGATGGGCGCAAAACCAATAAATGACTTTTGATGATTTTTGGGTACTTGTAGGGCATGACATGAAAAAACCACTTCATGATTTATCTAAACAAAAAACAAATAAAAACAACTAATTAATAGTCAATGTGATCCCTTTGCCCTCGATAATGACAGCGCTTTGACATACTCTCCACCAGGTTCCGGAAGTGTTGAGGGTCCAGCTCGACGTCAGTTTTATCCACCTTATTGATCAAAATCGCCCATAAAGTAGTATCGAACTTTGTTCTACAAAGATGTCTCAAATAACTATAAATATAAGAAAGTTAAATTTTTTATTTCATCGACAATTTTAGTCACCCTATTTTTGATAACATAAAAATGAACGCTCTATCATATATAACACCTTTGTCGAAGACAGTTTCTGTCTAGAGCATAACTATCGAGCTCTAAATGCTAATTTCCACTTAATTACATTTTTTCATCCCTTTTTGTTTATTTTAGGCTCATTAGCATTTTAGCTGTTACAGAGCCGAGTTTTAATCGTGTACATGTCACATGTTTATCATATCTATAATTAGCACATTATACAGTTGCCATTTTTCGGCGTTAGAGTATTCCCTTCTATACCACTTCATATGGTACACATTTACACGGTAGCCATTTATGCGTAAGAGTTTTGCTTCTGTGTTCTTCCATTATCCAGTTAGACAGGACAGCGGAGACAGTTGATTGATCATGGTTGAGTTGTTTATAAGAACAGCAGCCCGATGTGTCTTGCAGAGCAGAGCAGTTGTATGGATGAATCGATCTTATTTCGACCGTGGATCGATCTCCATAGCTGATGATTGTTGCGTGGACGTAGTTATTCTGTAACAACACAAAGATGGTCAATGAGGGCCCTGAGTTTCGAACTCACGATCGATCGCTTACTAAGCGAACGCGCAACCAATATGGCTACGGAGACCCCCCACTTAATTACATCTCCTGGACCTTCGTACATTGATTTGATCAAGGCCGATCGAAAGAATGCTGCTGTTTACTTCGCAGTATGTTTCGAGTTATTATCTTGCTGGAATGTGTAGTTCCATTTTCAGCATGGATTCTTCCAGATGCACGCACAAAATGTCCATATAACCATCGGCAGTCATACTACCGTTGACCTGCGCTAAGTTTCCCACCCCAGCTTACGGTTACGCCACGCTGGCGAGCATCTGATGCTTCCGAATGATCAGCTGCACCGCAACGCAACTCCTTACACTGGAAGTCATCTAGAAGCCATCAAATTTCGGACCTATATTGAGATTTGCTTTCCACCTAGTTTCCGGAAGTTTGCTCAGCGTTAAAAACACGTCACTACCAGAATTTGACTAAACAGCGACGAAAATTATGTTTGTGTCAGATATAAACAACCAACTGTCAAAAATAGAACTAAATTACGTAAGTGGATTTTTTATGTCATACCCTGAAAGTACCCATTGAAGAACAAAAGTTATTTTTTGTTTCATAAAAATTGTAATCAGGAAGATTTTCGATGTATGACGGATCAGCAGGTAATCCGTTTTCAACAATGCAGCACGGACTCGATTATATACAGTTTTTGATTTCTTTTCACTGTATATAATCGAATCCTGTCAAAAAAGTCAAAATAAATTTTTTTAATTGTTTTTTTTCGCATGTATTTTTAGTTTTTCGAAAATAAAAGAGGAATTTGATTTTTGATTCATCCCCTTAAAGTCAGAAAACACCTTTCTCACATGAAAAAAATAAATTTATCCAGATTCTCTCAGAAGGTGATACACGATCATATTTGATGAAAAAATCCTTCTACGCATATATTCGAATTTCAACAATAACAGAGTTATACAGGGTTTTCCAACTTTAAATTCCGAAAGTAAATTGAAATAAAACACACTTAGAATTTGAATTTCGATGAAACTTTTATTTCAAATTAAAGTTTGGTTTATGCCATTATATGTGTGAAATACAACATCATTCAAATGTCCACCTAGGGCTTCCTCGCACACTTTGATCCGGAACAGGTAATTTTCGATGACTTTTCGGCACATATGGGGCGGTATCTCGGTCATAACTTCACGAATGTTGTCTTTCAAATGTTCAAGAATTTGCGGAGAGTTGGCATAGACACGGTCTTTCGCATAATCCCACAAAAAAAGGTCTAGCGGGTTCAAATCGCATGATCTGGACGGCCAATTGGCATCACCAAAACGCGAAATTATGCGTCGTCGCAATATGGCCATGTTCGGTCGTGTTGTGTGGCACGTGGCGCAGTCCTGCTGAAACCACATGTCATCCGTATCCATATCTTCAATTTGTGGCAAAAAAAAATCGGTTAACATGCGACCATAGCGCTCACCATTCACAGTTACCGTCTCGCCGTCCTCATTTTCAAAGAAATACGGCCCGATGACTCCACCAGACCATAATGCGCACCAAACAGTGACTTTTGGCGGATGCAATGGCCTCTCAACAATCACGTGTGGATTTTCTGAGCCTTTTATACGGAAATTTTGGATGTTCAAATAGCCACCGAGCTCGAAATGTGCCTCATCGCTGAAGAAAATTTGATGCGAAAATTCAGCATTTTGCTGCTGTTGTTCGTTCACCCAATCGACGTATGCCCGACGCATTCCATGGCCACCACGCTCTAATTTTTGTATTTTATTTTTATTTATTTATTTCTATAAAATTCATAATACAAGTATTAGGTTACTCAAAGTATGTATTACTACCGCTATCTATAAAGAATCTATTCACATAAATGCATTTTACACGCTCTTCTGAATTTATGGAATGATGTTGTTGATTTGATCGTTCGTGGAAGGCTGTTCCATAGCCTTATTGCTCGATGCTCAAAAGAAACTCTCAAAATATTTGTTTCACATCTAGGGAGTAGCAAATTATGAGTTCGTAGAAGTGATGACGCAACGAAAAGATTTTCCAAGTATTTTGGGGCATTTCTTAGCATTTTAAAAGTCATAGTGCACGTTCGGAAATCCAAATATTCGCTGTAGCTACAGTTGAGGATTGATTTTGAAAATTCAGAGATATGGTCAAATCTATTGAGTCCATACACTTTTAAAATTAAAAGCCAATTGCAATTTGCGAAAATTTTCGCTCATTGATTTGGCATAAAGTACATCTCCATACTCAAATAGTGGAATAATTAATGCTCGAACAAGTTTCAATTTGATATGCTGAGGGGTAAATTGTTTGAGAGCCACCAAGGTCTGCATCGCATAGTACACTTTTTGACACACTGCATTAGTCTGAGCTTTCCAGTTTAAGCTACTGTCCATTAAGATGCCTAGGTTTTTCACAACTTCCGAGTAACTTATGTTCTTGGTATCCATTTTGGCAGACGGAGCTCCATGTACATCCATGTGTCTTGATTTAAAAATTATAGCTTGAGTCTTACAAGCATTGAGGATTAGTCCATTGTTATTGCTCCAGGAAATAATATTTGCAATATCAATGTTGATCATGTTTACAATGTTCGTTAAGTCATTCAGCTTACCTGATAGGTATAACTGGCAGTCATCGGCATACAGGTGAACCATGCAGTAGTTCATACGGTTAGGCAGGTCATTTATGAACATGGAAAATAGTAGAGGGCCTAAGATCGACCCTTGAGGTACGCCACTTTCAACCTGGACAATATCAGATTTTGTACCGTTGAAGTCAACATATTGAGAGCGGTTCGACAAATAGCTTGATATCAATGCAACAGCAGATCCATGCAGCATAAAACAGCGTGCAAGTTTTTTGTAAAGTAACAGATGATTTATAGAATCAAACGCTTTACTGAAATCAAGCAGTACTAATACAGTTAACATCTTTTTGTCCAGTGCGCGTCGAATATCGTTATCAATTTTTATCAAGGCGGTCGTAGTGCTGCAGTTTTTACGATAGTCTGATTGAAAGCGACAAAGTAGTTCATTCCTATTTAAATATTCGTTCAACTGGTTTGAAAGAATCTTTTCAAAAATTTTAGAGATGGCTGGCAGTATGCTAATTGGTCGGTACTCTGACTCGTTTACAGGATTATCAACCTTTCCAATCGGAACTACTCTAGCAATTTTCCACATGCTTGGGAAAGTTGATGTCGTGACACAACAATTGAAAATATCAGTAATGTACGGTAGCGTTACTGAGAGAGACAATTTTTGTACCAGTTGGACTTTATATAGATGTAGGTGCAAGTCCAAATGCAAAATTCGCCACAATGATGTGTTTGACAAGCCCAATTGCTGAGCACGCCGTGGAATCGGAACATTCGGGTCATCCTCCACACTGGCAGCAACAGCAGCAATATTTTCGGCCGAACGCACATTACGATGATGCACAGGTTTCACAATATCCGCTACGGATCCAGTTTGTTCGAATTTACGCACTACATTAGCGATTGTGTGCTCTGTATGCCGTCCATGACGACCAAAATCCGTCCGTAATGCTCGAAAAACATTTGCCGGTTTTTCATCATTTTTATAGAATAATTTAACAAAATTAACACGTTGTGCGATGCTAAAACGATCCATATTGTAAAATGGCAGACATTCAACTAACGATATGACGCTTTGGTTGACAGCTATGTCAAACGGTTATCAGCGCAGGGCTGTATACTTTCGGAAGCCCGAAATGGAAAACCCTGTAGAACTTTTTTTTTTGTTTCGGACTCTGTTGCTCCAAACTGGCTCTAGATTAAGAAGTACGCTACGGAAGACGATTCTGATACTTTCATTTGAAAGATGAGAAAATTTAGTACAGGATATAGTAGTGGAAAAACTAAATTAGTGAATTTTAATAACATTTTGGAAGTGATAAACTTAAAAGTTAATAATTTTCATGTGTTATTATTAATTTTATCCTTAAAATTTATATTAAACTAGATTGTTTCGATCAATTTAATTGAAGTTCGTTAGCCGCTCTACAATTTGTTCTTTGACGCCCAACTTCTATCTTAACCCTTTCATTACGGCTGTGTGCTCCGCCGAAGTGCTACCCCTGTACGGAGCACTGCGCCGAAAAGTATGCACATCGCGCTGGTGTGATCGAAGAGCAGTATGAATTTCATGTCGTCCAAAGACGACGCTCGTACACACAGCTCGTCGCGCGGATGTCGTCTATAGACAACGGTCGTAACGAAAGGGCTAATTTGGCTGCAATATCTATATAAGCAATTCCTGGTGAAAATTCAAGCAAAATTTTCAAAAATCGCAATTTTTACCCCACTGTACATGTAATAGCCACGTTGAAATTTACATTTTTTCTTGAAATATATAAAAAAAATCCAAACTGTATATAATCGTGTCACATATAATCGAGTCCGACCTGTATATTGCAAAACATTTTTGCAATTTTCAATAAGTTCATTCAATTTTACTGATGAGGGGGAGAAAGAAAGAGAGAAAAGAAGAAAGAAGAAAAATAATTTCAAAGACACTTCAGGAGTCGGTGAAGCTTAGCATAACTCGGTACACGAACTCAGCGCAAGCTAGTACGAAAAATATTACTAACTATTTCTCTCATTATCACTTTTTATTTTCTATCATTAGAGCTCTATAAACGCTTTATCACTCATGATGAGAATACATTGGACTGGAATCATAAACTTCCAAATGAGTATACATTGGCGTCAATAAGTAGAGCTGTTTTTCAAGCAGTTTATCGAGAATACTCCACGAGCGTTCCACTTCACCCAATAACAATTGGTACCCACATGTTTCGAAGGCATCACAGTCACCATAATCGCATATTTTCAATCGTCACGGATCAATCTCTTCCCTGAATTGCTTAACGATAGCTGAAAATCCCGTAAATAATGAATCCCATCATCGTTTGGTATCCGAGACATCGAAGGGCAAGCGAAGTTCAACTGTTCAAAAAAAAAAAAAAAAGCAACAACGATAAAAATGCAAATATTTTCACCCGCGTTAATATTTATGAACAGCTTTCATTGTTTGTTTATTTACACTTCCACCCCTTTTCGGCCCGACTCGAGCCGGGGGCAGAGACAGCGGAAAACGACAAATTTCCAGGAAAGCTGGCACTATCTGCAAAAGCCACCACCTTCCGTCAACTCTGTGCTCTGTGCTCCGGTCGTCTCGCGATTACGGGCCCGAACTCCCGCCCGAATGAAACAGGATCACGCGACCGACGCTGAAACTGACCCTATTGTTCCAGTATGTATGTGCGTGTATGTTTGGATGTGTTTGGCTGTGTGTGCCGCATTTTGTGAGTTTTCACTTTTCGCTTCAGTTTTTCACTTTATCTGCAATTTTCAACTCTTCGCCTCGAGTTCCTCTCTCGCATCCCGGAGGACTTTTCTGGCATTTTTTCGCTGTGTTATTGTACATTATTGCACAATAAAACTGAAAAACCGTACAACTTGCACTACAGCTATGGAAGCACAGTGCTCTCAAGTGCTTGGGATGTTTATTATTGGAAGCAGTTATCCGATGAGTAGCATAATAGCATATTTTTCCAGTGGAATTCAAAAATTCCATTTGACAAATAAATTATTGTACTGATGTCTGTTAGCTAATGACATCCCTAGTTAGCAACAATTTTTAATTCCCCCATGATTCCGATGTGGCTTTACATTGCCTTCTGGTTTTCCTCCGTTTTCCACCAGAGATTACGCTGCTCTAATATCTCGCTCCACGCTGCCACATAAGCTTTGAGGTTTCTGGTATAACATCCTGGCATGAAGCCGAAATAAGCATACACTCGCTACAATTATCTGCAACAACACACAAAGCATACAAACGGAAGCTCTGTTTTCTGTGAACAAAACAGGCAGCAGGCTAAATACCAAAAGTTTTCGACTTTTTAAATATTGTTTCACGGCACTCGGGCTGCACTCGGACAGGCTGGCGTTTGTGTGTTTGTATGTGGTACGAGATGCTGCTTTCGGGAGCAATGCATTGAGCAATTTATCATTCAAGTATTTTGTTCCCTGCAACATACCGCATCCTCGCATTCCCGCCGCTGAAAGAATGTTTACGGAAGCGAAATTCTTGCGCTAGAAAGTGGTGAAAATTTAGTTGAGAGTTAATCTGAGGCAACCAGCTTCGATACAACTTTCGCTCGTTCGCCCTCGACCCGGTTTTTTTTTTCATTGGCGCGAACTTTGCTGCTATCCTTAACCGAAACAACGCAACAACGGAGGCCTGGCGGAAAAGATATCGTGAAAGGCAAACAGTTGTTGCAATCGGCGAGATGATTGTAACAATATTGCACAGCCGGAGATAAGCTGGGTAACCGAAATGATGGTTATGATGGGATTAGGTTTTTATTTAGTGTTAGTGGATGAAATTTCATATTACTTGCTGCCTTTTTGGTGTTGATTGAGAGATGAAAATTTACGAGTCTAATGTAGCTCAATGAATCGAATGCTTAATTTTTTTCCGTGGGGCCCAAATTGTTTCTTTTACTGCCTTGCATTTATATATTTAGATAGTGGGTGTACAAACTAGTTGAAAAAGATTTCTGACGGATGTCTAAAACAACTTATCGGGCAATGTTTACACTTTTTTCTTGTTCAAGCACAAGCGTTGTTCTTTTGTATTCAGTACTTATCTTTTTTCATTCTAGTATTTGTTTCTATTTTTGATCCGAGCACGTGATATTTCAATTTTTTTTTGAGTGACTGAACAAGTCTTATGATTGTGTATGAAAGCAATGGGCTGGATTTAGAAAATCCTTTGAAACATACATGTACACTGTTGAATTATCTAGTATTCAAACCAGACTTCATGAGTGACCGTTTTCAACTGATTTTATTTTTTTATTATTTTTTATCTTCGCTTATTTTTCGTCGGCCTATTTCCGCCACTTCAGTGCCAATCACCGACATCAGGGAGGCGACTCCACCTGTTCCTACCTATCAGACTCAACAACTCATGAGCCGGGCCAACTTCTTTTACTTCCCCTCCGAAGGAAGACGTAACCAGAGATTTTTCGCCTCAGAAAATCTCAACGACGCCAGCTGGGATTGAACCCAGACCGATCGGATTGTGAGGCTGTTACGTTAACCGCACAACCACTGGCGCCGTCGTCCTGATTTTATTGTTCCATTTATTTCTTCGCGCACCCATGGTTAGCGATCGTTGCTTATCTTAGTAAGCTAAACAAAAGCTAGCATGCTAACGCGGATTCCGCATTTGTTATTGTTACAGATCGTATTTCGATCTCGGTCTGACCGTGCTATTGCGGATGTTTGTAATGCTTTTATGTTAGCTACCGTAGGGTGGCGTTATATTGATATTCGGTACATTATAATTTGTAAATACAAATCTAAAGATGTATGTGTGTGATATACAGTGTAGGGATTCATATGTATGTGTAATCTATAGGTGTGTGTGTGTGTTCTAACTCCTCCCCTTTTAGATTGGCGAATCCTCCTGGCATTCGTCTATTCCTCTTATTCGTCTAATTTTTGTATTTAGATCTTTCAGTTTTATAGTAGTCTCTATTTTTGTGCGTCCAAATTTTATTTTAATTATAATAATTGTGACGATTCGACACACTATTATGGTTGTCAAACTAAATGATACGATGTGAAATTTAAAATGAAGGCTCTCTGTTTTAAGTTTAATATAATTTAGTTTCTCTCTTTCAATTTCTTTTTCATTGATTATTTTGTTATAGGTTGTGTTTTTGTTCGATTGTATTATTTTAAATTGATATTGTGCCTCGTGTACGATAAATGTCTTGTTTTCAATACACATTTCTTCTGTTATTTTCAGTATTTTAGGTGGAAAAATTGTAATTTGACCTTGAATGGTTGTAATGTTTGTAGGTTTTCTTATAATAATCAATGTGTCAGTATAAATATTTTCATTGATTTCTTCGTCCTCAGTACATTTAGGGGCTAGTAAATATTGGTTACATTCATATTTTTCCTGTGGTGTACAACTATTCCATAGTGTACCATTTTTGTCAATCAATCTGTACTCTCTTTTCATATTTTCGATAGGTAAAATTCTATAAAGTTGAATTTTATTTATTTCCCTTGGAACTTTGTATATAAAGAGCATATTTATGTTGTTAGAAGTAATTTTGACTGTTCCAAAGTGAATTATCTCTGAGATTGATAAATTACTCTTATTTTCTATTTTCAATAATTCATTTTTTGTAAATATGTCTGGATATATTATTTCTTGTTTTGCGAATGAAATTGCTTGTGTTATATAAACTAATTCCTGTATCAAATATTCCAGATTGTGGCTCAGCTTGAGATAAAAATATATCATGTTTTTTTCTTGTATAACTTCATCTATTTGTGTCTGTAAGCCATTTATTCTTATCGTCAATTGATCGTTGATTATAACTTGTTTATTTTCTTCTGTTAATATGTTGTTCATTGTATTATTGATGATTCTTAGGTCATTGGCATCAGGTGAACCTGATAGCCATTTCCAAACTTGTCCTAAAATTTCCCATCTTTTGAATCTTGGGGTGTATATTTTGAAAAATAAATCTTTTAATTTTGAAAGTTTATCCTGTAGTTCATAACTAAATGTTGAATCAATACCTCGTGTCATTGGTACGTATTCGTATTCCCCGATTACATGTTTTATTTGTGTAATGTTGATTTGATGGATTAGAATAACTTCACCATTTGAGACGATACATTCCTTTTCTTCATAAAGTAGATACGGCTTATCCTTGACGTCGATTATTTCTATTCCTAGGATGGCGGTTATTAGGAATATCCACGTGAGTTTCACTGAAAAGATTTTGAATTTATTAGTCGTTTATGGATTTTACGGTTATTCGTATCAACTATATATGAGGGGTGATTTTCCTTTACATAATTAATCCTGTATCTGGGTTTATTTTTGTCTATATCGTTTGTTTTTTCCCATATTTCTTGTCCTTGATCTAAATTTGGATATTCTTCTAATACTTTCTTGTACTGCTCTTGTAGTTTTTCTAAGTCCTCTTTTGTCGTGTTATAGAACCATAACTCGATCGGTTTATGTCCGGTGACTTTATGAATCGTGTGATTGTATTTTCGATAAGCTTGTGCAATTTCCATTTTACTTGGTTTATTTTCTTTCTTTGTACAGCGTAGAATCTCCCTTACTGTAGAGTGGACTCTCTCTATTTGGCCGTTGGTTTCACTTCTATGCACTGGTGTTGTTGTATGATTGATTCCAAGCTCTCTGAATAGAAGTTGAACTTTTTGTGTTAAGAATGATGATTCGTTGTCTGTCATGATATGTTCAGCTTGAGGAAACTCATTTAACATTTCTATGAAAGCTTCTTCAACATCCTGTGTGTTACATGTGTTTAGAAATCTGAATGTAACATATTTTGTCAATTTATCAATTACATTCATTATAATGTTGTTGTCAATGAAGACTAAATCAGCATGTAAATGTGTTCCTTTCATTGGTACTGGTGCATTTGTAGGTTTCTCCTGTATTGGATTACGATCATATTTTTGTAGTACACATATTTTACATGTTTTTACATATTTTTCAAATAGTGTCCTCATTTTTGGGAAGTAATAGTGCTCGAGTGCCTGTTGAACATTTTCTCTTGCATTGCGATGAGCGTAATCGTGGATTTCTTTAATTTTTTTCAATTGGTCTTCTTCATCAAATATTTCTTTCACTTCCATTGGTGCGTAGCATATTTTTGTTTTGCTATTAGAGAGATGTTCCTTGTAAGTTTCTTGTAATAACCCAATAATTCTCGTAGTTGCTTTGATTCCAGTTTTTATTCTCTCCTGTATGATCATTAAAAATTCTTCCTGTATTTGTTTATCTGTTTTACCTTCAAAATTCACATAGATGCGTGTTCTGCCATCTTGTGTTGTATACGTAGCTTTTTCACCCTCAATATACACGATTTGTAATTTGTAGACATTAATAGGAGCAGTAGAACTTGGAAAAAAATATTCGTCTGAGTCTTCTGCGCTATGAGCAGTCATTGTATTAACAGAAACTCTACTCAATGCATCTGCGACTTTGTTAGTATTGCCTGGTTTGTATTTTATTTCTATCTTATATGTTTCAATTGTCGATTTCCATCTTCTTAACTTACTGTTATCATTATTTTGTGATATTGTATAAAGTTAATGGTTGATGGTCAGTGAAAACAATTATTTTTTGACCATAAATATAATTCCTTAAATTTTTCAAACTCCATTTAATTGCTAATAACTCCTTCTCTATTGTGGAATAATTTTGTTCACTAGAGCTCAATGTTCTACTGATAAATGTTATGGGCTTTTCGCCTTGCTCTGTTTTTTTGTGAAAGTACAGCGCCTATAGCAATGTTGCTCGCGTCTGTCGTTAATAAGAATTCTTTCGTATAGTCTGGATATTCTAATGTAGCGTCGTTAGAGATAGCGTTTTTAATTGTTTCGATAGCTTGTCTAGCTTCATGGGTGAGATCTATTCTTGTGTTATTATCTCTTCTGTTGTCAATACCTTTCAAGTAATTGGTTAGTGGTTTGCAAATATGTGCATATCTGTGGATGAATTTTCTGTAATATCCACTAAATCCTAAAAATGCTCTGAGTTCCTTAATTGTCTTTGGTTCGGGATACTCATTTAATGCTTGTAGTTTCTTTGGGTCCGGTCTAATTCCGTCAGTAGAAATAATGTGTCCTAGGAAATTTACTTCTTTCTGTAAAAATTTAGATTTGTCAATTTGAATAGTAACTTTGTGCTCAACCAAAGTTTGGGATATTTTACGTATATTTTGTATATGTTCCTCCAATGTTTTTCCATATATGATGATATCGTCAATATATGCGAAGCATATTTTATTCAGATGTTCGCCCAATATTTGGTTGATTGCGTGTTGAAAAATCGCCGGCGCATTCTTCAAGCCGAACGGCAATCTTAAAAATTCGTATTTCTCAGTTCCTGTGCTAAATGCTGTTTTTTCAATATCTCTTGTATCTAGTTTAATTTGATGAAACCCATTTTTTAGATCAATAACTGTAAAATATTTTTGTCCTTTCAACTGAGACAATATACTATTTATATCTGGCATTGGAAATTTATATTCGATTGTATTATCGTTTAACTTTCGATAGTCGATGACCATTCTATAATTTTGAATCTGACTGGTATTCTTCTTAGGAACGATCCATAACGGGGAATTATATGGTGATTGAGATTTTCTAATGATTCCTTTGTCTAATAGTTCTTGAATATGTTCTTTAGCTTCGTTTCTCATATTGTGTGGTGGATTATAAGGTCTCGTATAGATAGGAAAATCGTCCTTAGTTCGAATTTTTGCTGGAATGGTTTCCATAGGTTCATTATTATCTTGAAATAATTTGAAATTTTCGCTAATTACTTCTTGCAGTTTATACTTCTCTTCCTCATTTAAATGGGAAGTTTGGATCATATGTATTGCATCAGAGTCATTTTCGTCGTGTTTGAGGAATAATTTTGTTTTGGG